>NC_036842.1:55269187-55336592 GCF_002910315.2 Salvelinus sp. IW2-2015
ACAGAAGACATACCGAGACTTCCGGCTCCAAGGAGTCCTGGATGGAACCCTGAACAACAAAAGCTATGAGACCGTCTACAACCGACTCACCGTGGAGGAGGCTACCGTGGTGGTCAAGGCTGGCGACGGTCTCCAAGGTATCACCATGAGAGACAGTGACGAGGAGGATGGATGAACTTTGGGAGGAGGATGGATGAACTTTGGGAAGTGTGTACTTGTGTGGAAGGGATGGCGATTGTGTGTGTGAGACAGAATGATATGGAGGGGTTGGAGAACACACACTAAAGTGTGGGATGAATTCATCCATCGTTGTGTACCCCCTCTCTCTCTCACCCATCCCTAGTACATTAGTGGGTACCTTCCCAGCCATAATGACATGATGTTATTTGTACAGTACAGCTCAGTGGTCACCAACTGGTAACCTTCAGTACCCCTTTGTTTATTTCATTTGTTTGTTTGTTAGTTTGTTTTTACTTTATTTTAATGGTGATGTAGACCAAGAAAAGATTCAAGTTGTTCTCTTAATGCAGACCTTAATGCTCAAATCAGTTTTGTTTTTCAAATCCGTTTTGGAATATTGACTGTCCAAACAGCAAGTTACAAGTGACCAAATCGGATTTTGCTGACAAAGCAGTCTTTGCTGACATGGCAACGCTAGTTGTCATAGTAACAACTGTTGTGTGTGCAGTGGTGTTGGCTGATTGGTGGTGGTGCTCATGCTTCCTATCACTCAGAAGATATRTACTGTAGCAAGCTAAGGTGACGACAACAACAGTAGCTATGTCTCCATTCACTCGTCCAGTGATTTTGTGTCAACATTTAGAAAGTTTGCAAAGAAAATAGATGCAACAATTGCCTGCTAGGTAGGGTGTGTTTCCATTGAACTACCTTGTGTCGATAAAAACAGCTGGACATAATGTCACACCCCAACAACAACAACAACAACGCAAAAACCTACAGTGTCAAATTAAAATGTAGTGGCGGAAGTGTTTCCATTACCCATTTAGGCAAATTGCACATCAATACATTGGTGACAACCTGTATGCCCTCCCACCTACCCGTTTCATGTCTCGGGTAGCCTTCGAAAGCCAGCAAGAATGCAATAATTGAGTAGGCATTTAGAATTAAATGTTGTGGAGCTTTATAGTTATGTGATGACATCATGTGCCTCGCGTACCTTAAAAAAATATTCTGCAATCAGAATTTATTAGAAAAACCCAGTTTCCATTTTAATTTGTCACAATAAARAAAGTTCGACCGAAAGAAAAATCCACCAGTTGAACGAATAAAAATGTTGTCCATYTTTAGAAAAGTTCTCCTATATCTGCCATGACACATGTCGCAAGGATTTTTTGTTGACATTGCTTTTGTCTAATTAACCTGGGTCAATGGAAACCTGCCTAGTGCCTGTCATGAACATTTCCCAATTGCATTGAATGTTCAAAATCATAGTGTACATACACTTTTAAGCCTCAAAGGATAAGATGACCCAACTTTCAAAATTATCCCTTTTGGCTAGCCACAACATTCAACAAGCTAGCTAGTTGTTTAGCTTACTAGCATACTCACTAATTTGTTTGTACATGACTAACATGCTAGTTAGCTACCACATGTTCTTGTCAAACTGTCAACAGAGTAGCTTACAAGCAACGAGTTATGCCAAATAAAACAGTCTGAAAACCACTTGAGGGCAAATAAATCAGTCACATTGCCAGGAATCCGATTTGTATCTGATTTCAAAACACCTACAAATGTGGTTTGAACTGTGGCTTGAAATATCTGATTCGATGTGATTTTTGACTGTTCAGACTGTAGAAAAAAAATCAGATTCAAATCGGATATGCAAACCACTAGAATTTGAGTCACTTCAAACTGCCAGTGTGAACAAGGCTTTATGGTTACCTAGATATAGCCATGCCAATTCAAACAGGTTTCAGAGATCTCACCAATTGCAGGTCCATTCTGTGGTAAATTTACAAAGTGCATTATGAGGACATTGGGGTTGTTCTTACATAAGTACCCTGAAAGACAGTCGATACAGGCAATATCCATTTGTTTATGCTGTGCACTGTATGAATGGAATGTATACTGTAGGTTAAAGTGTCACATTGTCATGTATGTAGGCTATGCTTGAATGTGATTTCCTCTACAAGAGTTACCAGATGACTATGAACTCAAAGCTGTGTTAAATAGGCTATACCTGATGGATTGTGTGCATCATGTTTGGAATCTGAATTGACGTCTTAACTGTAATACTTCAATGAAATATATTTCTATTGTCTTCTGTGCACCTGGTTTTGTTAAGGTGTGTTCTAAGTGTTGGATTTAGTGTTTTTAATGCAACCATGGTGTCCTTATTGACTACATTACTCCATAAATTATATTAACAGCACATTCTGCAACTACGAACCCTTTGGATGGTAAGGTGATGGATGGAGCTGTACGTTATTACATTTTTTTAAGGAGCTATGCATATTGTTTTATAAAAACTGCTATTTAAAACAAAATTACTCAAATCACAACAAAAACATAAACAATTGAGTATTTCAAAATAWCAAGCTAATAGGYATTTATAAGTTATATTTTTCAAKAATCATATATCATTACCATAACTAATATTCAAATTGTGACTATCTTACAAATTGTGACAACCTATTTGCCAACCTATTCCAACAGTTTATAGTTTTGTTAGAAGCCTAGCTGAAAAGTTTCCGTCATGACATCAACATTGACAGTCACATGTGTTGAAATACACCTAGSCTAATGGCCATTTCCTTTGATTTTTATTCATCTCAAAAAGTACTGAATTTCAGAAATTGTCATTTTCTTGAGACGTGACAACCTCGTTTCAWCTAATCATCTTGTTCAATGTTATCACGAGCAGACTTTTTCTCCCCATTCACTGACCTGTGTAAAAGGAAAGAATCAATATTCTGAGTTGTTTTAATTTTCCTCCAAATGGGACGAATACAGTTCTGTGGTCAAATTGAAGARTTTGGTTCCAAAGCGCTATATCCRCCAATTTTATTCGCCTGAAATGATTGCTTATGGTTACCTTCATGTGTGTGTGTAAAATATTACTGTTCTCAGATTTGTAATTCATAGATTATGTTTATTATTATTTAAATGTTTTGCTAAATGCTATGTATCCATTGTTTAGCTGGAATGGAATGTTCGTATAGTATATTGCCTGTGATATGTGGTTGTCTCACGCTATCTTAAGATGAATGCACTAACTGTAAGTCGCTCTGGATAAGAGACTGCTAAATGAATAAAATATAAAATGTAAATATTTTACATACTGTTTGGATATACATATTACTGTTTGGATTCATTTTTTGAAACTTCAAAAAAAATATTGATGTCACAAATGTATAATTTGTACAGTTCTTTATATAAAACCTAACAGGACTACTTATTTCTCTGAGAGTGAGGCGGATATACGCAGTGCCTTTAGAAAGTATTCCCACCCTGTAACGACTTTCCTCTTCTTCTGACGAGGAGTAAGAGATATCGGACCAATGTGCAGCGTGGTAAGTGTCCATTTTAATATATAAAACTGCACACTACAAAAATACAAAATAACAAAGTGAAAGAACAAACGAAAATCGAAACAGTCCCGTATGGTACAGACACAGGAAACAATCACCCACAACACACAATGAAAAACAGGCTACCTAAATATGGCTCCCAATCAGAGACAACGACTGACACCTGCCTCTGATTGAGAACCATACTAGGCCCAACACATAGAAATCTAACAACAGAACAAAACATAGAAAAACAACATAGAATGCCCACCCCAACTCACGCCAAACTAAAATAAAGACATAAAAAAGGAACTAAGGTCAGAACGTGACACACCCCTTGACTTTTTCCACATTTTGTTGTGTTACAAAGTGGGATTAAAATGGATTTAGTTGTCATTTTTTGGTCAATCTACACAAAATACTCTTTAATGTGAAAGTGGAAGAAAATTTCAAATTAATTATTTTATTAATTAATGGAAAATAAAATGTTTAATAAAATATATATTGATTAAATAAGTATTCAACCCCCTGAGTCAATACATGTTAGAATCACCTTTCACAGTAGTTACAGCTGTGAGTCTTTCTGGGTAAATCTATAAGAGTTTTGCACACCTGGATTATCCAATATTTGCCCATTATTCTTTAAAAAATGATTCAAGCTCTGTCAAGTTGGTTATTGATCATTACTAGACAGCCATTTTCAAGTCTTGCCATAGATTTTAAAGACAATTTAACTCAAAACTGTAACTTGACCACTCAGGAACATTCAATGTCGTCTTTCTTTCTTGATGTCTATAGCATTCTCTCTGGTATGCAATCTGGTTTCCGCTCAGGTTATAGATGTGTCCCTGCAACCTTAAAGGTCCTCAAKGATGTCACCATTGCCCTTGATTCTAAGCAATGTTGTGCTGCTATCTTTATTKACTTGGCGAAAGCGTTTGATATGGTACACCATTCCATTCTTGTGGGCCGGCTAAGGAGTATTTGTGTCTCTGAGGGTTTTTAGCCTGGTTTGCTAACTACCGCTCTCAAAGAGTGCAGTGTATGAAGTCAGAACATCTGCTATCTCAGCCACTGCCTGTCACCAAGGGTGCACCCCAAKGCTCGATCCTAGGCCCCACACTCTTCTCAATTTACATCAACAACATAGCTCAGGCAGTAGGAAGCTCTCTCATCCATTTATATGCAGATGATACAGTCTTATACTAAGCTGGCCCCTCCCGGATTTTGTGTTATACCCTCTACAACAAAGCTTTCTTTAGTGTCTAACAAGCTTTCTCTGCCCTTAACCTTGTTCTGAACACCTCCAAAACAAAGGTCATGTGGTTTGGTAAGAAGAATAACCCTCTCCCCACAGGGGTGTTTACTATTTCTGAGGGTTTAGAGCTTGAGGTAGTCACCTAATACAAGTACTTGGGAGTATGGCTAGACGGTACACTCATTCTCGCTCCTCTATCATAATCGCTCCTCTTTCACCCCAGCTGCCAAACTAACCCTGATTCAGATGACCATCCGACCCATGCTAGATTACAGAGATGTAATTTATAGATTGGCAGGTAAGGGTGCTCTCGAGCGGCAAGATGTTCTTTACCATTCAGCCATCAGATTTGCCACCAATGCTCCTTATAGGACACATCACTGCACTTGATATTCTTCTATAAACTGGTCATCTCTATACCCGTCACAAGACTCACTGGTTGATGCTTATTTATAAACCTCTTAGGTTTCACTCCCCCCTGTCTGAGATATCTACTGCAGCCCTCATCCTCCACATACAACACCCGTTCTGCCAGTCACATTCTGTTAAAGGTCCCCAAAGCACACACATCCCTGGGTCTCTCGTCTTTTCAGTTCGATGCTAGTGACTGAAACGAGCTGCAACAAACACTCAAACTGGACAGTTTTATCTCAATCTCTTCATTCAAAGACTCGATCATGGACACTCTTACTGACAGTTGTGGCTGCTTTGCGTGATGTATTGTTGTCTCTACCTTCTTGCCCTTTGTGCTGTTGTCTGTGCCCAACAATGTTTGTACCATGTTTTGTGCTGCTACCATGTTGTGCTGCTGCCATGTTGTGTTGCTACCATGCTGTGTTGTCATGTGTTGCTGCCATGCAATGTTGTTGTCTTAGGTCTCTCTTTATGTAGTGTTGTGTTGTCTCTTTTGTCATGATGTGTGTTTTGTCCTATATTTTTATTTTATTTATTTTAATTTTTAGTCCCAGCCTCCGTCCCCGCAGGTGGTCTTTTGCCTTTTGGTAGGCCGTCATTGTAAATAAGAATTTGTTCTTAACTGATTTGCCTTGTTAAATAAAAAAAATTAACAGTTGTAAGCAACTCCAGTGTATATTTGGCCTTGTGTTTTAGGTAATTGTCCTGCTGAAAGGTGAATTTGTCTCCCACTGACTGTGGAAAGCAGACTACACCAAGTTTTCCTCTAGTATTTTTGTCTGTACTTAGCTCTATTCTGTTAATTTTTATCCTAAAAAACTCCCTACTCCTTGCTGATGACAAGCATACCCATAACATGATACAGCCACCACCATGCTTGAAAATATGAAGAATGGTACTCATTGATGTGTTGTGTTGGATTTGCCCCAAACATAACACTTTGTATTCAGGATTTTTATTTTATTTGTTTGCCACATTTTTTTCAGTATTAGTGCCTTATGGCAAACAGGACGAATGTTTTTATTCAGTACAGGCTTCCTTTTTTTCACTCTGTCAAATTAGGTTAGTATTGTGGAGTAACGACAATGTTGTTGATCCATCCCCTGTTTTCTCCTATCACAGCCATTAAACTTTGGATGCAGTGATCACAAACATGGCCAAAGGTATGTGGACACCTGCTTGTCAAACATCTAATTCCAAAGTCGTGGGCATTAATATGATGTTGATCCCCCCTTTGCTGCTATAACAGCCTCCACTCTTCTGGGAAGGCTTTCCACTAGATGTTAGAACGTTGCTGCAGGGACTTGCTTCCATTCAGCCACAAAAGCATTAGTGAGATTGGTCACTGATGTTAGGCGATTTGGCCTGGCTCGCAGTCGGCATGCCAATTCATCCCAAAGGTGTTCGATGGGGTTGCAGCCAGTCAAGTTCTTCCACACCGATCTCAACAAACCATTTCTGTATGGACCTCGCTTTGTGCAAGGGGGCATTGTCCATGCTGAAACAGGAAAGGGCCTTCCCAAACTGTTGCCATGATGTTCGAAGCCCAGAATTGTCTAAAATGTCATTGTATGCACTAGCATTAAGATTTCCCTTCACTGGAACTATGGGGCCTAACACAAAAAATCAGCCCCAGATAATTATTCCTCCTCCACCAAACTTTACAGTTGGCACTATGCATTCGAGCAGGTAGCATTCTCTTGGCATCCACCAAACCCAGATTCATCCGTCGGACTGCCAGATGGTGAAGCGTGATTCAATAGTCCAGAGAAAGTGTTTCAATGGAAGGAGCTTTACATCACTCCAGATGATGCTTGGCATTGCGCATGGTGATCTTAAGCTTGTGTGCGGCTGCCTTATTAACCTTTATTTAACTAGGCAAGTCAGTTAAGAACAAATTATTATTTACAATGACGGCCTACCATAAGGCAAAAGGCCTCCTGCGGGGACGGGGGTCTGGGATTAAAAAAAGTAATAACTGTAGGACAAAACACACATCCCAACAAGAGAGACAACACTACATAAAGAGAAACCTAAGACAACAACATAACAAGGCAGCAACACATGACAACACAGCATGGTAGCAACACAACATGACAACAACATGGTAGCAACACAACATGGTAGCAGCACAAAAACATGGTACAAACATTATTGGGCACAGTCAACAGCACAAAGGTCAAGAAGGTAGAGACAACAATACATCATACAAAGCAGCCACAACTGTCAGTAAGAGTGTCAATAATTTAATCTTTGAATGAAGAGATTGAGATAAAACTGTCCAGTTTGAGTGTTTGTTGCAGCTCGTTCCAGCTGTATGTGGCCTACCACTTCGCGGCTGAGCCGTTGCTCCTCCTAGACATTTCCAGTTTACAATAAGAGCACTTACAGTTGCCCGGGGCAGCTCTAGCGGGGCATAAATTTGGCGAACTTTGTTGGAAAGGTGGCATCCTATGACGGTGCCACGTTGAAAGTCACTGAGCTCTTCAGTAAGGCCATTCTACTGTTTGTCTATGGAGATTGTGTCACACCCTGATCTGTTTCACCTGTCYTTGTGCTTGTCTCCACCCCATCCGGGTGWCACCCATCTTCCCCATTATCCCCACTTCCACATTTATGCCTGTGTTTTCTGTCTGTCTGTGCCAGTTCGTCTTGTTTTGYCAGGTCAACCAGTGTGTTACTCCATGCTCCTGCTTTTTCCTTTTCTCTGTTTTTTGCTAGTCCTCCCGGTTTTGACCCTTGCCTGCCTTGACTCTGAACCCGCCTGCCTGACCATACTGCCTGCCCTGACCTCGAGCCTGTCTGCCTCTGTACCTCCTGGACTCTGACCKTGTTATGATCTTTTGCCTGTCCACGACCATTCTCTTGCCTGCCCCTTGGTTCGAGTCTCTGATATTTATTAGTATCCATMTGCCTCCCGTGTCTGCATCTGGGTCTTGCCCTGTGCCCTTATAGATTGCATGGCTATGTGCTCGATTTTATACACCTGTTAGCAACGGGTGTGAGTGAAATAGCCAAATCCACTAATTTGAAGGGCTGTTCCAAAAGCTGTGCCTAAAATAGTGTATAAGAGATCAACATTATTGTTGGTCTGATGTGATTAATAAGGAGCATCTAGATGCTGCACTTCCAATTATTGATAAACATGCACCTGTTAAGAAACTAACTGTTAAGGCCCCATGGTTGRTGAGGAATTGAAAAACGGTATGGTTGAAAGATGAGGTAAAAGGAGTGGTTAATAAGTCTGGCTGCACATCTGACTTACTTACTGAAAATTGAGAAATGAAAAGCAGAAGAAACAGTATTATGAAGCCAAGATCAATGATATAAAGTAATTTATGTAAGTATTGGGAAGTAACTAAAATGTTGTTGATCCATCCTCAGTTATCTCTTATCACAGCCATTAAACTCTGTAACTGTTTACAGCGGTTTCCTTCCTYTCCGGTAACTGAGTTAGGAAGGGCGCCTGTATCTTTGTAGTGACTGGGTATATTGATACACCATCCAAAGTGAAATTAATAACTGCACCATGCTCAAAGGGATATTCAATGTCAGCTATTCTTTTTCTTTATTTTTTAGCAATAGGTGCCATTCTTTACGAACTGTTGGAGATGAGCGAGATGCAAGACTTCGCTCTCACACAGTCACAGATAGTATCTGCACAGGTGCATGGGTTCGCATCATGCTGTTCACAGCGTTGTAGCCAAGGCACCAGAGCACCAAAGCAGTGGAGGAGTTGAGCCTTGCGCTTCAATGCTCTTAGTTGTTGCGGAACTTGACCCAATATGCTGTTTACTTTCTGCATCTATGTCATATCGCTGAGTCTACCTTTAAACAATAAAAGCTAATTTACCAACATTTCTGAAAATGTATATATAGCATTTTGGAATGAAACTGCAATTGTTTTCACCAATTTCTATTGTTTTAGGCCTACATGTCTATAAACTATTAAGGTAATGTGGGTAACTACCCCCCCCCCCCCCCCTCCCTAAGAACAATGTCCAATTGCTGGTAACTGCCCCCCCCCCCCCCCCCCAAGATTAGTGGGTTTAAAATCTATTTTTGTTAATTAACTCATAAAAGCTCAAGTCTAGTTATTCTTATTTTATCAATAAATTGAAAAATTGAAAAGAAATGCAGTGCACATCCACTTTTAATATCGCTTACTGCTCCTCTTCTCAATAATATCCTCAACTATCCTCATCTATCCTCTTCTCATTAATATCCTCACTCACTATCCTCTTCTCATTAATATCCTCACTTATCCTCTTCTCATTAATATCCTCACTATTCCTCTTTTCTCATTAATATCCTCCTTCCTCACTATCCTCTTCTCATTAATATCCTCACTTGTCCTCACTATCCTCTTTCTCATTAATATCCTTCACTATCCTCAATATTCTTTCTTCTCATTTTGACGCCAAATCATTCTTAAGTAGCCTATCTAAAAAAATACTGTGTAACTCATTTAAGTTACTTTGTTGATTATTTGGACGTGAGTTGGACATGATTTGGAAAATTATGTTAGGTACCATTCACTTGCATTGGACTACGGGGGGCAGATACCCCCCAGCACACTCACCTTAAATTGCACTGCTTTATTAAAAACAGATTWWAAAAAAWATATCTAAACAAGTGGATTATGTATCTTTAGTCTCCCCTAATGGTAGGTATATCTATAAAAAAGTTTAGAGGTTAATTTAAGTAGATGTAATACTGTACATAACTTTTTCTAATAGACAAAATATTTGATCAACTTACCTCAGAATCGTTTTGTTAGAGTGACTTAAAAAAGATCCCATTTTGATTTGTGCAAGAGTAGTGGCAACCAGGGAAAGTGTTGAAAATTGTTTCTGTGAGAATGACAGGGAGGGGTGCTAGTTACTCCACATTACCCTATCTCACATGACACAAAATAAGGTGTTGTTGAATTTGTATTTTCAAGAGAAATACAAGTGAAGAGGAGAAACAGCATCAGGAGACCTCACCCASGGTCCAGCCAAAGATGTTTTATAACTAACTGTGGTCCAGCTGTCGGTCTGTGTCGCCACAAGCATAACGTCGTTCTGCTGTGGAGTTAACCAATCAGGATATCCCCTTATTAATTACTGACAGCATGTAATTACTAAGTAGTTAATKGTCGGTTACTTACTTGATGATTGAAGCAGTGTTATAATTTACACAGTGTGAAGGCTTAAGTCTAGCCTACGTCCAATGTTTTGTTTCGTTTTGTTCGCCAGAAAGATTAATAAAAACTATTTAGGCTACACTGTACGAATAGGCCTAATAGGCCTATAAGCAATATGTTATGGGTTAATTTTCATAATAAACCCCATAGGAGGCTACTGAAGGAGTTTAGCCTATTCTTTTTTTGAATTAGGCCTATTTGCCGTCCGCAGAATTTTCACAACATAAACGATTCTTTCGCATATTAAAGAAATGAATGCATGCAGTTAGGCCTATTTATTTTAGGCTTTTAGTATATAGACCTAACCTTAAATTCAATTGGTGAAATATCAGTATTTTTTGGGAGCATTTCTTCAATAACTTTTAGCCTAATAGGAAAGGTAAATAATACCTAATAATACTATTTATAATAATACATATGCATTGATTGAGATTAAAAATAGGCCTAACTAAATAATAAKAAGAAGAAATATTATAAATAAGAAGTATTATTATTATTATGCATCACTGTTTATCCCTTGAGCCGCGTCTTTTACTACAATCACTGTGTTGGTTACCTAAATGATCCTTGCAATAGAAGTGAGCTGTATCGCATTCTCTTCATGCCATAGTCTCAGAATTGAAGGGAAAGAAAAAGCCAGGGGGGAAAAGAAAACACAAGGGATTAACGCCAGTTTATACCAATACTTTGTAATTATACGAGATTTTAATGTCAATCAACTGATTACAAATGATTTTAATTACGTGAAAGATGTTTAGGTCTGAATCCTTAGCACCGCATCAATGAATAGCAAGCCAAGCCATATGGGTTTCAGTCAGGTCTCCAAAATGTTTAACTGAAAGAAATTCGAGCAGCACAAGAAAGCACCCCGCTGATTCTCTTTAAAAGGCTTTAGATTATAGGCTATTTGACACCAAACAGAAAGCATTTTGACCACCAATTTGATTTGTTTCACTCAATAAACTTAAAATATCGTCACCTATTAATTTCGACAATCCGTATCATATAATATATTGAATAATAATTACTCCAATAGTTATGTTATAATAATAATACTAATAATGTAGTGTTGCTATTAGTGCTACTTTAATTAGAAGAAAAAATAACGCCAACATATCTCTTTATTCTATTCCGTGACATTCCTTCATCATTCATTTCTCGGTATCCTATATTTTTWATTTCAATTGGAAGAAATCAAACAGTGTAAACAGTCTGAATAAACATTTCTGTAACGGAACGCAAACAGTTTCAATCAATGCGCATATTTACCTTGTTCATTGTCAGAATTGTCATTGAGCATTCTTCTAGATGTACCCAGATGCAACGTTCCACGGTATTACCGATATGACTTCAACCGGAACAGTGGGCAAGCTTTCATTACTGTACATTYGCTAGAGAAGTTGTTGCTCGGATACATACACCTCTCCTGACAGCGCAAACCTATAGTCCTTGAGGCACATATGGAGCTCATCATGCACACCTCGGCAGTCCCACCGGCTTTGGGTTTACTTGAGCACCCTCGTGTATAGGCCTACTGGCAGACTGATAAAAAAAAATGAATAGCTCTACTTGAATTAACTTAGTGTTTTATGAAAATACTGTATCCTATATTCGATKTTATACAGTAGCCAAAATGTAAGGCCCACACCTTAAGACAAGCGTCAAAAGCTTTTTATCAAAATGTATCCACTATAATTCAGATTAGATTGTAATGTGTTCTGCATAGTGGGGTTTTCTTGTTGTTGGATTACTATAGAGACAATTAGAATTGTTCATTCGGTTAAAAACGCAATGAGTAAAAGGTAGCTTCATGTGTCTGACCAATTTGAAATTATAGGCCTAGGACTAGGTCCTAATAGCTGAGTTATAGTATAGTAGAGAGGATTTATACATCTACTGCTTTGTACATTTTTATAAATAACAGTTCATCTTTAATATAAGCATAATACACATTCGTAAAACCAATGTCTATATTCTTTTAGATTGTTGCATGCTTAAAATATCATGCACCAATTAAGATATCAAATTCTGATATGTCAAATGCTGACATCCTCTGACCCCACAGAGCGCCTAATCTTGTGCGATTTCAAATGATGTCACACGAAACCACAAGGGGAACTCAGATTTGCCAAACGCATTACAGTTGTACAAGACTCCGGCCACCAAAGAACAGCTCCTTTRCGACGCGGGTAAGACAAACGTTCTGGTAGCAGTAGCCTAGTAGATGGGCCACAAGTGGAGAATTGATGGAAGAGAATTGAGCAATTATCTACTTTACTTTTTCTTCTTGGGCGGTGACTATTGGTGAGGTCTTGGCTGCGTTATTGACTCAACACGCCTTATTGARCAGTCGTGCTAGACATAAGTGCTGATTTTCCGGAATCAACGCAAGCGAGAACAGTGAGGGGGCTCACGTCGACTCAGAGTGTGCCGAATGATGTCCTTTCTGTCGGGGCAGTGAGAAGGAATCAAAGGTATCTACAAAAGGACCACCAACGCCTGCTTTCCAAAGGTGTTGTTTTGAAAGTTATGGACAGTGCGCTCTACCACTCAGCGGGAATTTTCGGCACCCCCTCGGCTTCTGGAAACTTGACTGCGGGCGGAAACATGATCACCTCCACCAAGCCTCTCGCTTTTTCGATCGAACGGATTATGGCCAGGACGCCCGAGCCAAAGTCGATACCTTTCCCCAACCTGTTCCATCACACTCCGGTGGGCAAAACGGACCCGAAGCAGSCGCTCAACATGACTTCATCATCACTGCATTGCATGATACCATTAGTGCCATTGGCATACGAACCGGGTCATAAACTAAATATTAATGGATTAGATACGAGTMACTTTGACGCTTCTTCGTATAATTCAAATGAGTTGGTCAGTATTGGTTTGAACTATAAGAACGAACAACCAGATCTGAGCTCGTCGGTGGGACAATACAAACTTTTTCGACCACGGGTGGTAAACCAGTCATCTTTTCATGCCATGGGGGCTGTGTGCTACCTGAACTGCGGGCAGAGTGCATGCCCACCCCCAGCCARCATCGTAAACATCCACCCCATGGCCTCCTACTTTCTCAACACTCCACTGCAGCATGCGCGCCAGAGAGCTTTCCTCGCGGAGAAAAATAAAATGTCTCACTGCTCAGACAGATACGCATCCGGAGTTAAAGACATTTCCCAAACTCAACTCCATCACTACATGAAAGAGAGCGCACAGATTATATCGGACAAACTATTCAAGGGCTCTTCCAAATTGAACAGTGGTTGCCCAAGTGGCAAACCCAAAGTATTCACCTGCGAGGTTTGCGGAAAGGTAAGAWCATCCATTTCGTACATCTGGTAGTCTCTGCCTTGAGGGCCTGCTTGATCATTTAAAATCGTTCATGTTAGAATCATAATATCTGTATTTTCTATTCACAGGTGTTCAACGCCCACTACAATTTAACGCGCCATATGCCCGTGCACACTGGAGCGAGACCATTCGTCTGCAAAGTATGCGGCAAGGGATTTCGACAAGCAAGCACCCTTTGTCGCCACAAAATTATTCATACTCAGGTATTCTATTCAATCATCATAATCATACCCAAAGCCATTCCTRTGTTCTATGTTGTTTAAGCGAGGCTATATGAAAACCACAACATGGAACTAGGCCTGCATTATCGGTAAATTTGTTAGAACCACGCATCAATGCCATTATTGTATTTTAGGATAAAATATTACTATTTTTGCCTGATGTTGAACATAGGATTCTCAACGTTCACTTGTTTAACAGTAGGCTATAGGCTATAGTCTAGTTTATTATAGGCCTATATATCTGCAATTGTACTGTATGCCKACAGCTTTAGTTGGAACCCAAATAMTATTASATTTCTAAAATCACATTAATTTGTTCATATGCCCTTCACAGGAAAAACCTCATAAATGCAACCAATGTGGAAAAGCGTTCAACCGGAGTTCAACTCTTAACACTCACACACGAATCCATGCAGGTTACAAACCCTTCGTCTGTGAGTTCTGCGGCAAAGGATTTCATCAAAAAGGTTATAAAGAATGTTAATGTTAAGTGTTCTGGATTATATGATTGGAAATGTACCTTGTTATGATCATTACTYGATTTGTCCAAATAAAGTAGCTTAAATASATGGAATAATTTGCAATATCTGGATATGAGATTATTATTTATTCTGCTTTGAGAAGAAAATCTAGATTGCTTTCAGAACTGAATTTACGTTGCTTAATTCAACTCAGATTAAATGTACAATGTATGCCTCAGTTTATGATTTGGAATTGACTGACAACTGTGGCACTGACTCTTCACAATATTGTTGACATCCACTTTTTTTTTTTTTATCTTCAAGGTAATTACAAGAACCACAAATTGACGCACAGCGGGGAGAAACAGTTCAAATGCAACATCTGTAACAAGGCCTTCCACCAAGTGTACAACCTGACGTTCCACATGCACACGCACAATGACAAGAAGCCCTTCACGTGCCCGACTTGCGGCAAGGGATTCTGCCGGAACTTTGACCTGAAAAAGCACATGCGAAAACTACACGATCTCTCTGGATCCCAATCCCCTGCCACTCTCGCACCAGGCGAAACTGACTAAAAAGCGCCGAGGCTAAAATGCCAACCAGGCGCCTTTACGCACACTGATTTGCCCAAATCTGGAATTACGCATGCGAGTTTAGACCGCGCAAAGATGTTGTGGACTATTCTATTAGTACATATTTTCCTTGAATTTGACATAATAATGTCACACTACTGTTGTTTTAAATCTCAGGATTACTGTAAAATGTCGATATTTATTTGAAAATGTATAGGCTAATAATTTAAGAGAATAATTGAAGACTATGTACAAATTATGTTTTGCTGTGATAAGTGTGGTACCCTACCCCATTTTATATGATGCCCTTGATAAAGTGACATGATTTTCCAACACTTGTGTATATGCAAAGTTTTGCAGGAAACGAGTGTCTTTGACACATAGACCTATAGGCTACGTTTTTAAACAGGTGCACAAACTCAATAATTTAAGTTATGAAAATAAAATAATGACAATAAAATGAAACTCTGTATATGTCCTATTGTGTCCGATATCCTATTTGACTGACATGTTTAAGAAAAAGGAGTTCCATTATTTAGAAAGTGATAGACATAGCCTAGAACAAAATATGGTGAGAGGAAGTACTCGGATATTAATAACAGTACTAGTATTAGTAGTAATAATAATAGCCTAATATAACTTTACTGTTATTATTGTCATCATCATCATCATCATAGGCCTTCGATTGTTGTAGTGATTATTAGGTCTATATCATCATCATCAGTTGCTGTTTTTGTTCTATAAAAAAATAAGATTTGGGTTTTCTTTTTTGCTTGTATGGAGGATAATCAGTSCSACTTTACAAATGAAATGCTAAATTGGAATATCAAAATGACAAATGCATTTATATTTTCATATCAGTGTGCATGATTCATGTCACAATGAAATTGCAGTGTTAAAATGACAATCGAAAATTCTAAATGAAAATGCTAAATGGTGCATCGAAAATGGAAAATGGTAAACAGAAAATTATAAATGTAATGTTCAAAGTGAAATGGAAAGTGCTTGTTTTCATTTTCCAACTGCCCAACGTACAATTTTCTCTTTTCATTTTCAAAGTGTATACAAATTGCTTCCTGGAGGCTGAACCACGAGCTCAACATGACTCCACCATGCATTGCTACATCCTAGCCACGTCACACTCTTTGTGCATAGATTTTAGTGTAAACAACAGGGTTCAGACCCGATTTCCTTTACGCCAAAATAACATTTGGCATGCTAACCCAAAGCCTGGGCAATTTAGCTTGGGGAGCCAATGCAATTTTTCTTGTCTCAGGCAAAGTAACATCAGACATCGTTAGTCATCACAGGTGCTTGGTCACTGAACCACCTTTGTTACACAAGCAGCTACTTGACCACACCGCAGGCACACTTTGAAAGAGAACAATAATCACAACACCATCACAAGACAGACTCCTCAGGCTCAGATGGGTCTCTGTGAAGAGGAGGAGGTCAAAGGATGATGCTGCATTGTAATTGAGGTTGTTCAGTGACCACACATGCACGATTAGTATGTCTAACCTGAAAAATACAGTTTCAATTTCACTTTACACACTGCATATACAAGTTTTTGCCATTTCCCAATTTTGTTTAGAATACATTTTTACCTGCCAATTTTAAATGAGACATTTTCATTTTAACTTTGCAATTGATGTGGCATTAATCATGCACACTGATATGAAAATATAAATGTGTTTATCATTTAAAAATTCCTAGTAAAGCTGGAATAGTTAATTGAAACAATAATAAAGCGGTCATCCCGCCTCTGTGTGGGGAAAWTGCTGAGGGATGGGCCTGGACAAATGTAGTCTTCCGTGGCCATACCTCCAAAGTTACGTTGTTGTCACACCTCGTTTGGCGGTCCGGAGAATTTTGTATTAGCCACAATGGCTACAATGGTCCAGCAGCTACATTTTGACTGGATGTTTGAATTCAAGAACCATACCCCCACATGCCTGTGAAAGGTGTGCTGCATGTAATGTTCATCACTGCTTTCCTGGTAGATGAAGGCATTACAACTGCTCTGCTTGAACACTACAAAAAAATAAGTTATGGCTATGGTCAGCTCTAGCCTTTTGGGGCCATAAGCGAGATTTTGGTTGGTGGCCCCCCTCTTGATGACTGAGAGAAACATGTAATATTTAATGTTAATTTCCTGAAACACATTTCGACATGGGGCATAGAGAAAATGTTGCAGATTAAAGCACATTTTCTGCAGTTCTACACATTTTGCCACACGGAGAGAAAATGTAGCAGTTTTATAACACATTTCATGCAACTCTACTTACTTTATTTTGCCATGGGGCAGAGATACATTTTTGCAGTTTAAAGCATGTTTTCTTCAGGCGGATAGAACATTTTGACATTCATATCACATTTCATGGATTTTTACTAATTTTGCCATGCGGCAGAGAGAAATTTTGCAATTTTAAAGGACATTTCCAGAAATTCGACCCATTTGGCCATGGGTTGGAGAAACATTTCACTTATGTCGCTTACACCTGGAGCCAGCCCTGGTTATGGCATTTAGTTAACATTTATTTAACGAGGCAAGTCAGTTAAAAACAAATTCTTATTTACAATGACGGCCTACACCTGCCAAACCTGGACGACGCTGGGCCAATTGTGCGCCACCCTATGGGACTCCCAATCATGGCCGGATGTGATGCAGCCTGGATTCAAACCAGGGTGTCTGTAATGACACCTCTAGCACTGTGATGCAGTGCCTTAGACCGCTGAGCCACTCGGGAGGGCATGCTTACCTACAGGCTATAGTAAATGTTTAGTGTATCAAGTGTAGCCAACAGTCTGTGATTTATTGAAATTGAAAGTCACCACAAACACAGCATACATACACATATTTTGATGGGGTTTTAATCAAGGATATTAACCCCGGATTGCTGAAGCTATCTATTTTTCTTCTCCGTCCAAGCAAGGCATTTGATTGGTTTGACGTGTTGCAAAGCCCCTTTGTAGCTGCTTTCTGTTATGGACTTCACCAGGCTTTACCAGGCTTTACGAAAAGGGAAGACTGGTTCTCGACGAGGCTAGGAGAAATGTTACCACACTCAAATTCATAGACAGAGCTATGGGTGCAAGGGCTGACCATCCACAATAGCAAAATTATAGTTTTAACCATGTTTTGAGGCTATACAGGGTTTGTTTACATTTACATTGTTTACAAACATTTGGGGTAAATCAAGCTTATATTTTGGGTTCTGATGAGGTACAACAGTTGAACTAAGCTCATAAAGCATTTATAAATGATGTTCTTCATGAATCAATGGTAGCCTATATATAATTGATTTATAAATCCAAAAATGGATGTAGCAACTAAGGATACTAGCTTTAAGCATTTCATTTTCAAAGTGGCACTGATTATCCTCCATAAGGAGTTTATCATAATGGTGAGTTTTGAATGAAGTTAAAAAGTTATGTAGCCTCCAGTGATATAGGCTTACATGCAATGTAAGGGATGTAGGTTAGGCAAGCTATATGTCTTTAGGACTCTTGTGGGCAGTTTTTAGAAATACCAGTCCACAGTCCATGTAGCAAAATAGGCTATGATTAAGCAATACTCGTCTGCAAATACGAGACATTTGCGAACACCGTGGCAAAATGTCAAGCGCAGTTTTATTAGGGGGGGGGGGGGAAATCATATTTGCAGTACACTGACAGGCAACATCACCTGACCTTGTGGCTCTTCACCTAACATGCCAAAGGAATGTTACATTTCAGGATTCCAACTTGGAACGACTTTCATGGACATGGTATATTCCGAGGTTTGAGCTCATAGGCTAGCTTTTAATTATATGCAACTGATCTTAAATTATCATAGGTTTTTCTTCAATCAGGATAGGCTATTCTCCAAATATAAAATAATAATTTGGAATAAGGTGGTGAATTATTCAATGGGGACAATCAGTGAATGTGCCAATGTTTTTTTTTGGAGCCACATTTTTGGCAGAATTTGGTCGTGTTCCACTGCTTAGACGTTGCATGCATCAACCAACAGTTGCGTGCCACATCATTGACTGTGTCAAGAACTGACAGATTGCTATAACATATGATGTTGTTAGCTTAAAGGTAAAATACTTGTCGAGGCGTTGTAAGTTCTGGCAACATTGTAATCAATGGAACGCTACCTAATGGGCTTGTTTGAGTGGTAAGGCTAAAGCAACTGACTGTAGACGAAAGTCGAGCAGTGAAGTCGGTGGAGGTGCATCAGCGACAGCCGAAAGGCAGACACTAATGTGGTTTTCCAACAGCAAGGTTCAGATCAACATGGCAGTGTTGCCATTGTTTATTTATTTTTATATACAGTACCAGTCAAAAGTTTGGACACACCTACTCATTCCAAGGTTTTCCTTTATTTTTTACTATTTTCTACATTGTAGAATAATAGTGTAGACATCAAAACTATGAAATAACACATATGGAATCATGTAGTAACCAAAAAAGTGTTAAATAAATGAAATATCAAATATATTTTGATTTGTTTAACACTTTTTTGGTTACTACATGATTCCATATGTGTTATTTCATAGTTTTGATGTCTACACTATTATTCTACAATGTAGAAAATAGTAAAAATAAAGAAAAACTCTTGAATGAGTAGGTGTGTCCAAACTTTTGACTGGTACTGTATATATAGATATAGCTATTGAAATTCAAAGTAAAAAATGTAACTTAATAAATGAAGGTAAAAGAAAATGTACCAATTGTATAGAAAACTAAAGGGTGTGCAACGTAACTCTCTATGTAAATTGGAAAATCTGCCGTTTCCAGCTGCAATAGTCATTTACAACATTAACAATGTCTACACTGTATTTCTGATTAATTTGATGTTATTTTAATGGACAATTCTTTTTTATTTTCTTTCGAAAATAAGGACATTTCTAAGTGACCCCAAACTTTTGAACGGTAGTGTACATATGAGATTATTAATTCCAGACTAGTGTTTTATTCCTTAAAGTGGCCAGTGATTTCTAGTCTGTGCCTATAGGCAGCAGCCTCTAATGTGCTAGTGATGGCTGTTTAACAGTCTGATGGCCTTGAGATAGAAGCTGTTTTTCAGTCTCTCGGTCCCAGCTTTGATGCACCTGTACTGACCTCACCTTCTGGATGATAGCGGGGTGAACAGGCAGTGGCTCGGGTGGTTAATGTCCTTGATTATCTTTTTGGCCTTCCTGTGACATCGGGTGTTGTAGGTGTCCTGGAGGGGGGGTAGTTTGCTTCTGGTAATGCGTTGGGCAGACCACACCACCCTCTGGAGAGCCTTGCATTTGCCGGTGGTGCAGTTGCCGTACCAGGCGGGGATACAGCCCGACAGGTTACTTTCATTTGAGCGTCTGTAAAAGTTTTTGAGGGTTTTAGGTGACAAGCCAAATTTCTTCAGGCTCCTGAGGTTGAAAAGGCTCTGTTGCGCCTTCTTCACCACACTGTCTGTGTGGGTATTCCATTTCAGTTTGTCAGTGATATGTACGCCAAGGAACTTGAGGCTTTCCACCTTCTCCACTGCGGTCCCGTCAATGTAGATAGGGGGGTGCACCTTCTGCTGTTTCCTGAAGTCACAATCATCACCTTTGTTTTGTTGACGTTGAGTGAGAGGTTATTTTCCAGGCACCACACTCCCAGTGCCCTCACCTCCTCCCTTTAGGCTGTCTCGTCATCGTTGGTAATCAAGCCTACTTCTGTTGTGTTGTCTGCAAACTTGATGATTGAGTTGGAGGCGTGCTTGGCCATGCAGTCATGGGTGAACAGGGAGTACAGGAGCTGAGCACGCACCCTTCTGGGGCCCCAGTGTTGAGGATCAGCGGAGTGGAGGTGATGTTTCCTACCTTCACCATCCGGGGGTGGCCCGTCAGGAGGTCCAGGACCCAGTTGCACAGAGCGGGGTTCAGACCCAGGTCTTCGAGCTTAATGATGAGCTTGGAGGGTACTATGGTGGTGAATGCTGAGCTATAGTCAATAAACAGCATTCTTACATAGGTATTCCTCTTGTCCAGATAGGATAGGGCAGTGTGCAGAGTAATGGCGATAGCATCGTCTGTGGATCTATTGGGGCGGTAAGCAAATTGAAGTGGGTCTAGGGTGGCAGGTAAGGTAGAGGTGATATGATCCTTGACTAGTCTCTCAAAGCACTTCATGATGCCAGAGGTGAGTGCTACGTGGTGATAGTCATTAAGTTCAGTTACCTTTGCCTTCTTGGGTACAGGAACAATGATCGCCATCTTGAAGCATGTGGGGACAGCAGACTGGGATAGGGAGAGATTGAATATGCCCGTAAACACACCAGCCAGCTGGTCTGCGCCATCTGGGCCGGCAGTCTTGTGAGGGTTAACACGTTTAAATGTTTTACTCATGTCGGCCACGGAGAAGGAGAGCCCACAGTCCTTGGTAGCGGGCCACATTGGTGCCACTGTGTTATCCTCAAAGCATGCGAAGAATGTGTTTAGCCTGTCCGGAAGCAAGACATCGGTCTCGGCGACGTGTCTGGTTTTCCTTTTGTAGTCTGTGATTGTCTGTAGTCCCTGCCACATACATCTCGTGTCTGAGTTGTTGAATTGCGACTCCACTTCATCTCTATACTGACGTTTAGCTTGTTTGATTGGCTTGCAGAGTGTATAATTACGCTGTTTATATTCTGCCATATTACCAGTCGCCTTGCCATGCCATGTTAGAATCACCTTTGGCAGCGATTACAGCTGTAAGTCTTTCTAGGTGAGTCTCTAAGAGCTTTGCACTCCTGGATTGTACAATATTTACACGTTATTCTTTAAAAAATTCTTCAAGCTCTGTCAAGTTGGTTGTTAATCATTGCTAGATAGCCATTTTCAAGTCTTCCCATAAATTCAAGCCGATTTTAAGTCAAAACTGTAACTGTCATTTTAAAGTCAGACCTACAAAGATGGTCTCAATGCACAAATTCAAACTCTTTTCAGACATGCATTTCCATCATTAAGATGAACATACTTCCTCTGATAAACTTCTACAGCTCTAGGATTCCCCTCTCATCCCCACTGGGATATTGGAAGAAACTGCATCCCCAATGTCCCAATGGCCTGGCGCCCCCTGGAGGAGAATTTAGCAAAGCCGTACAGGCTCCAAGATCTGGTATAGTCCAACATCTCTATCAAAAAAGCCAAACTCACCTTTGGCCATATCATCACGCAAATGCTTACAATATGGCGTTCAATGGGGAGCCATTGAAAATATATTATTAATCATCAACCCCATATGCCATTGTTTAATAATTACAGGCTCATTTTGGGTTGGGTGGCCAGCCAATATCTTTTCCAGCTTGGAGTGAGAGAGGAATTCATACTCTGACATTGTGGAGTGTTGTAGCCTACGTGTGTTGAATAAAGCAATACAATATGGCTGGGTCTTCATTTTTCTTTTCTTTTTAACCTACGTGCTTATGGAGTACCCTGGGATTCTGATCTATTATCTCATCCTATCCACAAATAATGACAGCAAGGGTAAGTAAGGGCATCCAAATGATATATATTCAAACCAAGATATTACCAATCCATTCAAAGTGGAACAAAGATGTACCAGCAGTAAATACTAACTGGATTACTATCTGGTCCCAACATCATATTTTCATCAATAAAAAATAAAAAATTCAAATCACCAAAGGACCCACTACAATTTTGCCCCTGTGAGTGATGCTACTCCAAAAAACTTTTCCAGATGAACATAAACTCAACCCCGGTCTGTATGCGCTGTCCCCATGGTACTCCTGGCACATTTATTCATATGGTCTGGAAATGCCCAGAGGTTTTCTTCTTTTGGCAATCTGTGGCTTTGTCATTATCAGGCATTTTGTCTAAACCCATCCCATGTCTGCCCAATGTGCTACTGCTTAATGATGACTTCACTGAATTTAACATACAGGCAGAGAAGGCCCAACAGCAGCCAAGAGAATGGTTGCCTTACGATGGCACACTGCCACATCAGAAATGTATTCATTTATTTATTTATTCATAGACATAGCTCTACCTGAACTGTCAATCTCTTGACTACATGGTACAAAATCAGAGGATATTAACATATGGACGACAATACTTGGCAGTATGAAATCATTACTTTAAGATATGCACTTAAATAAGAAGATCCTGTTAGGGATGCACAATATTTCAGTGAACATATCGGAATCGGCCGATATTAGCCAAAAATGACAAAATCAGCATCGGCCCGATGTCTAGTTTAACGTCGATGTGCAAAACCAATGTCAAAGCTGACATGCATACCTATATAACATAGGTACATGACGTAATGGCGCCTAGTAAAATGTTGCACTACACGTGCAACACAGCATTCCTGACCTAGCCCACAATGTCTGCTGTGTGGTTCGAGCAGTCCACAAGTCGAGCAGTCATTTGAAAGAGTAAGAACATTTCAGCGAGACAACTCAAAGACGAAATCCATTACCGCCAAGATAATGGAATTCCTTGCCCTTGACAATCAACCGTTCTCTGTCGTGGGTGATGTTGGCTTTCGCCGACTGGTCAAGCACCAGTACACACTACCAAGTGCGCTATTTTTCAGATGTTGCCCTACCGGAGTTACACAGTAATAGCGTCACTGCTATTAGCTTCACGACTTACATTTGGACCGTGATATCAGCCCCATGAGCATGCTGACTCTGACAGGACAGTGGGTCGTCAAGGATTTCGTATTGCATGCTCATGAATGTGCTGGTTGTCATACCGTTGCTGCCATTTCAATGGCATTTGAGAACATGTTTGAAACTTGGTAACATGAACACACTACCTAGCTCCATTCGAACAACTGACTCGAGAAATAAGCTCATCAACTGCGCCTGCAGCAGACGTGATACCCTCTGTCATGGCATTGAAACGCCTGCTCAACAAAACTGCCGACACAGGCTGTGAACAAGCGATTCGGTGGCATTCTCTCTTTACTGTGTCGCCACCATGTTCGATGCTATGTACAAGGACCGCTACTTCGATGCAGACAAGAAACAGGGTTTACGTGAAATGTTACATACACAGCTGGACAAGATGGAAACGGACACTGTGACAGTGCGCACCGAGGAAGAGAGGCCACGGACAGACAGAGCTGAAACTTCACTGCTTGACATGTATGTTGAAATCATGGTTGAGAATTAAATGACTGAACAAATGAACAATGAAACAGCACAGCAAGTAAGTGCTGGTAATGGGGACACGTAAATGCCAACAAAATAACTTTTTGGTGTGTGTAACCTTTATTTAACTAGGCAAGTCAGTTAAGAACAAATTCTTATTTACAATGACGGCCTACCCCGGCCAAACCCGGACAACGCTGGGCCAATTGTGCGCCGCCCTATAGGACTCCCAATCACGGCCGGATGTGATACAGCCTGGATTCGAACCAGGGACTGTAGTGACGCCTCTTGCACTGAGATGCAGTGCCTTAGACCGCTGCGTCCATGTGTGTGTGTTAACTATTTAACTGTACTAGAATGCTTAAAAGGCCGCAAACATCTTAAATATCGGTTATCGGTAATGTTTATTTTTTGGGGCAAGGAAAATATTGGATATCGTTATTGGGCAAAAATGTCATATCGGTCATCACTAGATCCTGCATCACTAGATCACTAGATCACTGCATCACTAGATCCTGTGGGTGGGATTGGGTAGGGGATGTGTATTTCTGTTTGTTTGTGTTTTTTTTATTTTATAAACAATTCTAAAAACATGATCACAAAAAGCTGTAACTAGGCCACTCAGGAACATTCAATGTCATCTTTGTAAGCAACTCCAGTGTATATTTGGCCTTTTTGTTTTAGGTTATTGTCCTGCTGTGAATTTGTCTCCCAGTGTCTGTTGCAAAGTAGACTGAACCGGGCTTTCTAGGATTTTGCCTGTGCTTATGCTATTCCGTTTGTTTTTATTCTAAAGTAGTCCTTGCCAATGACAAATATACCCATAACATGATACAACCACCACGATGCTTGAAAATATGGAGAGTGGTACTCAGTGATGTGTTGGATTTGCCACAAACAAAATTGTTTATTTTTTGTGCATTATTGCAAACATATTTTTGAATATTTGTATATTTTCTTTTCACTCTGTCATTTAGGCTAGTATTGTGGAGTAACTACAATGTTGTTACTCCATCCTCAGTTTTCTCCTATCACAGCCATTAAACTCAGTAACGGATTTAAAGTCACCAATTGGTGTCACGCTGGTATGAAGGGATCGGGAGACAGGCGCAGGAATTCGTAATAGGGTTTTTTATTTTCCCAAATTACAGCGTGCCATGTAAAGGCACGGGGACGGTGACCAAACAAACACGTATACAAAACACAGGGTTAAAACCCAAACAAAAGAGCGAGGAGTACCTTGAATAAATAACACTAGCACACAATGATTATCACACAGGATGAGACCCGTAATCATCTGCGCACTCCACAATGGCACGAAAGCCAAAACAACATGGCACAGGTACTCACACGACCAACGGACATTGTTACAATAATTATCAGGACAAGGGTAAAACAAAGGGCACACTTATATAATGACTAATCAATGGAAATAGGAGCCAGGTGTGCATAATGAAAGTTTCTGAGGGATCCGTGACAGTTGACCTCATGGTGAAATCCCTGAGTGGTTTCATTCCTCTTCGGCAACTGAGTTAGGAAGGGCGCCTGTATCTGTCACACCCTGATCTGTTTCACCTGTCTTTGTGATTGTCGCCACCCCCTTCCAGGTGTCGCCCATCTTCCCCATTATCCCCTGTTTATTTACACCTGTGTTCTCTGTTTTGTTTCATCAAGCCTACCAGCATTTTTCCTTCTGCTCCTGTCTCTCAATTGTTTCTGTTTCCTAGTTTTCCCTGTGTTGACCATTCTTCCTGCCCTGACCCTGAGCCTGCCTGCCTGTCGTCCTGTACCTTTGCCCCACCTTTCTGGATTACTGACCTTTGCCTGCTCTGACCCTGAGCCTGCCTGCCGTCCTGTACCTTTGACCTGCCTTTTGCCTGCCACTGTTCGATTAATAAACTGTTGTTACTGCGTCTGGGTTTTACCTGAAACGTGATAGTACGAACTGGCCATGACTGACCCAGCAGACTCGGACCAGCTGCGCAATGCCATCTCCTCCCAAGGAGCCACCATTGGTAGGCACGAGGAATTGCTTTGTGGCCTTATGGAGGGGTCCACACCTTGGCCGAACGCCATGACCGGGCGTTGGACATTTTGCTGGAGTAATTCCGTGGGTTGGCTGGGAGGCAGCCTACTATTACGGTAACCTCCCAGACCCTCAGTAACTCGGCTGTTAGCAGCGCCGCCTCGCTGAAGTGCCCGGAGAGCCGGGCACTTGTCAGACGTTTCTAGCTCAGTGTGCCCTCATCTTCGAGCTTCAACCCTCCTCCTACCCTCGGACCGCTCTAAGATAGCGTACCTTATCACGCTGATGTCCGGGAGTGCGCTCGCCTGGGCTACAGCTGTATGGGAGCAACAGCAGGCCATATATGCGTCAGTCTGGAGGCGGTCGTGGGAGAGGTCAAGAAGGTGTTTGATGCCCCATTCTCTGGGAGAGAGGCTGCCCGGAAGCTACTCCAGCTTCGGCAGGACGGTGGATTTCAGCACGTTGGCAGGTGAGAGTGCCTGGAACCAGGAAGTGCTGTTCGACATGTTCCTAAACGGAGTCTTGGAGGAGGTCAAGAACGAGCTTGCACCCCGGTAGTTACCGATGGATCTCGATTCCCTCATCGCCTTGACCATCAGGATCGATGGGCAACTACGGGAACGACGGAGGGAGAGGAGATTCGATTTCGATCGCCCGTCCAAGGATTCCACCTCGCCTCCGAGGCATCCCAGAACTCCCAGACGGCCCCGTTGCCAAGATAACCCGAGGCTACCCGAGGTTCCCCGAGAGTCATCAAAGACGGCCGAGTCACCATTTCCCGAGCCTCTGCAACTAGGCAGAGCTGGGTTGTCTCCAGCGGAATGGCTATACAGGCTCAACACTAAGAGTTGCATGCTTCCGCCGCACCGACCATATGACTGCGGGATTGACCTTCTCCCTAGCACTACTCCGCCTCGGGGATGATGGTACTCTCTGTCGGGACCAGAGACCAAGACGATGGAGACCTACATCGGGGACCCCCTAGCCGCAGGATTCATCCGTCCTTCTTCCTCTCCCGCCGGCGCAGGGTTCTTCTTTGTGGAGAAGAAGGACAAGACCCTGCCCCCGTACATCGACTACCGGGGTCTCAATGACATAACGGTGAAGAACCGCTACCCCTCATCTCCTCAGCCTTCGAGCCGCTCCAGGTGGCCACCGTGTTTTCCAAGCTGGATCTACGGAACGCCTACCACCTGGTGCGGATACGGGAAGGGGACGAGTGGAAGACCGCCTTCAACATGAGTATCTGGTCATGCCATTTGGCCTTACCAACGCCCCTGCTGTGTTCCTGGCTCCAGTTAGTGATGTTCTCCACAACATATTGAACCGGTTCGTCTTTGTCTACCTTGATGACATCCTCGTCTTCTCCCGCTCCACCCAAGAAAGCAGAAAAGTGCGAGTTACATCGCTCCACCATCCCTTTTCTGGGTTACATCATTGCTGCAGGGAGTGTACAAATGGATCCCGGGAAGGTGAGAGCGGTAGTGGATTGGCCCCAGCCAAACTTCCAGGGTGCAGCTGCAACGTTTCCTGGGGTTCGCCAACTTCTATCGCCGCTTTATCCGGGGTTACAGCACCCTGGCTTCCCCCCTGTCAGCACTCACCTCGCCCAAGGTTCCGCTCATGTGGTCTCCAGCTGCTGACCGGGCGTTCCGGGACCTCAAACATCGCTTCACCACAGTTCCCAACTTCGTTCATCCTTACCCGTCCCGTCAGTTCGTGGTGGAGGACGATGCTTCGGATGTCGGAGTGGAGGCTGTCCTGTCCCAGCGTTCTGCCCTGGACCTCAAGCTACATCCCTGCTCCTTCTTCTCCCATCGCCTCAACGCCACGGAGAAGAATTACGATGTGGGGAATCGTGAGCTTCTCACAGTGAAGATGGCTATGGAGGAATGGAGGCACTGGCTGGAGGGGGCTGAACATCCGTTCATCGTGTGGACCGACCACAAGAACCTGGAGTATCTCCACACCGCCAAGCGCCTCAATTCCAGGCACGCTAGATGGGCCCTGCTGTTCACACGGTTCAACTTCTCCCTCTCGTACCGGCCGGGATCCAAGAATATCAAGCCGTGTGTGCTGTCACGCCGCTATAGACTACTACCCTGAAACCCGAGACCATCCTTCCCACATCGTGCCTGTTGACGGCACTCAGCTGGGGAATAGGGGAGCAGGTCCGTGAGGTGCAGCGTTCCCAGCCGAACCCCTAATAACCGGATGTTCGTTCCTGACGCCGTCCTCTCCACGGTCCTCCAGGCTTGCCTGTCATCCGGGCTCCCCTTCAGACCCTGGCATTTGGTGGCCTACCATGGTCCTAGACGTGTCCGCATTCGTTGCCGCTTGCACGGTTTGTGCACAGAACAAGACTCCTCGGCAAGCTCTGGCTGGTCTCCTCCAACCTCTGCCTGTCCCTCACCGTCCCTGGTCTCACATCTCCCTGGGCTTTGTCACGGGTCTTCCCCTGTCTGATGTTAACACTGCCATCCTCACCGTGGTAGATCGGTTTTCCAAAGCCACCCACTTCATTCCTCTCCCCAAACTACCTTCTGCCAAAGAGACGGCCCAGCTCATGGTGCAGCATGTCTTCTGGATCCATGGTCTACCAGTAGACATGGTCTCCGACCGGGGTCCTCAGTTCTCGTCCCAGTTCTGGAAGGCGTTCTGCACCCTCATTGAGTCGTCGGCCAGCCTGTCCTCCGGGTTCCACCCCCAGTCCAATGGCCAGTCGGAGCGAGCCGACCAGGACGTAGAGACTACTCTGCGCTGCCTGGTCTCTGCCAACCCGGCCACCTGGAGCCAGCAACTTGTGTGGGTCGAATATGCCCGCAACACCATTCCCTACTCTGCCACGGGCCTATCACCTTTTGAGTGTTCCCTGGGGTATCAGCCCACACTCTTCCATGAGCAGGAAGAAGAGGTCGGCATACCTTCTACCCAGGTGTTTGTCCGTCGCTGTCGTCGTACCTGGAGGAGAGCCCGGTCGGCCATCCTCAAGACCACCTTCAGGTATCGACAACAAGCTGATCGCCACCAGACCCTGGCTCCCCGGTATCGGATAGGCCAGAAGGTATGGCTGTCCACCTGGGATCTGCCCCTCCGGGTGGAATCCCGCAAACTCTCCCTTACCCTTCATATACATCCTACCTTTCATGTGTCCAGAGTTAAACCCATGTCTCACAGCCCTTTGTCTCCTGCCTTTTGCCTGCACCTGTTCGATTAATAAACTGTTGTTATTTCGACGTTGTCTGCATCTGGGTCTTACCTGAAACGTGATAGTATCTTTGTAGAGACTGGGTATATTGATACACCATCCAAAGTGTAATAAATAACTTCACCATGCTCAAAGGGATATTCAATGTCTGCTTTTTTATTTTTACTAATCTACCAATAGGTTCCCTTCTTTGCGAGGCATTGGAAAACCTCCCTGGTCTTTGTGGTTGAATCTGCGTTCGAAATTCACTGCTCGACTGAAGGACCTTATAGATAATTGTATGTGTGGGGTACAGAGATGAGGTAGTCATTTAAAAATACTGTTAACTTATCTAGGGTAGGAGGCAGCATTCGGAATTTTGGATGAAATGCATGCCCAAATTAAACTGCCTGCTTCTCGGGCCCAGAAGATATGATATGCATATAACTAGATATGGTTTGGATATATTTGGATAGAAAACACTCTACAGTTTCCAAAACTGTTAAAATTGTGTCTGTGAGTATAACAGAACTGATTTGGCAGGCGAAAACCTGAGAAAAATCAATTCAGGAAGTAGTTTTTGTAGTTTTCTATTCAATGCCATTACAGTATCCATTGACTTAGGACTCAAATTGCAGTTTATATGCCTTCCACTAGATGTCAACAGTCTTTAGAAATTGTTTCAGGCTTGTATTCTGAAAAATGAAGAAGTAAGAGCAGTCTCAATGAGTCGACCCTAAAGTGTCACAGAGCTTTTTCATGCGCGAGACGGAGAGAGGGCGTTTCTTGTTTACCTTTTAAATTGACTACGTTATTGTCCGGTTGAAATATTATCGATTATTTAGGCTAAAACAACCTGAGGTTTGAATATAAACATCGTTTGACATGTATCTATGAACTTTACGGATACAATTTTGACTTTTTTGTCTTCCTGTTTTGACTGCGTTTGAGCCTGTGGATTACTGAAGAAAACGCGCGAACAAAACTGAGTTTTTTTGATATAAAGAGACTATATCGAACAAAAGGAACATTTATTGAGTAAATTAATGTCTGCTGAGTGCAACCATATGAAGATCATCAAAGGTAAGGGATTAATTTTATCTCTATTTCTGACTTGTGTAACTGTTCTACTTGGCTGGTTACTGTTTGTAATGAATTATCTAGTGGGCTATGTTCTCAAATAATCGTAAGGTATGCTTTCGCCGTAAAGCATTTTTTAAATCTGACACTGTGGTTGGATTCACAAGAAGTTAATCTTTAAACCTATGTGAAATATGTTTTGTTTTCTGAATTTTTATAATGAGTATTTCTCTATTTGAATTTGACGCCCCGCAGTTTCACTGGCTGTTGAAGAGGTTGGACGCTAACGTTTCACGTACCCAAGAGAGGTTAAACACTATTATTGCGCACAGAGTGAGTCCATGCAACTTATTATGTGAATTGTTAAGCACATGTTTTACTCCTGAACTCATTTATGCTTGCCATAGCAAAGGGGTTGAATACTTATTGACTCAAGACATTTCAGCTTTTCATTTTTTATTAATTTTCAAACATAATTCCTCTGACATTATGGGGTATTGTGTGTAGGCCAGGTACACAATCTCAATTTAATCAATATTAAATGAAGGAGGGCTAAACAAAATGTGGAAAAAGTCAAGGGGTGTGAACACTTTCTGAAGGCATATAATATGCAGTGACTCAAGAAAGTATTCAAACCCCTTGACTTTTTCCACATTTTGTTAGGTTAAAGCGTTATTCTAAAATTGATTAAATTGTTTTTCATACCTCATCTACACACATTACCCCATAATGACAAAGCAAAAACAGAGTTTTTGAATTTTTGTATAATTTATTTAAAAAAATGAAATATCACATTTACATAAATTTTCAGACCCTTTACTTAGTACTTTGTTAAAGCACCTTTGGTAGCGATTACAGCATTGTCTTATTGGGTATGACGCTACAAGCTTGGCTCACCTGTACTTGGGGAGTTTCTCCCATTCTTCTCTGCAGATCCTCTTAAGCTCTGTCAGGTTGGATGGGGAGCGTTGCTGCAAAGCTATTTTCAGGTCTCCAGAGATTATTGATCAGGTTCAAGTCCGGGCTCTGGCTGGGCCACTCAAGGACGTTCAGAAACTTGTCCCGAAGCCACTCCTGCGTTGTCTTGGCTTGTGTGCTTAGGGTCGTTGTCCTGGTTGGAAGGTGAACCTTCACCCCTGTCTGAGGTCCTGAGTGCTCTGGAGCAGGTTTTCATCAAGGATCTCTCTGTACTTTGCTTCGTTCGTCTTTGCCTCGATCCTGACTAGTCTCCCAGTCCCTGCCGCTGAAAAACATCCACACAGCATGATGCCACCACCATACTTCACCGTAGGGATGGTGCCATGTTTCCTCCAGACGTGGCGTTTGGCATTCAGGCCAAAGAGTTCAACCTTGGTTTCATCAGACCAGAGAATCTTGTTTCTCTTGGTCTGGGAGTCTTTAGGTGCCTTTTGATAAACTCCAAGCGGGCTGTCGTGCATTTTACTGAAGAGTAGCTTCAGTCTGGCCACTCTACCATAAAGGCCTGACTGGTGGAGTGCTGCAAAGAGGGTTGTCCTTCTGAAAGGGTCTCCCATCTCCACAGAGAAACTCTAGAGCTCTCTGGGTGACCATCGGGTTCATGGTCACCTTCCTGAACAATGCCCTTCTCCTTCGATTGCTCAGTTTGCCCGAATGGCCAGCTCTATGAAGAATATTGGTGGTTCCAAACTTCTTCCATTTAAGGATGATCAATGGAAACAGGATGCACCTGAGCTCAATTTTGAGTCTCATAGCAAAGGGTTTGAACATTTATGTAAATAGGGTATTTCTGTTTTTAATTTTTAATAAATTTGCAAACATTTCTAACAACCTGTGTGTGTGTTTAATGTGTATTTTATATTGTATTATACAATATACAGGGCGCATTTGGAAAAGAGACCTAGGTCTCAATATGCCTTCCCTGTCAAAATAAAGGTTCAGAAACACACACACACACACACACACACACACACACACACACACACACACACACACACACACACACACACACATATTTATGTTTCAGTATGCTGCCGTATGGGTATCACCCAGTGATCGCCAAGCACTGCATCACCAAGAAGGTGAACATGGTGACTGCCAGCTACCCGAGTCCAGTCATGAAGGACCTTCAACAGAGGTGGGAGAGAAGTGCATGGAGAGAAGATTCCTCTGGAGTGAAAGGGTTAGGGCTAAACATCTATGTAGAAGTGGAGATTTAATGGAGAATGTGTTTTATCTGGTCTTAAAGGCCCAGTGAACTCAAAAACTTGATTTCCCTGTGTATTGTACACTGAGTATACCAAACATTAGGAACAACTTCCTAATATTGAGTTGCACCCTGGACTACCATACCCCGTTCAAAGCACTCTTTTGTCTTGCCCATTCAACCTCTGAATTGCACACATACACAATCAATGTCTCAATTGTCTCAAGGCTTAAAAATCCCTCGTTAACCTGTCATCTACACTGATTGAAGTGGATTTAACAAGTGACATCAATAAGGGATGATGGCTTTCACCTCGATTCACCTGGTCAGTGTATGTCATGGAAAGAGCAGGTGTCAATGTTTTGCATGCTCAGTGTGTTTTGTACATATTTCCACACGATGAGGTGTATAATACTGTGAAAATGATGATAATGCCCTTTTAGTGTAAGAGCTGTTTGAAAAGAACGCCTGAAATGTAAGCCTGTTTAGGTGGGATGGAGTTTTGGCTTGCCTGGTGACATCACCAGGCAGTATAAGTTAATAACAAAGGCAGTTTCAAACCTCTCTGCCAATAGCAACAAGTTTTCAGGTTACATATCCCTCCCATTAGGCTCATCCAATTAGGCCCCTCACTCAGACCACTCCCAGACAGTCCTAGCAAAATTCTTGCTTGAGAAATTGCTCTGCTAAGAAGCTATTGTTGTTTCTTTTTGACATTTTTTAAAAATTAAAAACAATCACAGTAAGGTACTTGATTTTTACCCAATAATTTTTACCCAGAAATGATTTGATATTGAGATAAAAATGGCTGCATTGGACCTTTTAATGCTAATCATGGGCTATTTGATACACAATTGACTAGATGTAAGCTACAGGCAGGCACCAAGACACTTGATCTAATTGCTTGAGTTGGCATTAGGCAGGATAAGCTACTAGTCAAGTGAATATATTGTCTCTACGTGGGGCTGGTGTGGCTGAGTGTGTTTGTCTGTGTGTTTCCTTTCAGTGCTGAGGAAGCTGGCATCACCATAGTGAATGAGATGGGCCTGGACCCTGGCATCGACCACATGCTGGCTATGGAGTTTATCGACCAAGCCAAGGCGGACGGCTGCACTGTGAGTGAAACGTGAGGGAGATTGTGAAAGAATCTAGTATAAGTGATTTGTGCTTTTGAAAGAAAGTGTTTTGGTGATTGTGGAATCTGCACACATACGGGATTCTGTGCATGTGTGTGTCTGTGTACGTGCTGTGCACATAATGATTGATTGAGCGTATGTCGAAGGGATGAGTGGCATCTTGTCAGTTTCCTTGGCAGCCATATTGATTGCGGGCCCAACAGATTGAAACACCATGCGTCTTTGATTTGTTCATTTTTCCCCCATCTTGACGTGAAGATGAACGGACTGTACTATCACACAGGAAAATGGACAAATGTGCCAGCATGTTGACAACGCATTTGACTAGTCGATGCACAAAACATTTGATAGATGTGTACGTGCAAATTGTGTTTTTAAATCCATTTACGTGTGTATGTGTGTGTTTAGATTGAGTCATACAGTTCATTCTGTGGTGGACTCCCTGCACTAGAGTGCTCAGACAATCCTCTGCACTACAAATTCAGCTGGAGTCCTCCTCAATACCATCAGTCCTGCCATCTTCCTCAAGGACAACAAGGTACAGTAGCCATCTAGGATCAGCAGATCCTCCCCAAATCCTAAACTTAACCATTAGGGCCGGAATTGATAAACTGACCCAGGATCAGTGTCTAGGAGTAACTTCATCCTCCTCTATGTCCCCCAGGTGGTGAGCATCCTAGCGGGCGGTACTCTGATGGAGTCTACGTCTCCCATGGACTTCATGCCTGGCTTCCACCTGGAGGGTTTCCCCAACCGCGACAGCACCAAATACGGCATCGAGCCGGTCCACACACTCATCAAAGGAACACTCCGCTTCAAGGTACTTCCAACACCAGCGTGATGAGTATGGCGTTACTGTCAATCTCGATAGTTCTGTGTCGCTTTGGATAAATGTTGTATTTCTGTCCAACAGGGTTTCTCCAAGTCCATGAGTGGCTTTGTGTAGCTGGGTCTGATCAACACTGACCCCTGCCCCATGCTAGAGCTCCTGTCTCCTGGGTAAATATAATGATACTTATAACAGCTTTAAAAGATGCGATTTCACTTGGTTTTGAGAAGCTTACCCCACCAGCGATAGACTTCCTCAGGCTCGTTCTGCAGTTGCAGGGGCACAGATAAAACATTAACAAAGGCTCCAAAAACGACGAAATACGTCCTTTGAGAAACAGCAATGCTCTCAGTGTAGTGATACAGGTCTTTAGATGTTGTACACATGAAATTGTCATTCCAAACTTTGTCCTCAATGGTATATTCCATTTTGTTGGACTCGAGCGTTACTTCTCCGTGTGCTTTCTCATTCCCATTGTGGTGATTAAAGCCTGTGCATGCTCGCACACGGAGAAGAATTCAAACTAAATGGAATATAACGTTGGGGATTCAGTTAATTTACATAAACAATTTAGATTTGGTAAAAAAAAGAATTACTTGTTCTTTAATTTACTTAACTTAATTTAGAATGTGCTTTTCATAAATGGTTATTAAAGTACCAGGATACACCCAGCAAACGCTGCATCACTTATACACTAGATGGAGAATGGAGATTTGACCGACAAGACTGAACAAAAACAACAAAAAATCCCTGTGCAACAGAAAGAGCTGCTGAGTATACAGATGGGCTTGCCCCTGTCTATCTCTAACGATGCATTTGAGGGAGCTATCTACGATATCATCCGCCAAGACGACTTCAAGATGGAAACATTCAAATAGTGAGAGGCTCAAGTCCTGACCAGATACCGTTCAAAATGTTGTACTCAAATCTTTGCTAAATGCAGGGGTTAAAGTTCTCAGTCACTGCGACGGAGAACATCTGTCCCATTATTATGGCATCTGTGAGTGCACGATCAGCGCCATTGGGACAGATAGAATGTTGCGATCTCTTTACATCTCCACGCCAGTGGTTCCAAAGCGGCGTGTCCCCCTCCTAAATAAATCAATATATATATTTTTTCGTCAACACTTCTATCGTTATCTTAAACTTTTGTACGTGGCCAGCACTAGCACCTGGGGGAGGCTGCAGCACGCGCTAGTGACTGTTAGACTTTCTTCAGCAAAGATGGCTGACAAAACTACTAGGATGGAAGCAAATGTAAGTGATTATACCGTCATAGCGAATCATGCTAAAAATGTACATTTGACAGGAATATGTTAGTTAATGTAGAGACAAACGATTAGGCATATTTTTATCATAAAGTTAATTTACGAAAATCGCGATTTAGCAAGCTAGCTGACTAGCTAACATTAGCCAGCTAGTGGCTAGCTTTATGGGTGTTGTGGCACATACATCAAGCTCTGATGAACTGTCTGGAAAAGCATGAACTGGAGTCGCCTCTTCACTGTTGACGTTGAGACTGGTGTTTTGCAGGTACTATTTAATGAAGTTGCCAGTTGAGGACTTGTGAGGCGTCTATTTTACAAACTAGACACTCTAATGTACTTGTCCTCTTGCTCAGTTGTGCACCGGGGCCTCCCACACTTTCTATTAGAGCCAGTTTGCGCTGTTCTGTGAAGGGAGTAGTACACAGCGTTGTACGAGATCTTCAGTTTCTTGGCATTTTCTCGCATGGAATAGCCTTCACTTCTCAGAACAAGACTAGACTGACGCGTTTCGGAAGAAAGTTCTTTGTTTTTGGCCATTTTGAGCCTGTAATCGAACCCACAAATGCTGATGCTCCAGATACTCAACTAGTCTAAAGAAGGTCAGTTTTATTGCTTCTTTAATCAGGACAACAGTTTCCAGCTGTGCTAACATAATTGCAAAAGGGTTTTCTAACGATCAATTAGCCTTTTAAAATGATAAACGTACGCCTATGAGGATATTCCATAAAATCTGCCGTTTCCAGCTACAATAATCATTTACAACATTAACAATGTCTACACTGTATATCTGATCAATTTGATGTTATTTTAATGGACAAAAAAAATGATTTTCTTTCAAAAACAAGGACATTTCTAATTGACCCCAAACTTTTGAATGGAATTGGAATTTCGCTAAACAATGCTAATTAGCGTTATGACTGGAAGTCTATGGTTATCTACTAAAGTTTCAGTCATGGGATTTGTTTTGCTTTAACCCCTGTAAATGTCTTTAATTAATACTGTTTGTATGGTCAGGTTCGGGATGCTGAGTAAGGAGGTCGTCCCCCATGCAGACACCGTGCTTCACTGGCTAAGCACTTAGAGGCCCTACTTTGGTAATATGTGCAGAAGTTCTCACTCTACTCTTTTACTGCCACAAACACCAATATGTATATCTTTCTCTAATCTTTATATTCCTCCTTCTCTTACTTTCTTTATACAGAAAATAGCAGTAAAGATTATTTAAAAATAGTATAACCCTCTCTCTCCTTCTCGGTCCATCCGTGTCCTCTCCTTTAGATAAAGGCGAGCGGGACATGCTCATCATGAGGAATGACGTGGGCCTGCGCCACTCCACAGGCGAGCTTGAGACCAAGCACATCAGCCTGGTGGTCTACAGAGACCCCAACGGCTACTCTGCCATGGCCAAGACTGTGGGCTACCCTGCTGCCATCGCTGCTTGCATGGTGCTGGATGGTCACTAGGGTAGACTTGAGTCCTCATTGCATTTGTGATGTCTGAGATGTTAAGTATGGTTTAGTGAGGTAATCAGCCATTTTGTTAAAGCCCTGGGGGAACCACTCATTTTGCTAAAGACGAATGTACAACCCTAACGTGTCTGTAAAAGTGAAGTGAAAACTGACTTTCAATCTGCAGGAGAAATCAGTATTAAGGGACTGGTGGTGCCAATGACCAAGGACATCTATGGACTGGCTCAGAAGAGACTGCAGGAGGAGGGCTTACAATTCACTTCAAAAGCACCAAGTACCAAGAGTAGTAACTCATGAGTCATCAGCTGCGTCTCAAATATTGTATATTGATTTCCTTTCCTGGTGTCCTCTCCTTCATCTGCACTGATCCAAAAAAGACCCCACACATGAAAAAATACAATTCTATTCTTCAATTCAGTTCAATTATTTCAGAAGAGTGGTGAAGGCAATATGGTAGAAATTGTAGGAGGACAGGAGACAAGGAGAGGAAGACTCAGGCTAGTGAGAGATGCACCCTGACTTTCTGCTTGTTTCAAAGGCATTTCCTCACAGCATCGCCTTACCTCAACCAAACAGTTACATTGCAGGTGAACAGTTTCCAAGCAACTTTAAATAAGGCTGTACATGGAGAACCACAACTTGCTGAGTGTCGTTATAACATGTAACGATCTTATAATCTTCGCAGACCTGCTAAGACAATGTGTATCAGAAACTCACCCAAAGGGTCTTTCCTTGACCATAACATATTCCTGTTATTGATCAGCTGCTGCACAGTTCCAAAGATTTGTACATAATTTACACATATGCTTCCCACAGTTGTGTCAAATTGACTGGATGTCCTTTGGGTGGTGGACCATTCTTGATACACACAGGGAACTGTGTGAAAAACCCAGCAGGGAAAGGCTGAAAAACCCAGCAGCGTTGCAGTTCTTGACACAATCCAACCGGTGCGCCCGGCACCTACTACCATACCACGTTCAAAGGCACTTACATCTTTTGTCTTGCCTATTCTCCCTCTGAATGGCACACATACACAATCCATGTCTCAAGGCTTAAAAAACCTTTTTTAACCTACTGTATCTCCCCTTTATCTACACTGAAGTGGATTTAATAAGTGACATCTGTAAGGGATCATAGCTTTCATCTGGATTCACCTGGTCAGTCTGTCATGGAAAGAGCAGGCGTCCTTAAAGTTTTGTATACTCAGTCTATATTTGTATTTTAAAACTGCTCAGAGATTATAATGTGGCATAGAGTACAGTTGAAGACAGAAGTTTACATACACCTTTGCCAAATACATTTAAACTCAGTTTTTCACAATTCCTGACATTTAATCCTGGTAAAAAAATCCCTGTTTTAGGTCAGTTAGGGTCACCACTTTATTTTAAGAAAGTGAAATGTCAGAATAAGCAAATCAAAATCAAATGTAATTTTTTATTTGTCACATACACATGGTTAGCAGATGTTAATGCGAGTGTAGCGAAATACTTGTGCTTCTAGTTCCAACAATGCAGTAATAACCAACGAGTAATCTAACCTAACAATTTCACAACAACTACCTTATACACACAAGTGTAAAGGAATGAAGAATATGTACATAAAAATATATGAATGAGTGATGGTACAGAACGGCAAGATGCAGTAGATGGCATCGAGTACAGTATATACATATGAGATGAGTAATGTAGGGTATGTAAACATATAAAAGTGGCATTGTTTAAAGTGGCTAGTGATACATGTATTACATCAAGATGCAGTAGATGGTATAGAGTACAGTATATACATATGAGATGAGTAATGTAGGGTATGTAAACATATAAAAGTGGCATTGTTTAAAGTGGCTAGTGATACATTACATCAAGATGCAGTAGATGGTATAGAGTACAGTATATACATATGAGATGAGTAATGTAGGGTATGTAAACATCATATGAAGTGGCATTGTTTAAAGTGACTAGTGATACATTTTTTTCATAAATTTTACATTGTTAAAGTTGCTGGAGTTGAGTCAGTATGTTGGCAGCAGCCACTCAATGTTAGTGGTGGCTGTTTAACAGTCTGATGGCCTTGAGATAGAAGCTGTTTTTCAGTCTCTCGGTCCCAGCTTTGATGCACCTTACTGACCCTGCCTTCTGGATGGTAGCGGGGTGAACAGGCAGTGGCTCGGGTGGTTGATGTCCTTGATGATCTTTATGGCCTTCCTGTGAAATCGGGTGGTGTAGGTGTCCTGGAGGGAAGGTAGTTTGCCCGCCGGTGATGAGTTGTGCAGACCTCACTACCCTCTGGGGAGCCTTACGGTTGTGGGCGGAGCAGTTGCCGTACCAGGCGGTGATACAGCCCGACAGGATGCTCTCGATTGTGCATCTGTAAAAGTTTGTGAGTGCTTTTGGTGACAAGCCGAATTTCTTCAGCCTTCTTCCTTGCTGATTGGTAATATAGCTGAATTGCTTTCCGTAACAGCATTTTTAGGTCTGGTTCCCAAAGAGATTATTTTTAGTTGACATGAGCTATGGTTCCAGTGAGGCACCAATTACCAATAAAGTATGCATTTTTATCTCTGTACCATATCAAATGTTACACATCAACTATTGACATTTCTGTATAAATCAATGATAAATACAGTGTATGCATCCATTCTGTTTTCAATGGATATAGCGGTGTCGTCTCATTACATCCTCTTTGAAAAAACAATCAGCTTTTCCTTCCACTCAATGTGGGCCCGCCCATGCAAACTAGGCCACCAAGCCATGGATAATTGGGCATGTAATTATTAAAAGTCAAAAATGCAAATTGGGGTATGGATACAGCCCCTGGTTAAGACGGTGTCTGGACACTTGACCTAATTTCCCCTGAAAATGTGCATTTCTTTTGGAGTCTTAGATGGATTAGAACATGAAAATCTACTGGAATAACCAATTCTCCACATGGATTATTCCATAACTCCATAGAGTCGCATCTCCGTCTCCGGGAATCCATAATCCAGTGTCTAAAATGGATCTGTTTCATCAAGCCACCCGTTTGTCTTCTGACCTCACATATTGTTTCTTAACAAGGGCTTATCAGGAGCCTGCCGAAAGATCATTCTATCATAGCAAATCTTTGATCACCCCCACAAAGCCCCCTGATCACATTTGGGTGAAGGGTGTATATAGGAGGTAGGTGGTTCAAGAGGGGGCAAGACAATGAGGAAGTGGCAGTTATATTTTTTTAAACCATAAACAAACACTTTCTTTAATGACTTGCATAGCATCTAGGCAGACTGGGCCCCAATTCTGATCTGAGTTAAGCATGTGAAAATGTTAAGTAATTCCTTTTTTATGCACTTTTCTTTCTGTGTATTCTGACCTTGAATTTAAGCTTAATGCTATTCACCTGCTACACCTAATGAAGTTGTGTCTACAGATACTGAACGCAGCCCAGATCAGATTACGGTGTAAGTTTTTACATTCTGGAACGTTCAATGGAAAGGAAACAGTACTGAACGACCAGTTGAAAAACAGGGATGGTTGGGCTGTGTGCTGGGGAACGCTGTCAGCATGGCCACTGCCCTTTAAATACGTCACTTGTTGCTTCAAGCCACACCAAACGGGAGCAAACGTACCTGTCTGTTCAAGAACGTTTGGGGAAACGTGTCGTTCAGTATAAACCGTTCTGCAACATAGCAAAAAAGCACCTCTTAAATCCCAAATAATGCCACCACCTTAATGTGTGAGGAAATCATGAATAAGGTCTCGTGATCCTACCAGCATCTACTTGATTTTTTTCAGATAGAAATAACGCCATTCTCCATGCACTGTAATTTATAACCTGATAAGAACTATTGATAAGAGCTAGGTAAATGAGTACTCTGATTGGATAAGAGAATTGAAAATATAAATTACAATTGTTTTACATCTGTTTTACCTTATAATCGCTGGAGACAAATGTGAAGCCAGTCATATGGCAGCAAATTGAAGCATAACTTTCCCACTGCAAAATGGACAGCTCATACCTTGGCTTGATTGTTAAGGCTTAGCCCAGCTGCCTTACTTGGAAATGATCATGCATAATAATTATTTCAAACATCTGCTGAACAATTTGATGGGGTCAGATGAACTCTATTGAGGCACTAATAACATACTGTATATTCACAATGCACCTGACCTGAGGGCAGGATGCCGCCCACGCCTCAGGCTGTATAGTGCTAGCATCCAGTTCAATGTGAAGTTACACCAATTATGGAACAGTTTAACTTTAATGTACTGTGCACCCACAGGTCTAGATTGACCCTCACAGTAGTTAAAAAAAAAATGGAACAGACCACTCCAAAAGCTCCTTCCTTGGTTCTCTTTCACTTGTTTAATCCTATGTCTAATCATCCAGCAAAGTTTCATGTACAGCAAAAAACGTGTCAGTACCCCAAGTTTCATATTTAGTCCATTACAAAATACAGAACACTAGCTATAACATTAAAACATTTTTAAAAATTGCTTTGACTAAGTTATTCGAATGCAGCCATACATTGAAAATTGACTAAAAAAAACGTAGTAAAATATAAAAATCTAGAAGTATAAATAGAAATTTGGTCCATTGTCTTGGTTGCTATAATATTATTTACATATTAGATTTATTATTTCATGCCAATGTGCATTTTTGATTTCAAAAGCTCACTGTTGCTACAAACAAAATAGTATTTACATTGTCTAGATGGAAGAATGAGTTGCTCAATGCATTGACTCTACAAAAAATAGGCTAACAAAATGTTGTTTAACGTAAAAGTTGCATTTTCCCTTCTTTTTTTTTTTATAGCTTACTGCCAATAAATACGAAAGTTTAGGGAAAACAGTTAGTTAAGCAAACATCTCAAGACGGCAGTATCGACAAAACATCGTAAAGTTAATCTACAATTGTATGAATGCCGTTAGAAGTACAAGATGAATATACAAAGGCACACATTACAGGGTCGTGCGGTATCATGTCCAGCGGTCAGGAAACTGCCATTCAACGACGGAGAACAGAAGAGGAGAAAAAAAGGAGGGGAAAAAGGCAAAGCTGCTGTCTTTAAAAACTGAACAGAGTGAGACAGGCAAGAGTCCATACTGGCAAGTTAGGGGCCCCGTTGCCATGGTTACACCAGGGACTCAAGGCTCTCGGCTGTGCTGACAGGGCCCCCTGGGACCGTTCCGTTGTTGTCAGAGGACTGGAGCGTCCTCTCGTCCTCCTGTGTGCCAACCAAGCTCAGCATGGCTTTGTACAGGAACTGGTACTGCTCCTGAATGAGAAAGAAATATAGAAACTGTGCTGTTGAAGGGAGAATGTTTTAACACAAAATGGCTAATGTGCATCACTCAGGTACAGTCAGGCGGTGATTCAGATTGACTAACAACATCAGTGAAGGTCCCGGGCCTCATGAGGTTGATCATCTTGGCCACCTGGTACACGTCCACAGAGCTCTCCAACTCTAGTTGGCACACCAGAGTAGACAGGGCACAGAAGGTTCCCGCAGTAACACCGCCAATCCTGCAAAATCAGACCAGCGCCATGAAGTGCTTATAAAACTGAAAATCTCTGCTCATATTAGCCAGGGGCTAAGCTAGCTTTAGATACTTTGGGCTAATTCCAAGACATATTTGGGAAATGTTACAGGATTAGTGCTCTATGCTCCAGTTTGTAAGTATTTACTGAACCTTTACAGTATTATCTGTGGTTAAAACCAAGGATTGAGCGCCATACAAGAGTATTGAGACAGGATTGTCTCAATAGGCCTGGATCAGTGCAGGTTTCAGTTCCAAGAAATATTAAGAGTATTGGAAATATGGACATATCTTCTTATCCTCTTAGGTCAGAGTGGATCGTCTTGAATCTATTACCAGTGGCCAAAATAGAAGGCAAAAGAGGGATTCAGGGGTATTGAGCTTGCCTGGTTCCAGTTGGGTGAGATTTTGACTTTTGGGACTATTCCATTGGTTCCAGGTCTTGAAAAAGGTTTAGAGTGGACATCATTACCTTATTTCACAGATAAATAATCAATAGGTCTTACTCGTCATGGACAACCATGGGGCCCTCCTTGGAGGAGCTCTCCTCCCTCACCAGGCTGAGCAGCTCAAAGGTGCTGCTGATGGGGCTGTCTGGGTTGGGCCAGCGAGGCGTCCGGTAGTGCCTCACCTCCAGAACATAGTCATCCTGGCCCAGAGGGGGACAATAACACAATAAGACAGAGTGTGTGTGTGCCTGTGTGTATGTGTGTTGAAAGTGGTCCAGTGATTGGAGGTACAGATGGTTGAGTGAAAACTGTGTGAAAAATAACAGCTGTGCTCCATTGACGTGTGGGGAATGTGTATTGAATTCCATTTCCACCCTTCATTTGGTTTCACCATGGGCCAAGATCCAGAGAAATATGAGCAGAACAACTCCTAAATGGAATACTCATGTTGCTATATATTCCCTCTGTGTAACAATAAACAGTTGTTAAATGTTTTTGGGGTATAGACACAGTGATAACATTTGCTGAGCACTAGCAACTGGTCCATAACGACTGGCCCATAGCGACTGGTCTTTTCTATGAGGCTGTTCTTTTTGGGCTGATCCCACAGTGTGTGGCTGATCCTCCTCTTCAATGGAGTTAGTCTATTCTAAGTAGCTGATCATGCTATTGTGACTGATCTCTTATCTTATCAAGCTGATCTCCCTGGTCTTACTGATCTCCCTCAGCTCACCTGTGTAGCCTCCAGGACATAGTCCTGCACCACCAGCATCTCCTCGTTGACCAGACACACATGGTTCTCGCTCCGCAGGGTCACTGTGAACGCCTCACAGCTGATTGGCTGCTCCTTGCGGGGCCAGTACACGTACGGCTCCTCCCCCTCTGCCTGAAAACACAGAAAGATGTGATAAGGACTTCCTATTTGAGGCACAAAATGGCTGCCTGCATACATCAGCAGTTTTGTGTCCAGGAGGACAGATAGATACCCACCAGGCTTGGTGTTCCCAGTGTTCCCGCTGTTCCTGGTGTTCCCGGCAGTGTGACGATGACCTGAGCGTTGTGATCCCAGATCATCCTCCAGAAGTCTGTCACCGTGCTGGCCAGTGGGTTCTGGGTCACGATGAACTCAGTGCTCTGCCGGTACCCCTGAGGAACACAACCGGTGGTAGAAAATTTAGACAGGTGGTATAAACATTCATACAATTTGGACAGGTAACCAAAAGTGGAATTTACTGAAAATGATGGCTGGAATGGAGTGAATGGTATCAAACACATAAAAAACATACGTTTGATACCATACCATTCCATTCACTCAATTCCAGCCATTATTATGAGCAGTCCTCCCGTTAGCAGCCTCCACTGCTGCATCTGACTCCTTTATGTAGAATGGTTGGGTTCTTACCGTGAGGTATGAGGCGTTGATGTAATCTGATGTAGTTTCTCCCACCACCGTAGACAGACACACCCGTGACCTTTCAACTGGAGACAAAGCCACGCGATGTTAAACTTCCTCATTAGGTATAGAGAAGGTAATTTTGTATAATATTAATATTACAATGATTAGCTTTATTAAAGCAGAATGACTTAACCATGACGACTGCTTATCTACCTAAAGTGATTTTGTGACACACATTTGCTTACACCAAACAAGAGTAAAACAGTTGCCAAGGTTTATGCTTTCAAATAACAAAATAAAAATAAAAATGTATAACAGTTTTTGTTGAGGGGTCCAAGTGTGGGGAATTTTGCTAAATGTTCATTTGAAAGTGACAATGTTGAGGCCAGGTGAGGTCTCATTGTCTACACACTGTTAAACGGATTTTACATTTTATGTTTCTGAGTCCAGTATGAAGGAAGTTTGAGGTAGTTTCGCGCTAATGCTAGTTAGCATTGGCTCACGAAACTACCTCTAACTTCTGGAGAGTATTAACAAACCTGTCTGGAACTCACCGGGTATTAAAGAGGAGTTTCTGTTCTTCTCTCTGTTGCACTCTTTCAGGGCTGCCGAGTAGTCACACTGTTTGGCATTGGACTGGGATACCAGCTGTAATCACATTGAGTACGATTACATGCACACAATATGATTATTGTGAATAGTCAGATTAATATAATAGTTTGATTTAAACGTTTACATGTTTTCCAAGAAGAACGATTTCCCAAATAATCCTGTTTACATAAACACATCTGAAATCAGACTACCTGATGGGACTGTGATAAATGCAGAAAATTGCCAATCTAAATATATGTTCTACCACAGCAACTATGTTATTTTTGGGAAGCCTATTTGATGCTGAGTTCGGATATTTAAAGTTTGTACGTGAAAACTATTTCTAAGATACATACTTTCAGTTTTTCCGAACTCACTTCACTCGTGCAAAAGATGGAAGCTTCACTCGCGCTGCTCGTGCTAGCACACGTGCAGATCAAACACACCGCTGGAACTCCGATTAAGCTGCTTACATGTCCTAATAATTTGAAAGATTGCTCAGAAAACCAGGTGTTTTAATAGGCGTATACTTACTTCGATTATGACCGATTAAGATAAGCAGAGCAAGGTGTTTAATGCCATATTCGGCTTACTGACGTAATCTGTTTAATATTGAATTACTAGTGTGCATGTAAACGTACTCAGTGGCACCAGATTAACTGTCAGTGTTTAAACATGATGTGCCAGCGGTTGCAACTGCTCTTTTCAAAGGACAAAGAAAGACAATTGATGTGAAAAAAACTAAAACTGTCTTTAAACCCCATAGACAAATTCTCCTTTAAATGCACGTTTTACTTTTAGTTCGGCCCTTTATGTCCTACTGAAGTTGTTATGGAAAGTTTACCAGTTGTACATTTTGCTGTAATGCAAATACTTCCCCTATGACTTGTTGTAAGCTGTTATAAGCATGTGTCTTTACCTTAAACTGTTTCTCCAGCTGCGTCCTGCCGGAGGGCCCTGGGGTCAGGAGGTCATTGACGTAGCTGTGGATGAGGCTGGAGGAAACCTCCGTCTCCTTGCCCAAGATGGCCTCCACCAGGGCGTCGTGGATGAACACATACTGCTCCTGAATGCACAGGGAAAGTAGGGGTTGAAAGCCTTAGTTGGGTGTTGTCATTCATACAGTGCTGGAAAGGTAACAGGACAACTGATCATAGTAGATTCACTGTTTTCTTGTTGGTATCAGACCTGGGATCAAAAAGTATTCTTTCAAATACTTTAGAAGCCTTTATTTGAGCTTTTCTGGCGCAATGGCACCAATAGAAAAGTTCCAAAAGTGCAACCCCCCCTCTGGCTGAGCTCTCACCTCTGTCTGTACCAGGTGGTTCCTCTGTGTGCGGATGTGTTTGAGGAAACCCATGATGTTGACCGTGCTCTCTTCTTTGATCTGCTTCAGCATGCTATCCAACACTATGTAGGTGCCAGTCCTGCCTACGCCCGCACTAGAAACACACAGAGGTACACAATTTAGTTTACATTTAAGAGCCACATTTCAATAGAGAAAGTACTTGGATAGAGGAAGGTTCTGATATAGATTGTGAATCCTGGTATTTTGAGTTCACTCTAGTTCTCTATGAAATAATTGTTGACCTTCTCAGCTGGACTAGGTGAAAGCAGCCACAGAATGGATGTTAAGAGATTGCATTTAATGGAGGACCATGTCCATTCTATTCTATTTCTATGCCAATCCGAATGTAAATTTACTTCCTAAATTGAATCATTCACATCCAGAAGATGAGCCATTTTTAATTGACCGAATTGAATTAGTAATTTCGGTGTGGAAAAATGGTATTGACCTCAAAGCTATTCTATACATTCTGCAAATCTATGGCTTCCTACCTGCAGTGCACTACGACAGGCCCCATGTCATCTGTCCTGGCTTTGGAGGACGTCTGGACGAAGGTGAGCACGGGGAGAGTGTACTCAGGCACGCCCATGTCTGGCCACTGGGTGTAGTGGTACTGTGTCACGGTCCGCTCGTTAATACGCCCCTTCAGTGAACCCTGGGGTTGGTGGGAGGAAACAGGAAGTGGTGAACAGGATGGGACTTTGGCTGTCACTTTGACACTTGGGATTCGTGAGTTCCATACGAAATGTTCAGAAACTAAAGTTGTAATGACGTAGTGCTTCAACTGACTTGTAGGGTAGGTGCAACCAAAGTAGATAATATATGTGAGGAAGTAGAGGTGAAACTATTAATGGTGAATGAGAGGTAAGTGTGATGTAAATTGTGTGACCTCTAACCTTTTGGACCTTGGTGTTCCTGAGGGTGAAGGTTCTCTCGGTGTAGTGGGCCAGAACCTTGCTGCTCTTCACCGTCACCAGGAAACCACCGTACTCATCCTGGCTCTCCAGGGGCCAGTACTGGTCACACTTCCTCTGAGAGACACAACAAAACAGTTTCGTATACTTTCATGAATAAGCATGAATAAACTATTACTAAATATGTATAAGCGTATAGGTGGCCCCGGTCTCTCACCCGTCCCTTCTCCACCAGGTTGGTAATCATGATGATGACGCCCACGTTCTGCTCCCACACCATCCTCCAGAAGTCCTCGGTGCTGGACTTGAGAGGGCCCTGGGCCGCGATGTAGGCCCTGGACTTGTTGAAACCCTGAGGAGGGAAGGGCGGCAGAGGAAGGTAAAGAGAAAGAGAGTGAACAACAGATTATCTACTGACACGTCAACAAGACATTTGCCCTCATAACACTGCTAACATCTGACGTTATTGTGCAGATTGAAATGCAACAAAAATTGATTACGTCAACGTAGTTTGCGTTAATGTAATCTCCACTCTTCCCATCTTTGTCAGCCTGGGTTGAGAGTCTTACTCGGCTGTGGTCATCTAGGAGTAGAGGAGGAAAGAGATAAGCTGGGTGCATTCAATAATGTATGTGTGTGTACATGTGTTTGAAGGTGCATGTTTGACTTACAGGCCAGGATATTGATGTATCGGTTCTTGTTCTTGTTGTCTGGATGGTTGGAGCCGTCTGTGGTGATACCCAGGTCCACCGTGCACACCTGCACCTCCTAAAAAAACACATGACCTTCATCACTCCACCCCTAACATCCCACCATCCTCCATTACTATGCAGCCAAATAAAAATGTGTCATCAATGACAAAAACGTCAACATGGGCAGCTGGAAATGTGACAAACATCTACACACGTTTACTACAGAAATAATCGAATCGAAAGAGAAAAGGGAGACACAGCTTACCTCGTAACACTCTTTCAATATCTAATGGAGGGGGAGTGAGAATGCAAAAAGCACAGCAATGTAATGTCATGACACAAGGTGAGCAAAAAAGTCAAAATAAATAACAAGAAAACGGTTTATGGGCGAATCTCAACATAAAGACACTGTTCATGCGATAAACAAGGCTTCAAAAGCGGCTTTCAGATTCACTCCATGTACCATGTTAATGTCCATATTAGCTTTGACTTACAAACCTATTTTTGTGTTATTGACAACATTTACACATGTATGCATTTACACAGCACTGATAAAATGCCAAGCTGGATTTAACATGGTAAGCAATGGTAAATATCCAGTTGAACCTATCTTAACTTGATCCAGAGAAACATCAACATCCATGAATGCAGTGTAGATTATGATACATTTGTAAGTCTCAGTGGTAAGGACAACAAACATGGCTCCTCAGAGGAATCTGGGCCTGTAGCATGTAGAATGAGAGAGAGTGTGAGTTTGAATGGCCATCACAGTGCATAGCCTACCGCCCCATAAGGTTTCTGCATGCTGACCTTAAAATAATGGCAGCCACCGTGTAACATCGCAAACGACACGTAACAATTTCGCAAGATGGATACACACAGAACAGCATTAACTAAAAAACAGGTAGACAGCTGACTTGAAACACGTAACCAATAAATACTCGTTGTGTTTTTGTCATAAACGATATCCTGTGATCTGAGGGAGCAAAGGTTACAGAATGTGACAGCACACCTCAAACTCCCGGGAGAATGTGTTGCTGTGGTGGAGCTCTGTCACGTGCTTGACAAACTGCTTCACCGTAAGGGCTTCATGTTCATCTGAAAGGCAGAGAGCAAAGCTATTGAGATGATCAACAAAAGTCCTTTATCAGAATGAACGTTTGAAACTCAATACTCTGTCAGAAGCAGATGTTGAGTGAGGTAGTGTTAATGACAGAGGTAGGCTTGATGAAAATGTAGAACACGGACAGATGGAGAGGATAACTGTCTACATGGCTCTGTGCTTGTTAACACTTTTATCTGTGTGTGTGTGTGTGTTGCGTGAGAGTGTGCTTGTCTCAGGATGGTTACCTGTAGCTGTAAGCAATGGTGTGGGTGGAACAGATATGACTCTGGGCGATGTGTTGTCCTCTATGTAGAAATGGGCAGTCTGGAAACACTTTCTGTAGAAACATATGTACGATGATATAAGTTAATAAACTTGTATTAGATGAGATGGAAAAATAGATTTTTTACATTTTGTCGCCAAAAAATATAGCTTTTTTCCATCTCATCTAACGCAAAAGAGGTATTTGTATGCTTTGTTCTCGTTTGGTGAAAAATGTGCAAAAGAATTGTGACAAAGACAATAATAATATTGGTGTTATGATTGAGTAAAATGTAATAAAAAGACAATAACTGTAGATATATTTTTGAGACGTAAAAAGATCACGCTCAGAGACAAGAAAGGCCTAAAAAACACTTTTGTTGTTGTGTTTTTTAAGATACAAAGACAACCACAGATGTTGGCGAACACATGGTAATCTGTCCGTAACACAGGAAAAAAAAAATCCTTCTAATCTCTGACAAGTTTTTAACAGGATCACGCATGCATTTCTTTTGATGAGCCTGTGTTCAGCTACCCAAAAATGGACATCACCACACAGATTACTCTGGACGACAAAACCAGCAAAGAGATGTCCCCAGTAGATAACATGTTTGCCTTTCTAAAAGACGTCCACACTTTGCTAAACCCAAGTGCACAGCTATGGGGTGGCCAAATGAACACCGTGTCACCAGGGGAAGTACAAGGATGCGACACGGAAGGGATTACCTCAATTTAGCCTCGCTCCAGTCGTTTTACAAGACGCTGACACAGCGCCTTCGTGTCGGACATAATGAGACGCAGGCCCTTTCCCCCTCCTATTCCACCCGAGGCCCTGTTCCCCAACCCCTGGACGACCCCGAGCCCCAAGCTCAACGCTCTACACTCTGAGTGGGGTACATCTCTCAGATTTAATCCCTTAGCAGCGCCAAGATTACTACGGCTTAACATGAAAATACAATAACAGGGCAGAAAGCATGAACAATATGTCACGTCTCCAGCCCAGTGGATGAGAAATGTACAGTCTTAAAGTGTTTACATTTTTGAAAGTGTGTCCTTGATTGGATTGCAGAAGTTGGTTATTTTACTGTCCGACCGGTCAGGGAAAAGTAGTATTTTTCTATGATCTCACAGTATGGGCAAAATGTCTTTATACCTGGAGACGCGCAACTCTGAATGCTGGCAGTTATGTGTAAGTGAACCTACCCAAACACAGCAAAGCTCATGTGAAAAGCCAGACATCAAACCGTAGTGAAGATATTGGATGTGTCATGGGGAAGTGTGTGAGAGTGAGAAGGATATTGGGCCCGTGTCACAGAAGATTAGGCCTCCCAGTGAGACAGACAAATATGAGGTTCTTAAGGTCAACCCCCTCCACCCTTTGCATACGCCACCTCCCGTTTCACTCCACCCGTGCCCCCTGATGTCTGGGGACCAACCAGACCCAATCCTCGGTGACAGATGAATAACAATATGACAGGAATCAGCCCTGGGGCTGTTCCATTGGGAGGCATGAGGCTTACTGGTGCCAGTGTGTGTGGAGACTATCAATGCAGAAAGGAAGCTGTTGTTCATGTTCTGTAGCATAGCTGTCCGATTATACAGATGATGCTTAGGGTCAGAGGGGTCAGTGCGGAAACGATACTCATCATCATAATTGGATCTAATAATAATAATCATAATGGATCAAATAATAATAATTATGGATCTAATAGTAATCATTATGGTTCTAATAATAATGGATTATGGATCTAATAATAATACTTATGGATCTAATAATAATCATTATGGATCTAATAATAATGGATTATGGATCAAATAATAATGGATTATGGATCTAATAATAATCATTATGGATCTAATAATGGATTATGGATCTAATAATAATAATTATGGATCTAATAATAATCATTATGGATCTAATAATGGATTATGGATCTAATAATAATCATTATGGATCTAATAATGGATAATGGGTCTAATAATAATGGATTATGGATCTAATAATAATCATTATGGATCTAATAATAATAATCATTATGGATCTAATAATAATCATTATGGATCTAATAATAATCATTATGGATCTAATAATAACCATCCTCCTTCTTCTCCTCCTCCACATGCTCCTTCTGGTCTTACCTCCAGTAGATGAGGATGCCCACCAGGATGATGAGTCCCACGAAGGTGAGGGTGGAGACCACCGCCAGAGGGACCACGGCCCTCCTCTCCTTATCCCTGGCCAGACCCACCCTGGACTCATGGCTGCTGTTACTGGCGTCTGTAAGTGGGGTGAGAATAGAAAAGGAGGGGACAATGGATGAGGAGTGAGCTAATGTTGACTATTGAGACACACAGCACAACTCCCACAACAAATCCTTCACTCAATCAGCTTCTACAGTGGCAAGAAACCCTTTGGAATTACCTGGATTTCTGCGTAAATTGGTCACACAATGTGATCTGATCTTTATCTAAGTCACAACAATAGAAAAACACACTGTGCTTTAACTAATAAAACACAAACAATTATACGTTTTCATGTCTTATTGAACACACTGTGTAAACTTTCACAATGCAGGGTGGGAAAAGTATGTGAACCCTTGGATTTAATGACTCGTTGACCCTCCTTTGGCAGCAATAACCTCAACCAAACATTTTCTGTACGGTCAGGACGAATTTTGGCCCATTCCTCTTTACAAAACTGTTTCAATACAGCAATATTCTTGGGATGTCTGGTGTGAATCGCTTTCTTGAGGTCATGCCACAGCATCTCAATCAAGTTGAGGTCAGGACTCTGGGCCACTCCAGAAGGTGTATTTTCCTCTATTCTGTTGTTGATTTACTGTGTTTTGGGTTGTTGTCCTGTTTCATCACCCAACTTCTGTTGAGCTTCAATTGGCGGACAGATGGCCTTATATTCTCCTGCAAAAGGTCTTGATAAACTTGGGAATTCATTTTTCCTTCGATGATAGCAAGCTGTACAGACCCTGAGCAAAGCAGCTCCAAACCACGATGCTCCTTCCACCATATTTTACAGTTGGGATGAGGTTTTGATGTTGGTGTGCTGTGCCTTTTTTTCTCCACACATAGTGTTGTGTGTTCCTTCCAAACAACTCAACTTTAGTTTAATCTGTCCACAGAATATTTTGCCAGTAGCACTGTGGAACATCCAGGTGCTCCTTTGCGAATTTCAGATGTGCAGCAATGTTTTTTTTGGACTGCAGTGGCTTCTTCCGATGTGTCCTCCCATGAACACCATTCTTGTTTAGTGTTTTACGTATCGTAGACTCATCAACAGAGATGGTAGCATGTTCCAGAAATTTCTGTAAGTCTTTAGCTGACACTCTAGGATTCTTCTTAACCTCATTGAACATTCTGCGCTGTGCTCTTGCAGTCATCTTTGCAGGACGGCCACTCCTAGGGAGTGTAGCAACAGTGCTGAACTTTCTCCATGTATAGACAATTTGTCTTACCGTGGACTGATGAACATCAAGGCTTTAGAGATACTTTTGTAACCCTTTCCAGCTTTATGCAAGTCAACAATTCTTAATCTTAAGTGATCTGAGATCTCTTTTGTTCGAGGCATGGATCACATCAGACAATGGTTCTTGTGAATAGCAAACTCACATTTTGTGAGTGTTTTTTACAGGGCAGGGCAGCTCTAACCAACATCTCCAATCTCGTCTCATTGATTGTACTCCAGGTTAGCTGACTCCTGACTCCAATTAGCTTTTGGAGAAGTCATTAGCGTAGGGGTTCACATACTTTTTCCAAACTACAGTGTGAATGTTTAAATTATGCATTCAATATAGACAAGAAAAATACAATAATTTGTGTTATTGGTTTAAGCACACTATGCTCGTCTATTGTTGTGACTTTGATGAAGATCAGATCAAATTGTATGACCATTTTATGCAGAAATCCAGGTAATTCCAAAGGGTTCACATACTTTTTCTTGCCATTGTACATACTGACTCACGAACACTTCAGCAGTAAATCAACACATGCACTCAGTTCTCAAGAACAAACATTGCAAAGGTTGAGCAAGTAATGCAATATAAACATGTGATTTCACATAGAGGTGAGACAACACTTGGCAAGTGAAACGTGTTAGCATCAAACTACTCTAGCATTTGAACTACATGTATTGTCGTTTTGTAAAAAAAAAAACTGCACTTTTAAAGAATAGTCCAACTTACCTTTGTGTTCTAATACATCGACTAATTCAGAGCTCCTGCTTGAACTACGTAGACTTGTTGACTTCAATTTGAAACGCTACCCTAGACCTTTGCTTCAACATCTTTATACCCATTCAGTTAACAAATCTAAACCTCTAGCGACCTCTCTAAACCTTATACAATGGCGGCAATAAGAAGGATGAAAGTGAACAGAAATGCTTTCACAAAGTTAACATGCACTAAAGGTTAGTTTGTGAGTATTGGCTCGAAGCTTGAAGCACACAATGGCTTAAATCTATGGGACTCTCAATGCAGCAAAGGTATAAGAGGTGTGAATGAGTGGAGACCATAAAAACCTATTGGGCAAAACTGTTTTCTGCCCGCTTCTAATGCAAAGACTTAAATGCAGATGATAGCTTCTATCGATGAGCTGTTTTGTCTGGGGTCTGAATGATGACAAAGATATTAAAGAGGTCAAAAATCGGTAAAAGATTCTAAACAGGGGCCCTGAGACTGTCTCAAGTGTTGTGTGAATTACATTGACTGTTTAATGGGGAATTAAACCACTTGTGGTCTGCTAAGGCAAACAATCTATTTTGGTGCGAGTTGGGATTTGCAAGAGATCTGCTGCCCTCTACAGGATGTCGCATGATGTTACAGCAAATAAACAGTAGAGACACAGAGAAAATACATAACAAAGAACACTGAAATGATGATGACTATGGAACTGATTGTGAACTTCAACATGAACCTGTACATGAACCTCTACCACAGTAGAGCGGCCTGGATCTAAATTGTTAGAGGTCTACAATCAAAATGTATAAAAAAGTTATGTCTTTGTTCTACAAAGAAAGGCCATGATGGTGAACAGACACACAGGCACAAACACTCGCACACACACTTTCATCTTATGGGATTTTAGTTATCGTAGACAGGTGGTGTGTTAGGTGATGTGCCTCCTAAATTCCAGAGTATTTCCTGTTCCATTGGCATCATGGAAGCTGTCGTTTTCCCCAATCCAACAGGTGCAGCACTGTGCCTTGATGTACGGGGTGATGTTGCCCCCTTGTGGATGTTTGTTTTACCTGCGATTGGCTCCTCCTCCTCAGAGTCTCTCTCTGTGCGCTCGGGGATACTGAAGTCTGAGGACATCTCGTTGTCGTATGGGCTCTCGCCCTGTCCCGAGCCACTCTGCTCCTCCCCACCTAGCGGCCAGGGCACCGCCGCAGTTACCGCAGATACTGTTGCCGTGCTCCCCGCCGTCTCCGTGGCGACAGCACTGCCACTCTCACTCTCAAAGTAAAACGCAGAGGAGCGTTCATCATTGTCGGAATCGGGAGAGGCGGCAACCTCAGAGGTGAATGAGGGGGGGGCGGTGGGGATGTAAGGGAGCATTCCCTCCCCTGAGGCCGAGGCTGAGGCTGAACTCTGAATCCTGTCCCACTCTGCATCTAGCTCCTCCTGGGCTTCTCCCGACAGGGTCGAGCCAGACACATTACTGTCTACCGTCTGCAGGTCAGGGGTGAGGGTGGGGGTGACGGGGGAGGAAGAGGAGGAGGGGGCGGAGGCAGAGGTTCGGAGGGCCGAGACCCAGCGGTCCTTGGAGCGGGACGGCGTGGCTGTAACAGAAACGTGCAGGTCACCATGGGAACCGGAGAGAGGAGGATGAGGAGGAACAGGAGGAGAGGAGGAGGAAGAGAAGAGAGGCTGACCTACAGACGGGTTGGTGGAGCCCGCCAGAGATGTATGGATGAGATGGTCTAAGTCGCTACCGGAGGAGTAGAGTGCTAGGCTAGCCGCCCCCCAGTCAGACGTGGGCAGGGGGAGGTGAGGAGAGGCATGCAACCAGGAAGAGGACGAGGTGCCATCCAGAGAGCAGGTACACAACGACTCCACACCATTGCTAGCTACTGTGAACCCTCCGCCACCATCAACAACCCACGACAGAGAAGACTCTATTACACCGCTCGTAGCATAACTAGAGTCCCCCAGCCTGCCATAGACATAGTCAGTGATTCCCGGGGTGGCCCCGGACAGAGAGAAGTCACGAGAGAGGAGAAGAGAAGGCTGCAGGGAGAGAGAGGCTGCAGGGAGCGGTCTAGAGGCTAGCTCAGACAGGTCCCGCTCAACGGGCGAGTCAGGGAGAGTTTGAAGGGGGGGAGTGTCACTAAATAGTGCAGGGTCACCCGAGGCCATGGACGAAGAACCAGACAGCACATCGCCATCACCACTATCATCATCGCCTTCATCGCCAACACCACGAGAGACTACGGTCTCCCAACCAGACAGGGGGTGTGAGGGGTGAGGGAGGAGAGACAGGGTGGGGGAGGAGGGGGAGGAGGGAGCGAGGAATGAGTCACCACTAGACAACAGTGCTGTAGCAGCATGCGGGGAGTCCCGAGCAGGAGGGGTCACAGACGACACAGGTCTAGACGAAGGAGGGGCATGCAGGCAGGCGGTGGGGGCGTTGCTAGGGGCGGAGCCGGGGTAACCAGGGGTCGACGTGTCACATACAGGAAGGGTGGAGGGGAGGATCTCACCGTTGAACACCGGCTGCGTGGTCTGCGAGAGAACGCTGCCGAAGGAGGAGGCAGTGGACGAAAACAAGGGCATGCTGGGACTTGTAGGCTGTGGTGGTACCCCCTGAAAAAGGGAGGGGGAAGAGGTGGCCACGGTCCAGCTTTCCGGGAGAGGGATGGCCATGGAAACACCGCTGCCTTTGCCGCTTGGGACGGTCACGGGGGGCGCCACCCCTCTGCCCTTCTCCTTTCTGGTTGAGGAAGTGGTGACGTCATCAGTGCGAGACAGCGGCATGGTTGCTGTTGTGGTATACTTCTGGGTACTCCCGCTCCCTCTGCTGCCTGGTGAGATGGCCCCCTCTGCTGGAGCTCTGGTCGTGGTGCGGTACCTTACACTCGGCGCCGTGGACGTATGGGATCGGTTGGGCTGAGTGGTCTTGAAAGGAGACCCTGGAGTGGTGGTTCTCCTCTGGACAGAAGGGGTGGTTGTTCTGAAACCAGGCAAGGGGAGGCTTGGTAGGCCAGTGGTTGTTTTGGGCCTGGTCCTCGTAGAGCTTGGGGTGGTCCAGTCCATGTCATTGTCCTGGTCTTCACCCGGTTCAACCCGGGGTCCATAGTCCTCCTGGTGGGGAAGACACAGTCACACACCACATATACTGATGCCTTGTTATGAGACACTACTCCTTGTCCTATGTTTAGATTAATGTTTTTTCTTGCAGTGCACTACAGACAGTATCACCACATTGCATTATGAAATAAGTAAAATGTATGTCATATAATGCTTACTTCCTCTGCAAATCCAGTAGAATCTGGATCAGGGGTGTCCTCTGAAAATAATCACAGATGAGAGCGTTAGAAACATTTTGGAAACAATAAAGAGCAAAATACGTTTTTGGGAGGTCTTGTGCTCACTGGGTTACTGTAAGTATGTTCATACAAATAAATAACTAAGACTGATACTTGATATATCTCAACATATTATGGTCAACAGTCTGACAAGTTTGGAAGATAACAGCCTAGACATTGGTTTGTGTGATTGTTTTTCTTCTGGCCTTCAATTTAGGGCTCTAATCAATCTGTAAAGCTGAAGCATTACAGATTCCGTGATATAAATTGAAAGGTAATTTCCGATTGAGCCGACATATGCAGCGTTTACGGTGCATGAGAGCATCAGCTGTTCCGGATGACTCTGTGATCACGCTCTACGCAGCCGATGTGAGTAAGACCTTTAAACAGGTCAACATTCACAAAGCCAAAGGGCCAGACGGATTACCAGGACGTGTACTGCGAGCGTGCGCTGACCAACTGGCAAGTGTCTTCACTGACATTTTCAACCTCTCCCTGTCTGTCTGTAATACCAACATGTTTCAAGCAGACTACCATAGTCACTATGCCCAAGAACACTAAGTTAACCTGCCTAAATGACTACCGACCCGTAGCACTCATGTCTGTAGCCATGAAGTGCTTTGAAAGGCTGGTCATGGCTCACATCAACACCATTATCCCAGAAACCCTAGACCCACTCCAATTTGCATACCGCCACAACAGATCCACAAATGATGCCATCTCTACTGCACTCCACACTGCCCTTTCACACCTGGACAAAAGGAACACCTATGTGAGAATGCTATTCATTGACTACAGCTCAGCGTTCAACACCATAGTGCCCTCAAAGCTCATCACTAAGCTAATGACCCTGGAACTAAACCTCCCTCTGCAACTGGATCCTAGACTTCCTGACGGGCCGCCCTTAGGTGGTAAGGGTAGGTAACAACACATCCGCCACGCTGATCTTCAACACGGGGGCCCCTCAGGGGTGCGTGCTCAGTCCCTTCCTGTAATACCTGTTCACTCATGACTGCACGGCCAGGCACGACTCGAACTACAGCTGCACCATTGAGAGCATCCTGACAGGTTGCATCACTGCCTTGTATGGCAACTGCTCGGCCTCCGACCGCAAGACACTATAGAGGGTAGTGTGCACGGCCCAGTACATCACTGGGGCCAAGCTTCCTGCAATCCAGGACCTCTATACCAGGCTGTGTCAGAGGAAGGCCCTAAAAATTGTCAAAGACTCCAGCCACCCTAGTCATAGACTGTTCTCTCTGCTACCGCAGGGCAAGCGGAACCAGAGCACCAAGTCTAGGTCCAAGAGGCTTCTAAACGGCTTCTACCCCCAAGCCATAAGACTCCTGAACATTTAATCAAATGGCTACCCAGACTATTTGCATCCCCCCCTTTTTACCCTTTTTAATAACTCGAATAATAATATTATCTCAATTACCTCGACTAACCGATGCCCCAGCACATTGACTCTGTACCGGTATCCCCTGTATATAGCCTCTCTAATGTTATTTTACTGCTGCTCTTTAATTACTGTTACATTCATTTTTTTATTTTTCCCCGGTATTTTTCTTAAAACTGCATTGTTGGTGAAGCGTTTGTAAGTAAACATTTCACTGTAAGGTCTACTACACCTGTTGTATTCGGCGCATGTGACAAATAAAATGTATTTGATTGATTTGAATGCAGTCTCTGCTAAAGCAGGAACATTGCCTTTAAATTTCAATCACGCTGTGAAGCTGAACTTCCACGATGCGGATTGAACAGAGCCCTTAGTTACAACTTTGACAATTAGTAACAATGACATTATATTCTGAGATATTGGCCCCATTGACAAACCCAACGACGTTCTTACAGACAGACACTTTACTTGAAACGTACTTTAAAATGTACCTGAAAGAATAACCATAAGGAGACACTCACACACACAAACAGATTGAGTATTTGTGAAAACCATTCTGTTTTTGATGGTATTTTTTTGATGAATTGGGTGCAAAACTTTATTTTAATTCACAGATTGGTCTTCAGGTCCAGGATAGAGGCTTGACAAAAATCTTCGGACGCTTGATATCCACATCTTTCAATGGGTCCACAGTATATGAAGCGGCAAATCATTAGATAGTATGAACCTATATTAGAAATCGTGGTGAATATGTTGCTGTCTCACCAGGTGAGAGAGAGAGAGAGGGAGAGGGAGAGATAGATAGAGAAATAACAACAGGAGGGAAAGTTATCCACAGGTAGTACTTCCGCCTCAGCACAAACTGAGTGTTAACACACCCATGCACATGCACACACAGGCCCACGCACACACACATCCTCTTACCTGGATGGGACTAAGTTACACATCATGGAGGCCTCAGGCCAGATCAGAGTGGGTTTGTAAAGCATGAGGTGGGTTTTTCAAAAGTTAAGTGGAGAGGGAAGGGATGAATGAATGAATTCACAAACACGATTCACAAATGAGTTGTTTTGTCCCCACAATTGTCACAGCACATTCGGTCACACAATTGTTTCAAGTCATTTGGATGAGTGTATACAATTCATGCACATCGAAATATGATGCCGAGTATTTTTAGCAAGACAAAATGTGTTTATTATAAACTTACAATTCAGGAGATACAGAGTACCCATCATTTCATACAAATGCTGCACACAAGCAAACATGATCTTACTGTGACAGGAGGAAAAGATGCCATTTCAAAACAAAAGTGCAATTTTTTATATTTTGTGTGACATAGAAGGTACACATGGAATAACCTTTGACCTTAAACAAACAGATTGAGGGGGATATTCTTCCGTCTTAGAAATCAAAGCACACTTGAAAAAGGGTACAAAGAAAGATGAACAGAAGATTTCACCAGGGACAGAGTACAATACACGCGGTACATTTACTGTGGCACATAGAGGAACTGGGTGCATGTTTAAAGGAACAGAACTGGACAAAGAGAAGACACAGAGAGACTGGGGGGGGGGGGGCTTCTCAAATCACAAACAACGTCATACAGGGAGCATGGCCAAGACGGCTAGGGAAACAGAAGTGGCTCTGGAAACCAGTGAGAGTTCGGTGGGTGTGAAATGTGTGGTCATTTGCGGACACCGTGGACACCACGTGGACACCAATCAGAAACCACGACAGAACTACATCTTTAACTTCTTCAGAATTCCCTTAACACAATCTGTTCATACTCTATCTGAGAAGCCTTCAGGGCATCTTATCGGCAAACTGACTGACTGACTAGACTACACTAGCGGTAAGTGTGACTTTGCTGTTAAGACCTACCATTAAAGCAATACAGTAAAGGGAACTGGTTTGCAAATGATCAAACGTCTATGTTTGGTCTCTACTCTCTATGTCAGCAGAACGCTACGGCAGAGTATAACACCCCCCCCCCCCTATGTACGGTCTGTGTAGACGTATTGGCGGTCGCGGTCGCTCTTACCGGGGTTGTCGATCGGCATGTCGACAGTCAGCTGCTCGCTCACGCGGCCGTACAGACCGTTGGTGCAGACCGCCATGACCTGAACCACGTAGCTGGTGTTGGACATCAGGTCCTGCAATATGGCCCCCTGGGGAACGACGGGGAGAGGGGAGTACAGGGGGTTTAGGGTGGTGGCGATGTGGAGGGTTATACCTTTGTAGGATCTGTTCTTGCTTTCAATCATACTATGGTTCTTTAGTTTCTTTGTTTGTTTCTTCATCCATTCCCTCATTCATTTGTTCATTCACACAAACCTTCCAAAATGTGATTGACCTCAGTTGGTGATCTGTGTGTTAGTTTGCTGAGCTCCAGCTCACAAGCATTAGTTCCGTGAACAACCCACGCTACATAAATGTCCCTCACCACATCCTGGTCTCCGTCCGTCAGGTACTCAAAGGCTGGAGGGTCCTCTCCCTGGGCCAGCTTGTAGGTAACTGAGTACTTCTCTATCCCGGCGTCGTACACCGCCCGTGGCCGCTCCCACATCACCAGCAGGCTGGTCAGGTTATGGGGGTCTGCCTGCACGTTCTCCGGCTCTGAACTGCAGACTGACAGAGAGAGAGAGAGGCAGAAGAGACAGAGAAAGAGCGAGAAATAAATAAATCTAAATTATTTTAGATTCATAAGAATTCCACGTAGAATAATCACTTGCAGTGGTACAAAGAAATGCTGTGTAGAATAAATGTCAAACTTCAAGCAACACCCAATGGGGTGTTAAATTAAGGCTGTAAAGCAACACCAAAACCAAAATATTTGCATGGGGGAATAATGGTCATCACAACTGGGTGTTTCTCCCGTTAAGAGAGCTAAACCCGTGCCTCATGCCTGTGTCAAAGGTCACCATCAAAGATTAGTGCTGCGGCTCTAATGCAGCTCACAGACACACGGAGACTCTGGGATTAACACAGATTAGAGGGGGGAGAAAGAGATTTAAATCAATCAAAATGAGACCAGAGACAATGGCCAAGGACAACAACTAAACCATTGACACATTATCTAAGCCTGCATTTACTTAGGGCACCACAAGAGTAGACCATGGAAATCATTTGTGGTGAGGGGGTGAATGCATTAATTTAATGTTTTTAATGATGCTGAGGGATTTAAGAAATATATTCACATTTTCTGTACTAACCCCTTTTCAACACAAGAGGGCAGAGAGGAGCAAAGAAACAGCAATATTTTTCTCCAGTTCTTTTCTTTCTTTAATTTGTTTTGTGACGTGCATCTCACACCTATTCATGTACATTATATATCATATTCAATGCACTGTATCCATTTTCCGAATACGTTTGGAAAGTGCTCTGTGAAAGGGAGGGGGCAGCCACAGTAACCTAGCAACACCTAGCGACCACCAGGTCTAAAGAGGGGAGAAAGAGGGGAGAGAACTTTAAACTGAGAGTCTAATATCATTGCTGGCATGTAGGGAAAGAGAGAGAGAGAGAGACATAAAGATGAGAGAGTGAGAGGGGCTAGTATATTAGCCTGGTGCCTAAGCATCCACAGCAATTAAATTCTCCCTTCAAGGATACAGAGAGTCCGGGTATAATTAAGAGAGGCACACACACACAGATGCTGACACACATGCTGTCTTATATTGAATGCCTGCCAGCATGCCACATGCTAGTTAAAGTCCTGATTAATGCTGATGTCTAACCAGGAAACACACATCAAACTGCCATCACGGCTTTACTAGGGTCAGGACCCAGTCATAGTATGATACATCAAATGAGCTCTGTGAGACAGCCACAGTGTACTGTGTATATGTGTGTGTGTATATATGTGTGCGTGCGTTTGTGTCACAGATTACATTTGCCCATAACAAGCTGCAGGTTCTCAGTTGGGTTACCAGTCTTGCCTCACATGTATCAAAATCCACCTATGACATGTTAATAGGCCACCAAAAGTGTCACAAATATATGTATGATGTTTGTTATTGGTATGTTGCTATTTTCGGCTCAGAATTAAGCATTCTATGCTCTGTTGCAATGACAATGTAGCGTTAATACATATTAATGCTCTATTTGTCTGCGAGTTACTTGGCGGCAGACTTTATTCCAGCCCAGCATTAACAAACCTGAATCTATTCATCACTTAATCATCAAGACCATGATTAGTTGAATCAGGTGTTAGTGCCAAGAACCAGGAGTGAATACGACAGATGTTTGAATGGATTGTTGGAGACAGACAGACAGGTACATACTGGGTGTGAGGACCTCCTCTGACAGACAGACAGACAGACAGACAGACAGACAGACAGACAGACAGACAGACAAGTACATACTGGGAGTGAGGACCTCCTCAGACAGACAGACAAGTACATACTGGGAGTGAGGACCTCCTCTGACAGACACAGACAGACAAGACAGACAGACAGGTACATACTGGGTGTGAGGACCTCCTCTGACAGACAGACAGACAGACAGACAGACAGACAGACAAGACACAAGTACATACTGGGAGTGAGGACCTCCTCAGACAGACAGACAAGTACATACTGGGAGTGAGGACCTCCTCTGACAGACACAGACAGACAGACAGACAGGTACATACTGGGAGTGAGGACCTCCTCAGACAGACAGACAAGTACATACTGGAGTGAGGACCTCCTCTGACAGACACAGACAGACAGACAGACAGACAGGTACATACTGGGAGTGAGGACCTCCTCAGACAGACAGACAGACAAGTACATACTGGGAGTGAGGACCTCCTCTGACAGACACAGAGACAGACAGACAGACAGGTACATACTGGGAGTGAGGACCTCCTCAGACAGACAGACAAGTACATACTGGGAGTGAGGACCTCCTCTGACAGACACAGACCAGACAGACAGGTACATACTGGGAGTGAGGACCTCCTCAGACAGACAGACAAGTACATACTGGGAGTGAGGACCTCCTCTGACAGACACAGACAGACAGACAAGTACATACTGGGAGTGAGGACCTCCTCAGACAGACAGACAAGTACATACTGGGAGTGAGGACCTCCTCTGACAGACACAGACAGACAGACAGGTACATACTGGGAGTGAGGACCTCCTCAGACAGACAGACAAGTACATACTGGGAGTGAGGACCTCCTCTGACAGACACAGACAGACAGACAAGTACATACTGGGAGTGAGGACCTCCTCAGACAGACAGACAAGTACATACTGGGAGTGAGGACCTCCTCTGACAGACACAGACAGACAAACAAGTACATACTGGGAGTGAGGACCTCCTCTGTGCCGGTGTAGAGAGGAGAAGGCCTGGCCCATGAACTGCTGCTGCTGCTCTCTGTAGTTGTTTTCTGCAGGTAGTCCATCAGCATCACGTAGCCCGCCTGCTGCATGGTCATCACCTCACAGAACATCTCCAGCTACAACACAATGAACAGTTATAACCTCTTATGACCCTTCATAGCATAACCTCAAAATAATGTCACAGAGGAAGTCTGCTGCATGGTCATCCACTCACAGAACATCTCCAGCTAACAACACAATGAACAGTTATAACCTCGTATGACTCTTCATAGCATAACCTCAAAATAATGTCACAAGAGGAAGTCTGCTGCATGGTCATCACTCACAGAACATCTCCAGCTACAACACAATGACAGTTATAACCTGTATGACTCTTCATAGCAATAACCTCAAAATAATGTCACAGGGAAGTCTGCTGCATGGTATCACCTCACAAGAACATCTCCAGCTACAAAAATGGCAACCAACACATCATACAAGATTTTACATAGCTTAACATGTCTTAATTGTTATATAGTCAGCTTGCATGTCATCACCTCACAGAACTCACCAGCTAGAATACAATACAACAACACATTCATACAGAACAATGGCTCTGTGACTTACAGGAAGTTTTAACCCATTTAGCCCAACATTTATTCACGGGGGGAGCCATCTTGGAAAGCCTAGTTATTTTTTTGTTGCTTTTGACAAAGTCATTTCTTAGATTTATTTATTTGATGTGATCAAGTGATTTCATTTAAGTCTGGCCTCAGTTTAGATCGACCCTGTACGTGAACTGAACTGTCCTTTAATATGGTGAAACTATTCCTTTTTAAATATTTCATTCAAATAAATATTGAACATCTAATAGTTATCATAATAGTCAAATAATAGTGTAAAGCAGGTGAGCTGGTTCTACTCTTTTTGTTTTTCTGGTTGTTTTGTGTTGGAAAACTGAGTGGGTCGAAAACAACACGTCAACCCTGTTGCCCATAGATTAAACAGGCTAGAAATATTTCAACAATATAAATGATTTAAGATGAAGTAGTCAACCCTGCTGCCCATACATGTTGCCCAAACAATGTCATTTTTTTGTGAAACTCGCGTTCAATCGCCACTCCCTGTTTCACACAACAAGATTACATTCACCCTGTCACTAGGAGATTTATGGCTGATTTAAATTGAAATTGTCAACCCTCCTACAGTCAACCTTGTTACTTTACTTGGCACTTAGTACGCACTTACTATAGTCTTTTTTTAATTTAACCTCTAGAGATTTTTTTTATTAAGTTGAACATGTTTTCTTTATGACAGAATGTTAAAATGAGGTGAAATCTTCTCCAAAGCCACTGACTTGATGGCACCACCCACATACTAGCTAATTACTATTATCATGATACATTCTCACAGACCTTCAAAACTATGGGTCATACAGTATTCAGACGTCACACAACCTAACACACAGGCCATCAAAAATATCTTTCTGTAAATAAGAACATTGCAAATACGAATTTGTTCTTAATTGACTGGTAAAATAAGATCAAATAAAATAAAATACACACATGCTAGACACATGCATGGATGCCTGTCCTATACACCTCTTCTACAGTTGATTGTGTAACACTGTACAGAACACTGGTCCTCTGACTCACACAGCATTGCAAACAGAGTGGCTGGGAGTGTGACCCGGGGCCAAAACCGTGACTCGGGCAACCGCTGCAACAGCCATTGGTATGTACAAATGTAATGATAGGTGTGGTGTTGTCTAGAAACACACAGTAGTATTCATGATGATCATGGCGCTCTTATGGCACAACTTTTGCAAAATTACTTTTGCATACGCACAGGCATTGGTTATTAGTTCATGTTATCAAAACAACAAATATGTGGATAACGTTGTTTGAATATATAGGCTACTGTATGCACGACTGGCGATATGGTAATCCTATCACATAAGAGCTAGTGTACGCCTCGAGGGAGTGTTTGAAAAGCCACCAAGCTACACAATAGAGGAACAATTCTCCCAAAATGGCCTTTCAAAGTGTTTTGAAACTTGAGACGTGACATTACCCTACCATACAGAACCGAAAACAGGCAGACTGAAAGCCAGTTTAAATGGAAAGAGGGTGTGTGTCAGACAACGGGATGTCAACAGTTAAAGACTTAAAAGGAGTGTGAGTGCGTGTATGTCTTCCCTGTTACCCTCAGGGTATTTGTGATTGACAGGTATATAAAAGCTGTCATTTAAACAAACAAATAAAGGCGCACAGAGGCCTTTACTCTGCTTAAACTGAAACGCATGGTGCTGACACACACACACACAGATCACACACACCACACACAACACACACACACACACACAGCACACACACCCACCACACAACACACACACACACACACACAACACACACGACCAACCACACCCACACACACACACAACACTACACACACACACAACACACACACCACAACACACGGAGCCCGATCATTTATATGAATGCAGACATAAATCAAAAGCAAAGTTCTGGCACAGAGTCAGACACAAAAACAAAAAGACACAGGCGCCGGCATAATGAAACAGTTTAGAAGTGACTTGTGAAAACAACCTTGTGCAATGCCTTTTAACTATACAGATGAAGGAGTGTATGTTAAGGTCCCACCCAACCCATTCACACTCTAAAAGACATCTGTCAACTCCCACTCTCCCTGTTGCTCACGCTATCTCTTCTTCTGTACTGACAAAAAAAAATCCACACACTCTCTGATTTCATAAATGCACACACAGGTGTTCAGTTGAAGTCAGAAGTTTACATACACCTTAGCCAAATACATTTAAACTCAGTTTTTCACAATTCCTGACATTTAATCCTTGTAAAAATTCCCTGTTTTAGGTCAGTTAGGATCACCACTTTATTTTATAAGAATGTGAAATGTCAGAATAATAGTAGAGCGAATGATTTATTTCAGTTTTTATTTATTTCCTCACATTCCCAGTGGGTCAGAAGTTTACATACACTCAATTGGTATTTGGTAGCATTGCCTGTAAATTGTTTAACTTGGGTCAAACGTTTTTGGGTAGCCTTCCACAAGCTTCCCACAATAAGTTGGGTGAATTTTGGCACATTCCTCCTGACAGAGCTGGTGTAACTGAGTCAGGTTTGTAGTAGAGGTCGACCGATTAATCGGAATGGCCGATTAATTAGGGCCGATATCAAAATACCGATTTTCATAACAATCGGAAATCGGTATTTTTGGATGCCGATTTTGCCCGAATTAATTTTTTTACACCTTTATTTAACTAGGCAAGTCAGTTAAAGAACACATTCTTATTTTCAATGACGGCCTAGGAACGGTGGGTTAACTGCCTTGTTCAGGGGCAGAACGACAGATTTTTACCTTGTCTGCTCAGGGATTCAGTCTTGCAACCTTACGGTTAACTAGTCCAATGCTCTAACCACCTGCCTCACGAGGAGCCTGCCTGTTACGCGAATGCAGAAAGAAGCCAATGTAAGTTGCTAGCTAGCATTAACTTCTTGCAACTATAGGGGGTGCTGTTCCGCATTAGCATATTTGTGTCTCCAAATTAAAC
>NC_036842.1:55336692-55396085 GCF_002910315.2 Salvelinus sp. IW2-2015
GTTTACATAGAGTCAGATAAAGTTCGTCAGGGCCATCGATGTGTCTGCTTGGGGGGAATATATACGGCTGTGATTATAATCGAAGAGAATTCCCTTGGTAGATAATGCGGTCGACATTTGATTGTGAGGAATTCTAAGTCAGTGAACAGAATGACTTGATGTTCCTGTATGTTGTTATGATCACACCACGTCTCGTTAATCATAAGGCATACCCCCCGCCCCCTCTTACACAGAAAGATGTTTTGTTTCTGTCGGCGCGATGCGTGAAGAACCAGCTGCTGCACCGACTCGTTAGCGTCTTCGATGAGCCATGTTTCCGTGAAGCAAGAACGTTACAGTCTTGTTCTCTCTGGAATGCTACCCTTGCTCGGATTTCATCAACCTTGTTGTCAAGAGACTGTACATTGGCGAGTAGTATGCTAGGGAGGGAGCGCGATGTGCCGTCTCGAAGCTGACCAGAAGACCGCTTCGTTTGCCCCTTTTTACGGCGTCGTTGTTTTAGGGTCGCTGGCTGGGATCAGATCCATTGTACTGGGTGGAAGGCAAAACACAGGATCCGCTTCGGAGAGTCATATTCCTGGTCGTAATGATAGTGAGTTGACGTTGCTTCTTATATCAGTAGTTCCTCCGACGTACGTAATGAAACCTAAGATTACCTGGGGTACCAATGTAAGAAATAACATGTAGAAAAACAAATACCGCATAGTTTCCTAGGAACGCGAAGCGAGGCGGCATCTCTGTCGGCGCCGGAGTAGAAAAGAAGATGTCTAACCGACTTCCAAAACTATAGCTTGTTAACAAGAAATTTGTGGAGTGGTTGAAGAATTCAACTGAGACTGCTCTTCTCTGTATCACGGAGCGCTCCGCACTGCTAAAGCTAACTCTCTTCCTCTTGCTTCTCATCCTTCTAGACCTATCGGCTGCCTTCGATACTTGAACCATCAGATCCTCCTCTCCCTCTCCGAGTTGGGCATCTCCGGCGCGGCCACGCTTGGATTGCGTCCTACCTGACAGGTCGCTCCTACAGGTGCGCGTGGCGAGAATCTGTCTCCTCACCACGCGTTCTCACCACTGGTGTCCCCCAGGGCTCTGTTCTGGGGCCCTTCTCCTTTCCCGCTATACACCAAGTCACTTGGCTCTGTCATAACCTCACATGGTCTCTCCTATCATTGCTATGCAGACGAACACACATAATCTTCTCCTTTCCCCCTTCTGATGACCAGGTGGCGAATCGCATCTCTGATGTCTGGCAGACATATCAAGTGTGGATGACGGATCACCACCTCAAGCTGAACCTCGGCAAGACGGAGCTGCTCTTCTCCCGGGGAGAGGACTCCCCATGATCTCGCGCATCACGGTTGACAACTCCATTGTGTCCTGCTCTCCAGAGCGCTAAGGAACCTTGGGTGATCCTGGGACACACACGCCTGTCGTTCTCAACTAACAATCAGGCGTGGCCCGTTCCTGTAGGTTCATGCTCTACAACATCCGCAGAGTACGACCCTGCCTCACACAGGAAGCGGCGCAGGTCCTAATCCAGGCACTTGTCATCTCCCGTCTGGATATGCAACTCGCTGTTGGCTGGGCTCCCTGCCTGTGCATTAAACCCCTCAACTCATCCAGAACGCGCAGCCCGTCTGGTGTTCAACCTTCCCAAGTTCTCTCACGTCACCCCCGCTCCCTCCACTGGCTTCCAGTTTGAGTCGCATCCGCTACAAGACCATGGTGCTTGCCTACGGAGCTGTGAGGGGAACGGCACCTCAGTACCTTCAGGCTCTGCGAGGCCCTACACCCAACTAGGGCACTGCGTTCATCCACCTCGGCCTGCTCGCCTCCCTACCACTGAGGAAGTACAGTTTCCCGGCAGCCCCAGTCAAAACTGTTGCGTTGGCCCCCCAATGGCATGGAACAAACCCCTCACGACGCCAGGACAGCGGAGTCAATCACCACCTTCCGGAAGACACCTGAAACCCACCTCTTTAAGCAATACCTAGGATAGGATAAAGTAATCCTTCTGACCCCCCCCCCCCCCCCTTTAAAGATTTAGATGCACTATTGTAACAGGCTGTTCCACTGGATGTCATAAGTGAATGCACCAATTTGTTAAGTCGCCATAAGAGCGTCTGCTAAAATGACTCTAAATGTAAATGTAAATGTAAGAACAAGTTTTAATGACTCCAACCTTAAGTGTAGTAAACTTCCGACTTCACCGTACATGGACACCACTCACACACAGACCCACCTCGTGGCGGAGATGGCCCCAGTGTTCTTGAGACGACCACTCCCACGGTCTTCAGTGCAGGTGGGTGTGGTGAGGGAGCCGTTTGTAGATGAAGTACTTCTCTGTGGAGTAGTTGGGCAGGAGGCCCCGGAGAGAGAAGGACCCACCTCCCCACTCTTACCTAGACAGGGGGAAAGTGTAGGGAACGCAGACAGGAAGCAAAAGTGAAATAGAGGAACAGATCAAAAGGAAGAGAGAATGACAGATGATAGAGATTAACCGATAGAGGATAAACCAATAGAGATAACCCATACAGGATAATCGATAGATATTATGAATGTGCAGTAGAACGATATGATATAACCGATAGAGGATAACCAATAGAGTATGAACGATGGAGGCTGAACGGATAGATGATAACCGATAGAGGATAAGGGTAAATATAAGCAGAATGAACGATAGAGGATATAACAATAGAGATAAATGACAGAGAATAACCAATAGAGGATAGAGGATAATAGATACATTAATGACAATAGGAGGTAAACAATAGAGGGTAAAAATAGAGGATGAACGATAGAGGATGAACGATAGAGGATAACCATAGAGGATAAACAATAGAGTATGAATGATAGAGTCATGAACGATATAGGATAACGATAGAGGATAACCAATAGAGTATGAAAGAATGGAAGTTGAACGATAGATGATAACGATTAGAGGATAAACGATAGAGGATAAAGAGTTATGATAGAGAATGAACGAAGAGATAAACAAAGAGGTAAACGATAGAGAATAACAAAAGAGGATAAACAACAGAGATATAGCCAATAGAGGATAAACGATAGAGGATGAACGATAGAGGATAAACAATAGAGGATGAACGACAGAGATAAACATCGAGGATGAACGATTAGAGTAATAATGATAGAGAATGAACGATAGAGATAAACGATAGAGGATAAACGATAGAGGATAAACGATAGAGGATAAACGATAGAGAATGAACGATAGAGGATGAACGATAGAGGATAAACAATAGAGGATAAACGATAGAGGATGAACGATAGAGGATGAACGATAGAGGATAAACAATAGAGAATGAACGATAGAGAACAGAGGATAAACCATAGAGGATAAACAATAGAGGATGAACGATAGAGGATAAACGATAGAGAATGAACAATAGAGGATGAACGATAGAGAATGATCGATAGAGGACGAACGATAGAGGATGAACAAAGAGGATGAATGATAAAGGATAGAGAATAAACGATAGAGAAATGAACGATAGAGGATAAATGATTGAGAGATAAACGATAGAGGATAAATGTTAGAGAATGAATGATCAAAGATGAACGATAGATGATAAAGGATAAACAATAGAGGATAAACAACAAAGGAGGAAAATGATAGAGGTAAAACGATAGAAGATAAACGGCAGAGGATAAACTACAGAGGATAAACGGTAGAGATAAACGGTAGAGGATAAACGATAGAGGAATGAACGATAGAGAATGAACAATAGAGGGTAAAAGATAGAGGATAAACCATAGAGGGATAAACCATAGAGGATAAAACGATAGAAAATAAACGGGTAGAGGATAAACGCTAGAGAATGAACGATAGAGAATGAACGATAGAGATAGAGGATAAAAGATAGAGGATAAACCTAGAAGATAAACGATAGAAGATAAACAATTAGAGGATAAACAATAGAGGATAAACGATAGAAAATAAACGGTAGAGGATAAACGATAGAGAATGAACGATAGAGAATGAACGATAGAGGATAGAGGATAAAAGACAGAGGATAAACCATAGAAGATAAACGATAGAAGATAAACAATAGAGGATAAACAATAGAGGATAAACAATTGAGGATAAACATTAGAGGATAAACGATAGAGTATGAACGATAGAGTTTGAACGATAGAGTTTGAACGATAGAGTATGAACGATAGAGTATGAACGAGAGGATAAACGATAGAGGGTAAACAATAGAGGATGAACGACAGAAGATGAACATAAAGAAAACAGTGTGTGTGTTTATGCATTAGTGCATGCCTGTGTGTTACATTAAGGCACAGTGAGGTAGTGGGTGTATGATTGTGGGGGATAGTGGCCCTTGAATTTACATGAAATGAGTTGATGCACTCTGTAATGCCTACCTGCATTGAAAACTTCAACCTCCATTAGCATTAACTATCGACTGTACAACATACTTTTACTGAAACTTAGGAACAGCGCTGTGCAGTAATACATCGATAATGAAATGCAAGAGAGATAATTATGGTTGTGCTTACAGCAGGTGAGTAAAAAAAAGTTGATTGGTTGAGGTTAGAGTTTTTAGGGTTAGGTCAGGTTGACATACCGAATCGGCTGACACGGTTGATTCCGTCGATAATGGCTATGTAGTTGTCATTGTCTTCGATGCTCGTCTGTAAAGAGGGAAAGGCAGTAGGTTAGTCAGGCATCTCAAAAGTCTACAGTAGCTTCCTCTACTCATCTCCTCCCCCTTACCTTTTTGTGTCCCTACATTTCTTGGGCTGCTTTAAAGAGGCAATCTGCAGTTGCTACATCCATTTTGGGACGTACATGTATTTATTTTATACTTTATTTAACCAGGTAGGCCAGTTGAGAATAAGTTCTCATTTACAACTGCGACCTGGCCAAGATAAAGCAAAGCAGTGCGACAAAAACAACAACACAGAGTTACACATAAACAAACGTACAGTCAATAACACAATAGAAAAATAAATGAATAATGATGTAGCCATTGATTCTTGAAAAATATAACTTATGATCTCATGATCTCAGTTCAACTGTCGTACCCAATCAGAACCCAAAACATAACCTTGTTTTTACTACATTGTTTATAAACAAAGTAAATGTAAATAAACACTATGTTGCCTCAAAATAATTGCTAAAACTACAATGTTGTTATAATGGATGGTCAGTCCTTGTATACATAGCTCTGTCAATGAATTTGAGAGTGCTTACATTTCTCCAGCCCCATCCCTCAGCTTTTTACTGAAATAGGGGCATGGAGATCACTTTGTTATTGTTTGAACTGCTGAATGCCCCTTTAAAGCTGTGACCCGCTTAGCTGAAGCTAACACTGATGCTAAGCTAAAGCCAACACTGATGTTAAGCTAATAGCTAGAGACGTGATATTCCACAGCTGACCGTCTATGTACTGTAGCATGTCTAATCTCTGCTCAGTCTGATGCTGTAGTGGGTAATCCGTTCCACTATTCTGTCCCCTTTGATTTCCCAGGTGGGCAGCGGAGTGTAGCGTAAGATGTGTGTGCTAATCTCCTCAACAAACACACACACACATGGTATTGACCTGCTGGTATTCTACACTGTCAGTTACTGCCAGGCTGTTTATTCAGTAGAGGTACTGTTCAGACTAGTTATGTAGATACAGTAAGTCATCCCTCATCGACTATGAAAATCATTGCTGGTATGGACGCAAAATGATCCATCAAACACTCTTGACACAGGTCACAAACACACGCACACCTGCACAAAATCAAATCCATCAGCACACTCCGCTTCCTGTCAATGTCAACAGATGACATACCTGTCAAGGACACCCACTCCCCCCAATCTACAGTACCTACCTACCTGAACACACAGGTAGGTAGGTACTGTGGCCATAGTAGGTCAAAACATACAGACCAATGGTAGAAAAAGTACCCACTGTCATACTTGAGTAAAAGTAAAGATACCTTAATAGAAAGTGACTCAAATAAAAGTGAAAGTCACCCAATAAAATACTACTTGAGTAAGTCCAAAATTATTTGGTTTTAAATATACTTAAGTATCAAAAGTAAACATACGTGCTAAAATATACTTTCAAAGTAAAAGTATATATAATTTCACATTTCTTATATTAAGCAAACCAGACAGCACCATTTTCTTGTTTTTATTTTATTTACGGATAGCCAGGGGCACACTCCAACACTCAGACATAATTTACAAACTGAGCATTTGTGTTTAGTGAATTCACCAGATCAGAGGCAGTAGGGATGTTCTCTTGATAAGTGTGTGAATTGGACCACTTTCCTGTTCTGCTAAGCATTCAAAATGTAACGAGTACTTTTGGGTGTCAGGGAAAATGTATGGAGTAAAAAGTACATTATTTTCTTTAGGAATGTAGTGAAGTAAAAGTTGTCAAAAATAGAAGTAGTAAAGTACAGATAGTCCTAAAAATGACTTAAGTAGTACTTATTAGTATGTTTACTTAAGTACTTTACACCAATGATACAGACACACTCAGAAAATGACCACACACTCACGCCCACCTCAAACAGCACAGAGAGAGCTGTGATCCTGCCCCCGTCCTTGATGGCCTGGTCTAAGGACTCAAAGCGATGCACTTCATAACAGTAGATCTGCATCTGGAACAGACAGATACAAGGTACAGGAGATGGTTGATATCCCTTCAACTGTCCTTGAGAGTAGGGCTGAGTGCTATATCCTATTTTAAGGTATACTGGTATGGATCCACATATTTGGATCTTTGGATTTGAACAATACTGTCTATAGCGATATTTTGATACAATGCTAAACTAATCGGAGTACTTCACAGTCAGTTTTGTCCTAGTTTGGTTGAGAATAAAACCATCAGAATGGAGAAAGCCCATTAAAACCACTTAGAATTCCTACGGTCATGTACAACGTATAAAACATATTTAGAACTTTTCAGAAACTTAACCGTTTCATCGTGTGTGTTCCAAATATCTCTAACAATCGCCCCAATGTGAGTTTTTTTATGCGAGTGATGTCAGAATGCACTCACTGTTCAAAAATGTGATTGTTACGCAACAGGACAGTTAACCCGTGCTGCCCTTAAACCAAGGCACGCTGCCTGCTAATTATCTATAGGCTATGTTTCAACTTGTCAATTTCAGATTAGTTAATATTTTCTAACAACAGTTTGAATTGAGGTGTGTACCACCTCCTCATTAATTCTCACAGAAGTAGTCCATTTCACTGTTGCGGACGTTTGAGGCTTTACTGAGCCGGACAATCTCTCTTCGAAGAGAGCCCAAGCACTTATTCGGTTTGAGTGTACACTGCAGGGACCACTGTAGAATGATCACACCCGTGTGTTGGTAAGTGTCAAAGGGATAAATACTGTTAAATACAGCCAAACAGTCAAAAATTTGAAAGCCCTACTCGGGAGGTTACAATGAGGTCATACTCTGTCATATGGAGGTTATAACAAGGTTATACTCTGTCATAGTTATAATGGGCGAATGTCAGGTCTTACCTCCAGGGGGTACTTCACCCCGTTGAGGCTGTGTTCGGAGCCCTCTGAGGAGGCGTTGCAGCGTCCCCAGTGGAAGGTGATTCTTCCCACCTTAAACCTGCCCCTCAGCCCCCCTCCACTCACATAGAAGTCTCCCTCTGGGTTCACCGCCACTGGAGAGAACACACAGAGGGTGTTAGTTGACCCCATTAAACAACCCACACATACACTCACACACACTATATTGATGTGGCCTGAAGCTTGCCAAGTGAAAACACAAAAAGTCACGTACGCACACACACACCCATCGGCTTTAAAAGTGCCATAAGTATACACTATAAAAATGCCCAATCTTTCAGTATCTAACAATATATAATAATTTCCACATCATCATATTGTATTGTATTCCTCCTTCCACTCTTCTTCTGCACCTCCTCCTTCTACTACGACACCGTAGTATTAAAACCCAGACCACAAGGCTCTGAGACAGTTTCTTCCCACAGGCAGTGGATACTGAATAGGTGACTGAATGGCTGGTTGCAGACAGGACTGTTTTACTGTATTACTTTGGCTTTACAGTTTCATTGCTGGCTGCTGTAATGCTGTTTTTATGGTGACGACTTATGGGGACGTGAGAGCGCATACCTGTCTTGCCGTCGTTCTTGATGGTGGCCCCATCAGACATCGCTTCCTCCCAGCCCTCGAACTTCAGCTTTTGGAACTGAACTTTGACCTGTGTCAGCTCCTCCTCGATGTTGATGGGTGACTGTCTGGCATTGTTACATGATGGGTACTTCTTGGCCCAGTTGTTTTGGTTGAGAGTCCCTGCCAAAAGAGAGTTGAAATGTGTTTAATGCATGGTAGAGATAGATAGCTAACGTATTGGTGGTGCATCAGCTACATTCATTTGCCCAAAAATTGTACATGCCGTTTTCCATTTCAAAACACAACTCAGTTGTTTTCCCTTTTCCCGGAAGTGTACTCTGGTTTCTTCCTCTTTAATTAGTGACCAACTGATTGCAGGTGTGCTCCTGCGGAGAGCTAACGACCTAATCACATTCAGGTGTGTCTGCTTTGACAGGATATCACTGGGGTGTAACATGCAGAACTGTGGAATTTCTCAAGCCATTCCTGGGGGATCCCCAGGGTGTGATAAATATTTATTTTTTTATCCCCGCACTAATACCTAGGGGTGCACGATATATCAATAAACATCTTAGCTAAATATGCCAACATCGGTATCGGCCGATGTCTAGTTTAACGCCGATGTTAAAAACCGATTTCAAAGCTACCGTGCATATATATATAATGTAGGTACATGACGTAATGTCGCCAACAATGTCTGCTGTGTGGATCGACTGGTCGAGCAACGGTACACACTACCAAGTGTGCTATTTTTCAGATGTTGCCCTACATGAGTTACACAGTAATTTTGGGTATCAACCTCCACTCTTCCCGGGAACAAGAGCAGGTGGTCAGCATATCCTCGGCCCAGATGTTTGTCCGCCGCTGTCAACGTACCTGGAGAAGAGCTCGGGCGGAAATTCTCAAGACCAACTCCAGGTATCGTCGACAAGTTGACCGTCGTCGGACCCCAGCTCCCCACTACCACATTGGGCAGAGGGTATGGCTTTCCACTCGGGACCTGCCCCTTCGGGTGGAGTCCCGCAAACTGTCCCCCAGTTTCATTGGTCCTTTTCCCATCTCTAGAGTCCTTAGTTCCACTGCTGTCCTTCTTGTGTTACCCCGTACCCTCCGTATTCACCCTACCTTCCATGTGTCTAGGATTAAGCCTGTGTCTCACAGTCTTTTGTCTTCTGTTTCTAGGCCCATCCCTCCCCCCCGGGTCATCGATGGCCAGCCAGTGTATACGGTGAGACGCCTCCTGAGGGTTCGACCAGGGGGCAGGGGTTTCCAGTACCTGGTTGACTGGGAGGGTTATGGCCCGGAGGAGAGGTGCTGGGTCCCTGCTAAAGACATCCTGGACCCGGCCCTCATCGCCGATTTTTTGACAAGGAAAATATTGGTATCGGCCAAAAATGTAATATCGGTGCATAATACCTGATTCAAGTAATCATGGGTTGGGTGATATGATGAGTAGTTCAATCAAGTCCAATCTACATGAAGTGCTTATGGCAACGGGTTGATATGGGGCTGTGCATGGAGCTGATGTGCCTATTTCACACGATAGAACAATTTAATGTCATGCTTTCATTCCAACATTTGCTCCTGCTCATTCATTGCTGTACATTTTCCAGTTGAACTGGAGTCAACTAAGGGGCTGGCAGTATCATTTTCAGTGTATTGGTCGCATGGGAGGCCTAAATTCCCTTCCTGAGTTTTGTTTCAATGCTTCTCCTGTAACCTAACTCATCCTAACTCATCCTGGTTGCCAGTCTGTTTCTGTTTTAGCCAACACCTGTCTCATATGACATAGACAACAACAAAAGCTGGCTAAAATATCAGTGACAGTGAGTATGGGTAGTGTTTATTTCACTTGCCTTGAAGTTCCCAGCAGATAGATTTGATATGCATTGCTTAGGCTATATACTTTGAGCATGTAAATACATACACACACATACTACTACTACTACTACTACTACTACTACTACTACTATTACTCGTTACAATTTCTAACTGAATTTTAGTCCTGGGGCCCACATACTGTAGAGACCCATCATTGTAAAGAATGAGGTCATTCTGAGTTCTGGGTCAGCTCATTAGCATGTCAATGGCTCCACACACACACAGCAGAGCGGATATGATGCAACAGTATATTCTTCATAATCTATCTGTTGTGGGCAATTGTAACTGGGCTTACCCTGTGATAATCGTATAAAAAAAAGCTGTTGTGAAAAGCCAAATTAAAAAATCTTTGTTATCTAATGTTTTTTTCTCAATGGTTCTGATGGTTTTTATGCTCAAATTCTCAACATTCGCTAAAACTGCAACAAAACCTCAGGAAAGGCACCTGGGTATTCATGCTCCCAGTCACTGCTAATCGACAGGGTCAGCGCTGCTTTGCTTAGCTTCATTTGTTGCATTCAGACGATTTCATAAAATAGATACAGTTACATATTGCAATATTATACTTTGACCTCAAGTATCAATTTGTTTAAAAAAAAGTTTTGCTAGGTAGCGTTCTTGCGGGTTAGGCTACCGTTGAACGAACATGAAAATGGACAAAATCCCTTTGAATGATTTATCGAGCTAGAATTTCATTTTGATGACATACTTTTTTGACGTTTTGATCTACATGTTTCAGTCATTTCAATTGTTGATATGAAAATTTCGTTAGAACCGTATTTATTATATACAGGTAAATGCCAAAATAAAGGAAACGCTTGAGTAAATGAGGGATACAACGTATATTGAAAGCAGGTGCTTCCACACAGTGGTACTGGTTCCTGAGGTAATTAAGCAATTAACATAACACTTCGCTTAGGGCCAGTATAAAAATGCCCAGTTGCCTATTATTTTGGCTACTATGGCTAGAAGAGATGAATCAGTGAATTTGAAGGAGGGGTCTCAAAGCAGCATTTTTCATGGAAGAATGGTGTCGAATCCTCCAATAGAGTTTCAGACACTTGTAAAATCTATGACAAGGCGCATTGAGGCTGTTCTGGTGGCTCGTGATGGCCCACCGCTCTATTATTAAGAACTTTTATGTTGGTGTTTCCTTTATTTTAGTAGTTACCTGTATGTGTGTGTAATAATATTTCACATAATAATATTGTTATGTGTGTGTTTTTGGGCGTGTGAAGAAAAAAATCTGGTGCATTGGAAGAATTGTAATTCCAAATTGAAAACATGTTTTTAGAATTTTTTGCAAATGTACGAAATAGCTCATTTACATAAGTATTCACAGCCCTTTGCTATGACACTCCAAATTGAGCTCAGATGCATAAATGCTTGGTAAAGATACCGTTCTTCCCTTTCTAAGAGAGGTAGTAGACCATTCCATTAGTGGTGATAATGATGGTACTGTACAGTGTTTGGATCCACTTAAAGGTATGTCAGAGGAGCCTGTCTATTATGGTTTTAGGATAAGAAAGATCAGGGCTGAAGGGATGCGTCGCTCAAAAGGCACGCACAGCAAAAGAGAATCCCTTCCACACACACACACAAGCCGCAAGAGCATACACACACATGCAGATGATCCAATAAAATCACACACACACACACACACACACACACACACACACACACACACACACACACACACACCACACACACACACACACACCCCACACACACACACACACACACACACACACACACATTATCACAAACAAGCTCACACAACCACAAATCACCATTCCAAGCCCTTTGGCTGGGAGGGCCCACCGTGCAGAATGGTTGTTTAACTCTCATGAGCTTCTATATTGTGCCTGAACAAAAACAATTGGACCCAATACAAGAGCACATCACAGGGATTCAAAATACAACACAATATTGTGTTATTATTATTATGACTAAATAGTCATTGCAATATGAATAAGCAACAAGCAATATAGTGTGTGTGTGTGTGTGTGTGTGTGTGTGTTTGTCTGTGTGTGTATGAACAAGTTTATCTGAACGTTGAACTCTATCAACTGCTTTTCTATTTCTAATATATCTTCAAGCATCCAACATAAACTTTCTGAAGCACAGGGTAAGTATAGCGTCCATAGGGCCATTGGACCAGGGCTGTTTTTCTGTTTATGATAGTTATACAATAGACCTATAGATGGGGGAGGTTATCGAGGACAGGGAAGTTGGGGAGGGACAGGGGCATGTTAGGGTGGCATTGGCAGTCGGAATACAGGTTGTCCCCCCGCCTGGCTGCCTGTGCCCACATGTCTGTGCCCTCACCCAATAATGTCCCCATTGTTGTGCCAGTCTCCCCATGTGTCACTCAGATTCAGTTTGTTGTGACGCCGACCGAGGCGAAAGGGGAGGTATGGGAAGGTGGTGTGGTAAAGAGAGAGAGAGGGAGCAAAGGGAAGACGGAGAGAGAGCGTTGGGAAAGGGCTAGGGGTAGACTAGACAGTGAGAAGAAGAGGGGGAATGAGAGAGAGAGAGAGAGAGAGAGAGAGAGAAGAGAGGAGAGCACAAAGATAACAAGGGGTGGAGAGAGAATATTTTTTTTCTTGTCATGTCTAGTGAAAGCAAAGATTGACAGAGAGATATGGGGGGTGGGGGTGATTATTGTGTGCTACTGCCTGAGGGTCATAGTAAATATGCATGGTACATTTCCATGCCAAATGATGCATCTATTTTGTAGAATATGCTGTATTACTGACTGTTTGGCAACTGTATAAAATATAAACATGCTAATAATACAAACTGTATCAAAGTCAATGTTGAATTGAAGAGAAATACAGACATTTTTGCTACACATCATACATTCTATGCCGTATTGGCTAGTCATAACCCATGTCATGTCTCATCCAACACAGATCAGACAAGCTAGGCTAAACAGCCGCTCCAAACCAGGGGCTGAATGTGCCCTACTTTCCAAATATGGGTCCCAGAGCCTAACACAGGGAATTCTCTCACCACCAGGGAATTCTCCATGGCTGAAAAAATAAATAAAGGAATAGTCCCTGAGAAGAGAGTCCCTAGTGTTGTGTGTGTGTGCGGTGGGGTGTTTTGTGTGTGGACGTGTGTGTGTGCGTGTGTGTGTGTGTGTGTGCGTGTGTGTATGCATGTGTATGTAACCCTCTGTCAAATGAGGCTACGCCAATACATTGTGGCGTTTGCACTGTTTAACAGCTTGTGTTACAACATTGTGTGTATTTGGATGTTGTCAACATTAGTTGAAAAGAGATTGTGGGCCATATTCTGAACTTGAACTTCAGTGTAAATAAGTCTTCCTTTCTCATCTCCCCATCTGATAACCTAAACATAGGCCAATTCTTAACTGACAACATTTCAGTTGAAACTTGTCTACTCTTTCCCCCAACCAGTGGTTATGGAGTAAAGGGGAGAGAGAAGGCCATGCCATTTACTATTGGAACAAGGCTCCAAATGACCCCCAATGATAACCAATCCATTTCCTTGTTGATATCTCTCCACACACAATGCCAAACGTCAGGCGAATTCATGAAGATCAAATTAATTTCTAAGGGGATACGTATTCAAATGCAAATCTCAAAATGAGACCACGGGGGGAAATTGGAATGGGTTCAGATGATCTTCAAGAGAAGGGGGGAGAATGCGTGAATGTTTTCTCAAATTATCTTTTCAAATAGGACATTAATTCCCAGGTCTCTTTGGCGTCCCCGTTTCAGAAGATATTCATGAAACCAAGCTATTCATCATGACCTGTATTGTAAACAGAATTATTGCCAAAGAGTATATTCTGCAAATGGCCTACTCTTTTGATGTCTGCCGCACATGCACACACACACACCTTTGTTCTTCCTCTCAAAAAATGGCTGATATAGAGATGCCAGGAGTGGCCATTCCTAAGAAAATCCCAGTCTACTCCAAGGTACAAGCTTCGTGAGGAGGACAAGCATCGTGACTAGGCTACTCCATTTTTCTCTAACCAGTCAGAACGGTCTAGTCTAAGGCAAGACCAGTCTAGCCTAATAGGTTTATTGGAAACCATAACAGCTCTGTTAAAGGATGAGTCAAACAGATAAAGACAAAGTTAATCCCTTCTGATATTTTCCACATGCAGACTAGACAATCTCTGTGGTTATCTGTTTTTACATTACGCACACACACTTATTACACGCGCACACACGGTACGCAAGTCACAAGCAACTATTAGTCTATGACTGCAAGTCTGACATTGTCTGTCACTACCAGCTCAAAATACTAGCGTTTCCCAGTCATCTATTTGAAGCACACTACTTATCAATCACATACTCACTCACTGTGTGTCCGCGCACCTGCACACCCACGGGTGCACGTATTCACACACACCAACACACACACACCAACACACACACACCTCATAAGAGGAGCTTTGAGGACACACTGTGGCAGTCCAGCAGACATCAAAGTCTTATCTCCACCAGAGTGCCACTCCACTCCTGACCACCTGTGGATTCATGGCTAGTGAGGAACCCATTCAATCTACAGGGTAACACCTCAACTGGTCTTTGGTATTACAATGCTTCAAAATCACTTAGCTTCAATATATCAATAATTTATCCCAATGTATCCTACTGAGATAGACGTAGAACATTTAACCAAACTCGTCTGGTCCCCTACACACTTACCCGCATAGGACCAGTCGATGTCTTCTGAGAATTTACGCTGGGCCCGGTATCCGTATCCTTGCACCAGTTCAGCTGCAACAGAAAGAAAATAGCTTTCAAAAACAGCTCGGTTTATGTCCAAATATGTCATTTGATTAAATCAGCCTGGATTATTCTTATCATGGCACCAGAATGATTATACGTTCACACAGCCTCTAAACGCTATTGAGTTGGTCTGTTTTTATTTGAGAACTGAAAGACATCCATGTCACTTTCAAAGACCAACTCACGATACCCTCATTCCAAAAGATCATGGCAAAGAACAAATAACAATGTGTTATTACACATAACAATATTGCTTATAGGCCATTATGTGCAGTGCAACATTGAGGAGCACTCATTTAGAGTTATATATGAGAAAATATCAGCAAAAGAGGGAGGTCTGAGATTGTACAATAAAAACAATCTGTTATCTTTTCCGTCTGAAGAAATTTGCTCAATTTTGAGAATGAGTAAGATTTACAGTGCCATCAGAAAGTATTCACACCCCTTGACTTATTCCATAAAATGTTGTGTTACAAGGTAGGATTAACATTGATTTAATTGTAATTTGTTGTCAAAGATCTACACAAAAAACTCTCAGCTCAAAGTTGAAGAGAAATTCTAACATTTGTCAAAATATCATGAAAAATTAAAAACCTAATACATATTTTTTAAATTCTTCTAGCTCTGTCAAATTGGTTGTTGATCATTGCTAGACAGACATTTTTAAGTCTTGCCATAGATTTTCAAGCCGATTTAAGTAAAAACTGTAACTAGGCCACTCAGGAACATTCAATGTCGTCCTGGTATATTTGGCCTTGTGTTTTAGGTTATTGTCCTGCTAAAAGGTGAATTTGTCTCCATGTCTGTTGGAAAGCAGACTGAACCAGATCTTCCTCTAGGATTTTTCCTGTGCTTAGCTCTATTCAGTTCTTTATCCTAACAAAACTCTCTAGTTCTTGCCGATGACAAGCATACCCATAACAAGATGCAGACATCACCAGGCTTGAAAATATGAAGAGTGGTACTCAGTGATGTGTTGTGTTGGATTTGCCCCAAACATAACACTTTCAGGACATAAAGTTAATTTCTTAATTTTTTGCAGTTTTATTTTAGTGCCTTATTGCAAACAGCATGCATGTTTTGAAATATTTGTATTCCTTCTTATCACTCTGTCATTTAGGTTAATATTGTGGAGTATCCATTGCTGGGCAATACGGACTTTCAGCTCCCTCCAAAGATTTTCTATTGGGTTCAGGTCTGGAGACTGGCTAGGCAACTCCAGGACCTTGAGATGCATCTTACGGAGCCACTCCTTAGTTGCCCTGGCTGTGTGTTTCGGGTCGTTGTCATGCTGGAAGACCCAGCCATGACCCATCTTCAATGCTCTTACTGAGGGAAGGAGGTTGTTGGCCAAGATCTCGCGATACATGGCCCCATCCATCCTCCCCTCAATACGGTGCAGTCGTCCTGTCCCCTTTGCAGAAAAGCATCCCCAAAGAATGATGTTTCCACCTCCATGCTTCACGATTGGGATGGTGTTCTTGGGGTTGTACTCATCCTTCTTCTTCCTCCAAACACGGCGAGTGGAGTTTAGACCCAAAAAGCTCTTTTTTGTCTCATCAGACCACATGACCTTCTCCCATTCCTCCTCTGGATCATCCAGATGGTCATTGGCAAACTTCAGAGCGGGCCTGGACATGCGCTGGCTTGAGCAGGGGGACCTTGCGTGCGCTGCAGGATTTTAATCCATGACGGCGTAGTGTGTACTAATGGTTTTCTTTGAGACTGTGGTCCAGCTCTCTTCAGGTCATTGACCAGGTCTTGCCGTGTAGTTCGGGCTGATCCCTCACCTTCCTCATCATCATTGATGCCACACGAGGTGAGATCTTGCATGGAGCCCCAGACCGAGGGTGATTGACCGTCATCTTGAACTTCTTCTCATTTTCTAATAATTGCGCCAACAGCTGTTGCCTTCTCACCAAGCTGCTTGCCTATTGTCCTGTAGCCCATCCCAGCCTTGTGCAGGTCACAATTTTATCCCTGATGTCCTTACACAGCTCTCTGGTCTTGGCCATTGTGGAGAGGTTGGAGTCTGTTTGATTGAGTGTGTGGACAGGTGTCTTTTATACAGGTAACGAGTTCAAACAGGTGCAGTTAATACAGGTAATGAGTGGAAAACAGGAGGGCTTCTTAAAGAAAAACTAACAGGTCTGTGAGAGCCGGAATTCTTACTTAGGTGATCAAATACTTATGTCATGCAATAAAATGCAAATTAATTACTTAAAAATCATACAATGTGATTTTCTGGATTTTCTGGATTTTTTTGCAAAATCGGCAGTGTATCAAATACTTGTTCTCCCCACTGTATGTATGCATGGAGCATAATGTATTTCACTGTTTTATTCACATGTTTTCAAGTTCTGCTGACAAATAATGCATTCTGATTCTTGCATAGATTTTAATGGACACATAGGATGTGTGTAAAATACTTTTTTGAAGATTGTACTGATTATGATGAGCTAATGCTAAGCTATTTTCCAGCTATATGTGGTGCCATGTTTGCACAATGCATTCTGGTTGTCAGGTAAGCATCTGTCAGACCAAAGATGATAGTTCACTCAACTGACTTATGGTGCATTCAAGACAACTGGGAACTCAGAAAAATATGAGGTCAAATCATGATGTCAGTGATTTTCAGGTCAGAAGGTCGGAGCTCTAGATAGAGGCCCGAGGTCTCGAGTTTAAATTCCGAGTTGGATGACCATTCAAAACAATTTTCCCCAGTCAGAGCTCGTTTTTTTTCAAGTTCCTAGTTGTCTTGAACGCACTGAAGTCGGAAGTTAGAGATTTCCGAGTTTACAGTTGTTTTCAACGCGGAATCAGATTGTAACTATGGTAGGTCAGGGTTGCCAGCTCAGACCCCATTTCCAGGGGTTTTATTATTATTTAGCGTATAAACTTCTTCTGTGTTTGCCCCCCAATTATTGATAAATCCCCCCATCAAAGTAATTGCCCCTGTATCTTATCCCCCCATGATACCTTCCCCGATATCTACCCGCCATGAACTTATACACTGTAACAAGTACGTCGAAGATTTGTAAAATGCTGAAAAGTGGCCAAAATAAGTTCATATTTTTCAGGCAATGAGCGCAGCCATCTTTGACTTTGACTTTGTTTACGTGCATCTTATAGTGAATGGCATTCTGGGATTAGAGTTTTCACTTGTCAAACATGAACAAACATGGCTGACATCATAAAGAATTTAGCTGCTGTTAGCTTAGCTGACACGTATCTCTTCTCTAAACAATAAAAGGTGAAATTGAGGAATAAAGTTGTGAAGATCTTTTGTTTCCCGGCAGTACAAAACGTTGTTTAGATGCTTTTCAGACAACAATGCTGTTTAGACGCGTTTGTTGCATTATAAGTTCTGTTGCTACTGTTCCAATCACATATTTGTGATGGAACGCTGCAAGTACCAGTCAACAATGATCACAATATGTGAGCATACGCATCAAAGAGTTCAACACTATTATTGCACATAGAGTGAGTCCATGCAAATTATTATGTGACTTGTTAAGCAAATTCTTACTCCTGGACTGATTTAGGCTTGCCATAACAAAGGGGTTGAATACTTATTGACTCATGACATTTCAGCTTTTCATTTTTTATTAATTCATAAAAAATGTATAAAAACATAATTACACTTTGGCATTATGGGGTATTGTGTATAGGCCAGCGAACACAACATCTCCATTTAATCAATTTTAAATTCAGGCTGTAACCCCCAAAAATGTGGAAAAAGACAAGGGGTGTGTCTACATAACTGATGGTACTGTAGGTCTGCAGCACAGAGATCATTAACATAATGCACTCTGGGGGTTGTCTGAGGAATATATCCATGTGTGTTTGTTTACTTGTCTCTGGAAAACCACCCATATATGCATGCATGCACGCACGCACGCACGCACGCACGCACGCACGCACGCACACACACACACACACACACACACACACCTCACAAGCAGACATAATTATCCTTGCATTTCACTGTACCAGTGCTGCAGAATGGTTAGGAGGGGATAGTTTATTATTACAATGCCCTATGAGTCCTGTCTGGAAAATGAATTGGAGCCAGATCCCTCAGGGCTACACTGCCAGGCAATTACGGAAGAGTTACTGTCAGAACCAACATGCCTCATTATCATAGCTTGCACAAAGCACCTGCTCACTAAAGCATAGGGAAACAAACCGATTACACCAAACGTTCTTAAAATGTTGCTGAAACCAAGTGATGTCCAAGAAGGGTAGACGAGGATGTGCTACATTTCTGAAACATTAATAACGCCAAAGTTTTTCAAAAAGCGTGGGCATGAGGGACCCTCGGAGAGCGACTGAAGTAGCACCAAACGTTTTGGGAACATCACTGTGGATGTGCACAAAAGGTGCTGATCGAAAGCAGGAGGAACTGATTAGAAGAGAGGGTACCGGTTTGACCTTTTCCAAACATGTTCAACCTTTAAACAACATTCCTCCGTAGTTGAGCATTTTGTCTACAAAAGATTGTCATCTGGGGGATGAAAGAAGCTTGTTTTCCTTGATAAAAAACGAATTAACTTACAAATGCATAGGCCCCAAAGTCCATATGTACTGGAAACGTGCTGGAAGGGTCAATGGAAAAAGAATATATCTTTTTACACAGTACGGCTCGGGTTGGCACACTAGTGTGAAAAGGTTCTTAAACCATGTCCAAATCTTGACCTGACCTGACTCTGGTTGGAAGAAGATGAGGATGGGGACTCATGCTCTACTGGGCTGTCTCCATGTTTGCCTGTGATATCATTTCTCTGTCTAATCCTGGATTAAATGGCTTTGTCCACTTTTTCTCACAATCTTCCCAAAGCAGTATACCAGTAACTCTTCTGGGGAGTTCAAAGAATGCCGCTGCATAGCCTTTGCTATGTGTTGTATACTGAGCTGGTTTAAATAGTCATTAAGGATATCATCCAATAGGTGCAAAGGGATATAGTCCCGCAACTAAATAATATTTAGGAAACTAGAAGTGATAAATAGCTCTCTTTTTTTCCCCTTTTCGCATTCTCTTCATTATTATCTCTATCTTGTGGTCTTCCTCACATTGTTGGACTACACTGGTCTGTGCCCGTCTAACACTGGGGTCAGCCAAGGGTCATGACCTCTCGTTAAAAGGTCAGGGGTTGGAAGTTCACTCACACACAACACTTTGTCTTCTTTGGCCTTCAACCAACGCGTCTCTTTCCAACACAGGGACATCTCTACAAGGGCTTCCTATCCTCCTCTCCTCTCCCTCGCTAATCCGAGAGATATGATTGCCTACAAGAGTATTTGGCGTCCTATTCTTTCTGTTCAGTGCAGATGAGGGAAGGGTACAAAGAGAGGAAACCTTTAATGATTATTGAGATACATCCTCAGTGTCCCTATCTCCCTTGCCTGACCTTCTGATGTACCATACTGAGACCATACAGAAAGGAATGGTAGCCGGCAATGATGTTTTCTACTCATACTTCTGTGATGCTAATTGGCTAATTCATGTAGGAGACAACTGTAGCTCTCTTACCGCTCATCCTCCTTTCCTCTGTTTCGCAAATTACTTTTATTTATATCTCTGCCATGTTCCTTTTCCTCCCTGAAATGTGTTGGACATACATTAAGTAGGGTCTACAGCAGGGCTGTTCAATTCTGGTCCTGGTGGGTCGAAAAACGACTGTTTTTTGTTTCTAACTGTTAGTTAATTGCAATCACCTGGTTTTGCAGCTCTGAATTAGTCCCTTAATAGGAGAAGATGAAAACCAGTAGTGTTTCGGCCCTCCAGGACCGACATTGAACAGCCCTGGCTACTGAACTCCTTATGGCCATCTGTCTCTCTCTCTCTCTCTCTCTCTCTCAGAGCTCATTCCTCTCCCTCTTGTTCAAACTGTCTCTCTTCTCTCTCTCTCTCCATCCATCTCAATCTCTCTCGAAGCGACATACTTCTTCTTCCCACTTGATCAGTATCTGCATCTATCTCTCTCAGACTCAGTCTTTTCCTCTCTGTCCATCTCTTCCTGTGTACATTTCTCTCTCTCTCTCCCTCTCTCTCTCTCTCTCTCTCTCTCTCTCTCTCTCATCTTATCCAGTTGTCTAGAGACCTAACTTCTCTATTTCACCAGTACAGCAGTCACTCACATGCCAGTTTCTGTCTATAGAGTGTAAACAATGGCTTTGACATGAAACACCTTGCCATTTCCAGCACCGGTTCATTCAATAGGCTTGATTATATACACTGTGTGGTGTGTGTGTGTGTGTGTGTGTGTGTGTGTGTGTGTGTGTGTGTGTGTGTGTGTGTGTGTGTGTGTGTGTGTGTTGTGTGTGTGTGTGTGTGTGTGTGTGTGTGTGTGTGTGTGTGTGTGTGTGTGTGTGTGTGTGTGTGTGTGTGTGTGTGGTGTGTGTGTGTGTGTGTGTGTGTGTGTGCGTGCGTGCGTGCGTGCATGCATGTCTGCTTGACACATAGTGGTTGTGTGTGTTGTACATGTGCACTTGTGTATGTGCTGTGTTTGCATGTGTATGTGTGTGAGGTCAAGGGCACCATGCATATCCCTATTTAGCATCAACAGAGGATTACAACATGGACTCGTCTTGCTTTGTCTGGTGATCGCCCATGGCCATGACGAATGGCATTACCTTTCCTCTTTAAGGATCAGTGGTGCACCTGTGACTGAAAGGGAACAAAAATCTTTCCTTAAATTACAATCTGGGCTGCTTAACTCATTGTGGCCCAGTGCCTCCATTTGTGGCGGTTACGAATTGAAAACTACAATTGTCTCGACAGACATTGAGTATCTTTCAAAATTGGATTGTGTGAAACTATCCAAGGATCTAAAAAGGCCTTTTGAGAGTGCACATTTGTTTTACACGGCTTGTACAGTGCTACCATCTCAAGAGGTCGTCCCAAGTAACTGAGAGCTACACTCCCAGACAGGTACTTCTTGTCCCATTGTCTTGTCGAGTTGTCTCCTTGATTGCCTGCCCCTGTCTTAATGCCACCCCCCCCGCCTCCCTCCCGTTTCGGTTTCACTCAATCAACAGAGGTTTTTATTTCACCAAAGGGGTTAGCCTCATAGCCTACGTCCTGACACCAGGTTTCAATTTCCTGTTGTAACGTTGTCTGAATGGAGTTTGGACAAACAAAAACCAGTCTGCATGGCACATCGCTTGTACATGCACAGATCAAACAGCCCATAGATTCAGTTACAGCGCACCGTGTTCATGTGACAGAGGAGGACACAGGAGAGAAGTCCGTCTGCCGTTGTGGCGTGAGACTATAAAGAGCACATCTGCAAAAACAAGCGTAACCACGGTAGAACTGAAATATTCATGCACATACAGTATGTACAGCACGAAGGCCATTGGAAAAGGCCATTGGAAAACATTCTATTTAAAAAGGGCAACCATCACATTTGATTTCCCCCCCACGATGAAATCGGGGAGTGGACTGTGGATCTGTCTCTGTCCGTTCAAATGTTCGTCACATGCGATATCTCAGCACTGGGACGATTTTCCAGAAACTTGGGTGAACGATGCGTCTAGCCATAGAGATCAGGCTTTTACAAAACTCCACTGATTGGCCTAAGGCGGGAACTATAGTAATTAACTGAAATGTGTTAGTCACAAGCAGTATCTCAATTGGCACAAGGGGGGGGGGGGGCGCTGCATCATTCATGGGGGGCGACATGTTTACTGTTGCCTTGTTAATTGCTTGTTTTATTCGAGGGAATAATGTTGGTAAAGAACGAATGTAAATCCCTAAAAAACATTGACTGTCGAAAGCTTTGTTGAACTCCTGCTATAAAACTCTACTACCTCATTATCCTCATCAGAATGTAAAATGCCAGTTGGTAGTAAATCAAGTGGTGCTGGTGGGTTTGATGACTCAGCCATATAGTGTGTGAAACAATGGTGGAAAGAATATGCGGTCTCACTTTACAGTGCTCATAAATTAATGAAGAAGGTTTAAAACACACACAGACAGTCAGGGTGAATGGTGGAGGAGGTAAAACTAATAGTAACGATGGGGCGGACAGATTCATTGTGCATTTCTCTGAACGATAATACTGTAGTCAACTGAACAAAACGATAATCTCCTACTTTAAGAGTCATTTTCTGAAGAGTTTTTATCACACCTTTTCCCGTTACAATATCCTTTCAGTGATAATTGAATCTGAATCCTGACTGACGCTCAACGTCGAGGACGGGAGTTATGAAGTCCTGCAACTCAAGAGAGGGACTGAATAGTTCCCCCAAAATGCTTGTCCAGTGAGGAGAGATACTTTAGTGTAAGACTTCGCCTCAGTATGAGTAATCCTGAGCTTACTATTTAGAGAGGAGAGACACAGAGAGCGAGAGAGAGTAAAGAGAGAGAGAGAGAAAGAGAGCAAGAGAGTAAAGAGAGAGGGAAAAAAAGAGAGCGAGAGAGTAAAGAGAGAGGGAGAGAGAGAGAGAAAAAGAGAGGGAGAGAGTAAAGAGAGAGGGAGAGAGAGAGAAAAAGAGAGCGAGATAGGAAAGAGAGAGAGAGCCAGTAAAGAGAGAGAAAAAGAGAGCGAGAGAGTAAAGAGAGATTAAAGAGAGAGAGAGAGAAAAAGAGAGCGAGAGAGTAAAGAGAGAGGGAGAGAGAAAGATAGGCCACGACCACATCTGTGTGTTTCTCCAACAGAGAGTGGCCAGCCAGCCTTGTGTGTGTATGTAGCCTATAGAAGGCTGTGGGTCTGTGAAGCATCCATCATGCTGCTGCATGGTAAATAAGAGGATTAACCAGACCCTGGGAGACACTGGCTAGCCCACAGAGCAGGAGCACAGAATTCTACCTTAGCCAGAAAGGTTGAGTAAGGCAGCCCATGGCAATGGGGACCTCTTGAACCCCAACAAATGTTTAGTTCCTCTCCAGAGCTCACTGAGAAAGTTACAGCAGAAGACCCTGTTTGATATAAAGACGTGTCATGCTAAGTGTGGCTGTCTTCCGTTATAAACCAACAGACAGGCAAAGGAAGTTGTCAAAGTGGTCACGGGTAAACAGACAACCGGCTTCTATTACTACACCCACTCACACACTCTGCATTCACAAAGAACCTGTGCCAATCATTTCATTGACAATAGCCAATGTCATATCTCAGTTCCCAGGTTGCGTCGAGACAGTAGGGTAGAGGTGCAAATCCTCCATGGAGTGATGCCACCAATCACACAAAGGCAGCCTGTCATTTATTCAATAGGGATTACCATACACATATAAACTAGCAAGTTCTACAATGCATAATTTTGCTTGGGTGGGAAAGCATGACTGATGGTCTTTGGGGATTCCTGTTTGATGGTGTATATATATATATATATGTGTGTGTTTCGTGTGGTGTGAGTCCAGCTGCTGATCTGAGATCTGCAACATGCCACACATTAGCCCAGGGCTGTCTGCTCTCTAATCTGATAATATGGCAGCACAGCTGGAGCATTAGGGGAAGGGGATACCAATTCAGTAGCACAACTGAATGCATTCAACCAAAATATGTATTCCGCATTTAACCCCACCCCTCTGAATCAGTGAAGTGCGGAAGGGGGGGGGGGCTGCCTTAATCGATGTCCACGTCATTGGCTCACACGCTTCAACAGCGGAGGTGGCAATAACACTAAATGCATCATCAATTATCCTGAGGGCCATCATCGTTTTTATTTTTTATTGGTCAGTACCTGACCAAAGCGCCTGGTCGGTAATCCGGCCATGGCTCCACACAAGGACACAAAAACATCACTTAACACATGGAATTTGCACACAAGGAAGAAGTACATGGACACTGGTTCAAACCAACAAAGGGAGCTGTAATAGAATAGTTTAAACTTCCTTGTTGGATGTTGAATACTTCAAATAAACCATTTGCCGGCACATCAGGACTGAGTTGATGATAAACATCTGTAACTCAAAAGATAATATTTGACTACGGGCCGGGTTAAATCAAACCTGCCTTAGCAATGTTTATGCAGTATCATTATTTACATAACTAGACCTACTGCCCACACACTGATCTCGAAGATCCTACCTGTGAGAGGAGTCTGTAGTTTATAGGAGGCTGTAGTTTATAGTGTCCAAGCACATCATGCAGCTTTAGTGACTACGCAGAGAAAAGGTTTCTGTCTAAAATCAGGGTTCTCCAATCCTGGTCCTGGAGAGAAAGTCCAGGCTTTCATTCCAGCCCCTCAGTAAAACACAACAGACCGAAGGCCCTGAACAGTTGATTATTTGATTACTGTGTTAGTAATGGGCTGGGGGAAAAGCATGCACACACCCAGTATTTCTCCAGGACTGGAGTTGGAGGATCCTGGTTTAATTGTGGATTGAACTGATTTGATCCTTGTGTACACATGGCTGTACAGTGCGGGCTCTTGTCCAGACTGTGGAAGATTCTAGAATGATTCCACATTCTGTAGAGTAAAAGCTCATGTCACTGTGAGATGGGTCAATTGGCATTGTGGGACCATGTGGGAACAGGCTGTATGACAGGCATCCTGCTGGGTCTGGCACACTCTCATTGTGCCTTGTTTAAGTGACTCTGGAGAGTGTCTGTCGATGCCCGGGTGGCATGACGACGTGCCACAGTGTGTGCCCGACGGGAGGAGTGTGAAATGAGTTGGAGTGTAAGTGTGTGGTCACACTTTTCGTTGCATTCTGATCTCTCCGGCCTGTATTCTCAAACACCAGGTCCCCTGTACTGGGGTGATGAGACTGAGTGGCCCAAAGTGTGTGTGTGTGTGTGTGTGTGTGTGTGTGTGTGTGTGTGTGTGTGTGTGTGTGTGTGCGCGCTGCGCGCCACCTTGCATGTGTGTATGTGTGCTAAGTGCGTAGGGCTGGGAATTGTCAGGGACGTCACGATACAATATTATCACGATAGTCAGGTGGTGATACGATACGTATTGCGATTCTCACGATTCTAGATGTACTGCGATTCGATACTGTGATTTTATTGCGATTCGATGTTCCAAACATATTGCTCACCATATGTCTGCTGCAGAAGGATACGAGAGACCCAGGAGAAAACCAGTTTGGATCAGTCATGGAAATAAAAGTGCGGAAAACAAATTGTCTCCCTATTAAAAAAATACTGGCGTTTTGGAGCAGGTACAGCCAACTAGCGCAAAAATAACGTTGCGATATTGTCAAAATGATACGATATATTGTCAAGAATAATATCCCAATACGTACCTTTACCAATAATTTCCCCATCACTATACATGCGTACAATTAGGAGTATGTGTGCATGTGATAAAGAACAGATGAGGGAAAGAAATATAGTATCTCTGTGTGTGCGTGCACTAGTGCGAGCGTCCGTGCACGCGTACGCTCCTTCCTGTACATAAGGCCCATCCAGAGAGTCTGTCTGATTGTGGACTCTGTCTAATGGCTCCAGCCGTTTAAGGTTTCCATCGTTATCCTCCCTCGGGCCAAACACACAGTGCAGGGATGTTTGTTTATCCAGCGTTTCTAATGTGTCATCCTAATGTTCCCCTGTAGAACTGAACTGCAATAGGATAAGGAAGGCCTGTTCCAGTAGCCAGCCATGTTCTGAGCAGCTGATCTAGCTCTTAAGGTCATCTGGCCAGAGCAAATCAGCATGCAGGATACGTGGGGCACAACTCCCTGGAAAACAAGTGGACCTCATTATGACCTACAGGCACAGTGACTTCCCCCGGTCTCCCACACATTGCCATGGCCACAGATTCAGCCTGTTTCCTCTCACTGCCTGTCTTGGTTAGGATGTACTGTTATCATTTCACACCACAGCGAAATCACGATCTTGCAATCTGCATCTCTGTCTCTCTATCACCTCTGTCTCGATCACTCTCTGGGTGGTGTGAGAAAAATGATTGTGTTGGGTCGTTCAGACAGTCTTCCTGAAAGTCTCTTTCTTTTTCTCCCGCTTTGACATTAGTTCCTCGCCCAAACGTCTCTAACGTCTCTAGAGCGGGACAGCGAATGTTTTAAACAAGATACCACTTAGCCCAGCTTGTTTGGAGGAAAAGAGAGCGATTTACTGGAATCAAAAGGGGAGAGTTCCATCATAATGATCTCAGAGGACTTATTTATAAAAAATAAAAAATAAACTTTGGGTAAAACGCAATAGCATACATTGAAGTGTGGGAGCGTCTACAGAAAAGACCATTAAGGATTATATACAGGCTGTAATTTATGGGCAAAGAGCCATTTGAAAGCATTTGAAAATGTATTTGCTATGGCTACATGACATCAGTGTATTTGGCAAATTGCTCCTTCAGTAAGAACGGTGTGCATTCGGTCTCCATATGGTACTCTGCCAATAATGAAAGTATTCACACCCACCGTTCTCTGATTGTTTCCTGTCCCCTCACCTTAAAGCTCTCACCAATTAGAGCTACCAGCTTTCATGTTCCTGTCCGGTCAACTTGATTAGATGTCTGTCACGTCAATAAAAATGAAGGGAACATGAGTAACGACAGCTTCTAGGCTAATTTGTCATCATTCTTATGAAAAAGATCGAGATCGTGCTTGTTAGGAGGCACAGAGGGCGGTTACACAGTCTTCTTGATTATTTACACTGTCCCATTCATTGATGGTATCACAATACGAGGCGAGTGCTGAACATGATAGTCTCAGTTGTCTGGCTTGGGAGATCAAGTCTCTGTCTGTGTGTGTGTGTGTGTGTTTGATGAAATGCAGGATAGATGCCAGCCCTTACATAACCATTCTATCCTGAATCCAGTCATCAATCAGGTACTATCTCTGTCCTCACGGATCGGAATAGCAGAAGATAGAAGACTGGACCCCTGTCATTATTCACCAAGTAACATGCCTGTGACGAAGACTTAAATAGGAGTTGAAAGCTAAGCATACAGCTAAGTAAATTAGTGAGGGGGGGACGTTACTGATGTTCAATGAAATTAAATATGCTTCACCAACACACATAAACACATGCATGCATGCACGCACGCACGCACGCACGCACGCACGCACGCACGCACGCACGCACGCACGCACGTGCCTCTATAAAATGCAGTTGACAAGACAGAAACTGTCTTCCCAATTCCACCGGGACCAATGGCAGAGATAAAAAGTTGATGAGGCTGTCCTATTCCACAGAAGAGATGCTTTCGGCAACTGTGGCAAGTCGTTTTAACCAGGTTTCCAAATGCATAAAGGATTCGTTTTGATCATGGAGCCTGGTGAGGCTATTTTGGCATGGGCTCGTCTAGACATTGATCTAATCTAATTGGTCACATGGAGCCTGACCAAAAACAGAAATAGAAGAGCAACTAAACCATATCTGAGCCGGATGGGTGCATTTTCTGCCAACATTTTCTTCACATTGTCCCGGGGGTGTGGGTGGCTTGGAGGGGGTGTGAATGGTTGTAGGAGGACTCCGCTGCTTGCTTTCATGGTATTTCTGATAAGCTGATTGGATTTCTTTATGGGAGGGAAGGAGAAAAATATTTTATGGGTAAGTTCAAGGAAGCACCTGATCATAGGATGAATTGTGATTGCTAAAACTATGACGCAATTATGACAATATAAATGCTCTCAAAGAAATACCAGAAATAGAAGTTCAAATAAATGCTCTCACTAAGAGCAATGAATGTCTCCTCCTTTGAGTATTGTTATTGTAATCAGTGACAATGGAAGATACTGACAACTGACACAAAGGCTTTGAAGGGAAATTACAGCACTCCCATTGAGTTCCCTGCCTTCCCCTGAACATGCTGGACACAAGAGGTTGCACAGCCGGACGCAGTCAGCCTCATCCGAGCGTGACTGTGCTCTACTTCCCAGAAACACCTTTTCTCCTTGTACCCTGATGGTAGAAACATGGACGGACACAGATGACCAACAGACCAGAGAGGATATCGCAGGGCTACAACATGCTGCTTGCTCCAAGCTCTGGGCCAACTCATTCCCTTTAATCTCTCTGAACACTTTCTCTGGCCTCCAACACAACCATATTTCTCAGTAGTGAGTGATCCTTTAGTCTTCGTGCAACATCCGTCTTTATGAGCAAGTAGCATTTTATTTTTAAGTCATAAAGCTCAAGGATTCTTGTATTGGAACATCTCTAAGGAACAAAAGTCCTCCCACATTTTTCATTGTTAGCGGGGTCACATAAAGAAGATGACACAATATTATAACCCACCAACCTGAAGGAGCTCAGTAGGAACCACTAAGCATGGCTTAGGGGTTAGTCTACGCACTAATTGCTTTTCATGTAGATTAATCCACTGTGGCTGTCCCTTGACCATCCACAGTCAGGACTGAAATAGGTGCCGGTACTCATTTTGGGTGCTGGTACTGTTTATATTTAGATGCAGGAGCTCCACAATACTTTTGAGCTAAAGAGGAACAGGAGCTCAAGCAGTAGAACATTTGAGGTGCCAGTACTCAGCTCCGACAAGCTCCTGCCCAAGTCAAGCACTGCCTACAGTTACAAATACAGTTACAACAACTCTATTCAGAATATGAAGTAGCAGCCTACCTGTTGGCTCTTAGTCGTTGTAGCCTATCCTTCTCCTGTAACTTTTAATTCCGTCATTTTAATTCCATCTTCCATTGATTAAATATCTCCTAACTTTTGCACAGAGGCTTTATGACAGTAGCCTATTGCCGCTTTGATGACTTATGATTGGCCAACAACAACAACACGCTACACTTGCCACGCGCAACGGTCGTGAAAAGCAAGAGCAGCAGCATAAATTCAAAAAATGTATCTCGGATCAGTACGGGTCCTTCCGGACTAGTCATTTATAATTACACATACCCGAAACCAGTGACAATCATATCAGATCTGACCCAGACTGGTGAAAGTACCCACTCGGGTCCCGGATCGGGTCTCAGGCATTCGGGTACAGGTGGATCTGTGAAGACCTCTAGTGCAGACAACCAACTTTTTGTCTCTGATAGTCTCTTCTTTTCTGGTGTGATTTATTAGTAAGCTTTCTGAGGTTCCACTGATGACCTACTTTTGAGTGGTATCATTCATCACCAATACATTTCTGTCACAGAGGATGAAAATTCTACTTCAATGGGCATGACATGTCTGTCATTAACCTCCTTCGATACGAGGCAGCAACACAGATTGGCCTCTCCAGATGTACCCGGACATGGTTCCGGACCCCTGACGGGAGCATTAGTATTGGCCACCCGCTGCCATGTGTCCACCACCAGCTGGGACCAGCTGCCACCCTCCACCAAAGACCTGGCTAGTCTGCCAATCAGGACATTTGGGAATCATGGTGGGGTACAGAATAGGATACAGTTGAAGTCGGAAGTTTACATACACCTTAGCCAAATACATTCAAACTCAGTTTTTCACAATGACATTTAATCCTAGTAAAAATTCACTGTCCTAGGTCAGTTAAGATCACCACTTCATTTAAAAAATGTGAAATGTCAGAATAATAGTAGAGAGAATGATTTATTTCAGCTTTTATTTCTTTCACCACATTCCCAGTGGGTCAGAAGTTTACATACACTCAATTAGTATTCGGTAGCATTGCCTGTAAATTGATTAACTTGGGTCAAACATTTCGAGTAGCCTTCCACAAGCTTCCCGCAATAGGTTGGGTGAATTTTGGCCCATTCCTCCTGACAGAGCTGGTGTAACTGAGTCAGGTTTGTAGGCTTCCTTGCTCGCACACGCTTTCTCAGTTCTGACCACACATTTTCTATTGGATTGAGGTCAGGGCTTTGTGATGGCCACTCCAATACCTTGACTTTGTTGTCCTTAAGCCATTTTGCCACAACTTTGGAAGTATGCTTGGGGTCATTGTCCATTTGGAAGACCCATTTGCGACCAAGCTTTAACTTCCTGACTGATGTCTTGAGATGTTGCTTCAAAATATCCACATCATTTTCCTGTCTCATGATGCCATCTATTTTGTGAAGTACACCAGTCCCTCCTGCAGCAAAGCACCCCCACAACACGATGCTGCCACGCCCGTGCTTCACGGTTGGGATGGTGATCTTCGACTTGCAAGCCTCCTCCTTTTCCCTCCAAACATAACAATGATCATTATGGCCAAACAGTTCTGTTCTTGTTTCATCAGACCAGAGGACATATCTCTAAAAGTATGATCTTTGTCTACATGTGCAGTTGCAAACCGTAGTCTGGTATTTTTATGGCGGTTTTGGAGCAGTGGCTTCTTCCTTGCTGAGCGGCCTTTCAGGTTATGTCGATATAGGACTCGATTTACTGTGGATATAGATACTTTTGTACCCGTTTCCTCCAGCATCTTCACAAGGTCCTTTGCTGTTGTTCTGGGAATGATTTGCACTTTTCGCACCAAAGTACGTTCATCTCTCGGAGACAGAACGCGTCTCCTTCCTGAGCGGTATGATAGCTGCGTGGTCCCAATGTGTTTATACTTGCATACTATTGTTTGTACAGATGAACGTGGTACCTTCAGGCGTTTGGAAATTGCTCCCAAGGATGAACCAGACTTGTGGAGGTCTACAATTTTTTTCTTGGCTGATTTCTTTTGATTTCCCCATGATTTCAAGCAAAGAGGCACTGAGTTTGTAGGTAGGCCTTGAAATACATCCACAGGTACACCTCCAATTGACTCAAATGTTGTCAATTAGCCTATCAGAAGCTTCTAAAGCCATGACATAATTTTCTGGAATTTTCCAAGCTGTTTAAAGGCACAGTCAACTTAGTTTATGTAAACTTCTGACCCACTGGAATTGTGATACAGTGAATTATAAGTGAAATAATCTGTCTGTAAACAATAGTTGGAAACATTACTTGTGTTATGCACAAAGTAGATGTCCTAACCGACTTGCCAAAACTATAGTTTGTTAACAAGAATTTTGTGGAGTGGTTGAAAAACTAGTTTTAATGATTCCAACCTAAGTTTATGTAAACTTTTGACATCAACTGTATTTGTAATAATGACAATCACAACAACACTGAATTAACACTTTTATTTTAACTTAATATAATACATAAATAAAATCAATTTAGCCTCAAATAAATAATGAAACATGTTCAATTTGGTTTAAATAATGCAAAAACACTGTGTTGGAGAAGAAAGGAAAAGTGCAATATGTGCCATGTAAAAAAGCTAATGTTTAAGTTCCTTGCCCAGAACATGAGAACATATGAAAGCTGGTGGTTTCTTTTAACATGAGTCTTCAATATTCCCAGTTAAGACGTTTTAGGTTGTGGTTATTATAGGAATTATAGGACTATTTCTCTCTAAACCATTTGTATTTCATATACCTTTGACTATTGGATGGTCTTATAGGCACTTTATTATTGCCAGCCTAATCTCGGGAGTCGATAGGCTTGAAGTCATAGACAGCGCTGTGCTTCAAGCATTGCGAAGAGCTGCTGGCAAACGCAGGAAAGTACTGTTTGAATGAATGCTTACGAGCCTGCTGCTGCCTACCACCGCTCAGTCAGACTGCTCTATCAAATATAAAATCATAGACTTAATTATAATATAATAAACACACAGAAATACAAGCCTTCGGTCATTAATATGGTCAAATCCGGAAACTATAATTTCGAAAACAAAATGTTTATTCTTTCAGTGAAATACGGATGTCAAGGCTGTGGGTAACTGGTGAAAGGAGTCAGGCGCAGGAGAGCTGAGATGTGTGGACAAGGTATTTAATACAAGATAACACCAGTATAAACAAAATACTATATAAACAAAATACCGATACCATGAAAATAAACGGGCATAATAACAAAACCCGGCAACAATATGCCAGCCATCAGATACAGCCTTCACAAGAAAACAAACACGCACACAAACATGGGGGAAACCAGAGGGTTAAATAATGAACATGTAATGAGGGAATTGAAACCAGGTGTGTAGAAAACAAAGACAAAACAAATGGAAAATGAAAAGTGGATCGGTGATGGCTAGAAGGCCGGTGACGTTGACCGCCGAACACCGCTCGAACAAGGAGAGTCCGGCGAAAGTCGTGACAACGGAACTGTTACGGTTTTTATCGAACGGGTGGCAACCCTAAGTCTAAATATTGCTGTTACATTGCACAACCTTCAATGTTATGTCATAATTATGTAAAATTCTAGCAAATTAATTACGGTTCTTGTTAGGAAGAAATGGTCTTCACACAGTTCGCAACGAGCCAGGCGGCCCAAACTGCTGCATATACCCTGACTCTGCTTGCACTGAACGCAAGAGAAGTGACACAATTTCCCTAGTGAATATTGCCTGCTAACATGAATTTCTATTGAACTAAATATGCAGGTTTTTATACTTTTATAATGAATTATACGTCTTATTTATTTATTGTCCTATCATGGAGAACTACATTTATTTTTTATTTTAAATTAATTATATCTAATTATTTATTATCCTATTTTAATGGTACGGTCCATGGCCCTATACCCTTGACACCCACCTGAATGACCCAGATACTAAGGAGAAGTCCCTAACTGTTTTATGTGCTCGCTGTAAGCGGTCTGTATGCAGCTAAAATGAGGTCAGAGACCAAGAGCAGCACTGCCCCCTCAAGATTCTGAGCCTGCTTGGCAGGGTTGGTCCTGCAAAGCCAAAGCCCCCTAAAGGGAGAGCATAATATACAAGGAAATTCTCAAAGCTGCTAATGAGAACCTTGACGACCTTGTACCTAGCCGGTGGGGATTCCGGTGGGTGCCCCCACCCAGGCAGTGCGTGCTGGCAACACTAGCTGCAGTAACCCATGGGAGGGGGTCACACTCGGACATTCGAGAGGGGGTATATTATTGTGGCCCTGGCGGCACAAAATCAAAGTCGGACTGCATGGAGATGCGTGGGGACATGGTCATGACGGGTGGCCGTATTGTGGGTGTTTCAGGAATAAGGTGTACATTTGACCACCATTATCTAGGATGTGACAATGGTAAATAAATCTCTCAATTTTGCTCATTATTTTGCGCGGTCTTCTTCTCATGCAGCTGCAACTGCAGTAACATTTGTAAATCATGACCCATCTTGAGTTGGGCTCTGGGATGGTGCAATTGTTGAGAAAGTGAGCTTATGGTTGTGTGGGGGTAAGGGCTGAGTGTGTGTGTGTGTGTGTGTGTTGGTGTGTGTGTGTGTGTGTGTGTGTGTGAGTGTATGTGTGTATCCCACGACTGTTGCGAAGGAAGAAGTAAAAGATGTTAGGGACAATAGAGATGATCCACAGCTATATATAATACAAAAAGAGGTGAGGGCAATGGAAATGCATATGGCAACTGATCTACTACAATCCGGTAAATGGCACTGTATGCTCTTTTCAAAGGATGGATCCCAGTCGGTTCAGGGCTATGGGATACAGGGGGTCGAGGGTGGTCTGCCGGGCATTGGGATGACAACCCAACTCGGGTTGAGGAGGCTTTTAGCGCGTGGAATAGTAGGACCAATTGGAGGTTTACTTAGTAGAAATGCAAATATCATGGTACAACTATATAGACACTCAATCATTATGTTACTTTTTAATAGTACGTTTACAAAAATATATTCTGATTAAAAGAATGAAAGGTGTGTCTCATTATGGTAAGTGGTGAAATAAGTATAGCCAGTTACAATTGTAATGGCTTAGCAGATAATAAGAAAAGACGATCAGTATTTACCTGGCTAAAGAGAAGGATTATAATATCTATTGTTTACAGAAACCCATTCAACAGTTTTAGATGAAGTTTTGTGGAAAAAGAACTGGGGGGGCAAAATATATTCTCCCATGGGCAAAGAAATTCAAAGGGGTGATGGTCTTAATTAACAATAATTTTGATCCAAATGTGCAAATTGTCCAAACAGATCCTCAGGTAGATGGATTATTTTAAATATGTTATTGGACAATAAACAAATATGGCTTGTCAACCTATACGGTCCGAATAATGATGATCCAAGCTTCTTTGAAAATATATATAGATTTTATACTCTACAGCAACACTAGACTCTATTATTATAGTGGAGATTTTAATACGGTCTTAAATACCTCTATAGACCGGAAAGGAAATCACACTACAAACTATCACCCTCAGGCACTTAAGGAAATCATGAATGTCATGGATATATTGGAATTAGTGGATATATGGAGACTTAAATACCCTGATTTAGTGAGATATACATGGCGGAGGCTGAATCAAGCAGTAGTCGTCTTGACTACTTTCTTATACCATTCTCTCTGGCACCAAAAAGTTAAAAAAGTGTTGATAGGGATAGAATGCGGTCGGATCATCACATAATTGGCATATATATTTCTCTTACAGAATTTCCACGTGGGCGAGGATATTGGAAATTTAATCAAAGTCTACTAGATGATAAATTGTTTAGAACTAGGACAGAAGACTTTATAACTGACTTTTTCAGACATAACATAGGTACAGCAGATCCCCTTATTGTATGGGACACTTTTAAGTGTGCCTTTAGAGGCCATGCAATTCAGTACTCATCTATAAAACAAAAGCAATTTAGATCAAAAGAGTCCATATTAACAAAGGAAATTGAAGGACTAACAGTACAGTTAGATAGCAATAAAAACGGTACCACAGAGGCACAGAATAAGTTAGAGGAAAAAACAAAAGAAATGGAGGAACTTATTCAAGAAAGATCCAGTGTAATATTTAATAAAATAAAGCGAACTGGATGGATATGGGGAAAAATGCACCAAATTATTTTTCAATCTTCAATATAGAAATGCTACCAAAAAAAACGTTTAAAATTGTTACAAATGATGGAGTCACGCAGATTCACCAAAATATATTTTGAAAGAGGAAGTAAAGTACTTTAAGAATATGTTTTTCGTTTCAGGCTCCTCCATCTCCACTAACTGAAACTAATTGTATGGATTTTTTCCTATTAATAATGTAAAATTACACTCTGTACAGAAAGACTCATGTGAAGGCCAAATACAGAGGAGGAACTGCTTGATGCAATTGGGGCCTTTAAAGATGGGAAAACTCCAGGGCTGGATGGCATACCAGTGGAAGTATACAAAACTTTTTTTTGATATACTCAAAGGACCATTATTAGCTTGTTTTAACCACTCCTATATAAATGGTAGATTATCAGACACGCAACAAGAAGGTCTGATATCGTTATTACTGAAACAGGACCCAAGTGGTATATTATAAAGATCCAGTCCAATTAAAAATTGGAGACCTCTTACACTTCAGTTGTTGTGATGCAAAAATCCTAGCAAAATGCTTGCGCATAGAATAAAAAAAGTTTTGTCAGATATTATTCATCCTAATCAGACAGGTTTTTTACATGGACGATACATTGGAGATAATATAAGGCAAGTACTGGAAACAATAGAACACTATGAAATATCGGAGACACCAGGCGGTTTTCATAGCTGATTTTGAAAAGGCTTTTGGATAAAGTACGACTGGAGTTTATATATAAATGCCTAGAATATTTCAATTTGGGGAATCTCTTATAAAATGGGTTAAAATTATGTATAGTAACCCTACGTGTAAAATAGTAAATAATGGCTACATCTCAGAAAGTTTTAAACTATCTAGAGGAGTAAAACAAGGTTGTCCACTATCGGCATATCTATTTATTATTGCCATCGAATGTTAGAGCTGTTAAAATTAGATCAAACATTAATATTAAGGGATTAGAAATCCGTGGCTTAAAAACTAAGGTGTCATTGTACGCTGATGATTCAATGTTTTCTTTAAAACCACAACTAGAGTCCCTCCAGGGCCTCATAGAGGATCTAGATACCTTTGCTATCCTCTTGGATTAAAACCAAATTATGATAAATGTACCATATTACGTATTGGATCACTAAAAATACACATTTTTATATTGCCATGTAGTTTACCAATTAAATGGTCTGACGGAGATGTGGACATACTCGGTATAAAAATCCCAAAAGAAAGAGAATGATCTCACTCCAATAAATTTTAATAGAAAGTTAGCAAAAATAGGATAGGATCTTGCTACATGGAAAGGAAAATACCTGTCTATTTGTGGAAAATCACCTGATTAAACTCTTTAGTCATATCACAGTTTACCTATTTGCTTATGGTTTTGCCTACACCTAGTGACGCTGCTTTTTAAATTATATGAACAAAAAATATTCCATTTTATTTGGAACGGCAAGCCAGAATAAAATTAAAAGGGCCTATTTATATAACGAATATGAATTCGGAGGGCAGAAATTATTAAATATTAAAGCATTAGACCTCTCACTAAAGGCATCAGTCCATACAAAAGTTATACTTAAATCCAAACTGGTTCTCTAGTAAATTTGGTACGAATGTCACATCCTATATTCAAGAAGGGCCTTTTCCCCTTTATTCAGATTACAACCTGCTCACTTTCGGTTGTTTGAAAAAGGAAACTCACAAAATATCCTTATTTTTTAAACAAGCCTTAGAAAGTTGGTTGCAATTTCAGTTTAATCCACCTGAAAGGACGGAAGAAATAGTACAACAAATATTGTGGTTAAATTCAAAAAATATAGTAATTGATAAAAAAAAAACTGTATTTATTGAAGAAATGTTTAAAAAAGGTATAATTTTTGTGAATGATGTCATAAATAGGACTGGTGGAGTTATGTCACACATGCCAGCTACACAGACATATGGAAATGTCTGCTCCTACCCAAATTACAACCAATAATTGCAGCATTACCACAAAAATGACAGAGCAGATAGAAGGGGAAAAAGTAGGAACTTGTATGTCGGCCTGTATTAAAGAACATAAATGGTTAAAGAAAGGTGTGATAAATAAAATATATACCAATTTCATTTAAGGACCAAAAAACTGACAGCTGTGCCATATAAATTGCAATAAGTTGGGAAGAGATTTTCGATGTACCCATTCCATGGCACATGGTTTATGAATTGATAACCAACAAGGCCAGATAAATATGTTAATTATGTATAGTAACCTAAGGTGTAACAAGAGTAAGATAAATGTAGATACTCTTCAGAAAGTTTTAAACTATGCTAGAGGAGTAAAACAAGGTTGTCCACTATCGGCATACTATTATTATATTGCAACAGAGAGCAATGTTAATTAGATAATTAAGGATTAATCAAAAACGTTTAATATTAAGGGATTGAGAAATCGCGTGACTGTAAAAACATAAGTTCATCTGTACGAGCAGGAGATTCTGTCTTTTAACAACGTCCTCCAGGGCCTCATAGGGATCTAGATACCTTTGCTATCTCCTCTGGATTAAAAAAATTATGATAAATAAATGTATATATAAGTATGAGATCACTAAAAAATAGCAATTTTATGATGTGCCAGCTGTAGTTTACGAAATAAATGGGTCGGACACGGAGCAGAAATACTCGGTATAAAAAAGATCCCAAGGAAATGATCTCATCCGAATACACCTATATATATGGAATTGCAAAGATATTAGATAAGATCTTTGCGTCCATGGAAAGGAAAATACCTGTCTATTTGGATAGAAGAAAATACTGTAACTCCTTTAGTCATATCACAGTTTACCTATTGCTTATGGTTTTGCGTACACCGATGACCTGCTTTTTAATTATATGAACAAAAGAATTTACCATTTTATTTGGAACTGTGCAAGCCGAAAAGAAAGAGGGCCTATTTGATATAACGAATATGAATTGCGGAGGGCAGAAATTATTAATATTAAAGCATTAGACCTCTCCTAAGGCATCAGTCATACAAAGTTATACTTAAATCCACTGGTTCTCGTTAGTAAATTGTACGAATGTCACATCCTATATTCAAGAAAGGGCCTTTCCCCTTTATTCAGATTACCACCTGCTCACTTTCGGTTGTTTGAAAGGAAATAATCCTAAAATATCTTATTTTTTAAACAAGGCTAGAAAGTATGGTTTGGTCATGATTTTCAGTTTAATCCACCTGAAAGGACGGAACAAATAGTGACAACAAGTAGTTGTGTAATTAAATTAGTCGAATTGATAAAAAGACTGGTACTTGTATGAAGAAAGTGTTTTGAAAAAAGGTATAAATTTTTGTGAATGATGTCATAGAATAGGACTGGTGGAGTTATTGCACACATGCAGCTAACACAGACATATGAAAATGGTCTGCTCTACCCAAAATTACAACCAATTAATTGCAGCATTACCACAAAAATGGGAAGGCAAGTAGAAGGGGAAAAAAAGTAAGGAACTTGTATGTCGGGCCCTGTATTAAAGAACATAAATGGTGTAAGAAAAGTGTGATAAATAAAAATATATACCAATTTCATTTAAGGACCAAAAAACTGACCAGCTGGTGCCATATAAATTGCAAAAATAGTTGGGAAGAGATTTTCGATGTACCCATTCCATGGCACATGGTTTATGAATTGATACGCAAAACAACGCCGGATTCAAAAACTTCGAATTTTTCAATTTAAATTACTGTACAAAATTCTTGCCAACTAATAGAATGTTATATTATGGGGTATACAATCTTCCCAGCTCTGCAGTTCTGTTGTGAGGAGGCAGAGTCATTAGAGTCATTTATTTTGGTATTGTCCATATGTAGCTCGTTTTGTGTCACAGGCCAGGAATGGCTGAAGAATTGCAACATTTGCCTAAAACTAACGCTACAGATAGCAATGACTGGGGGATTTGAAAAGCCATAGTCAATCAATCAATAATATAATAATTATTTTAGCAAAAATGTTTATTTTTAATTTACAATCTATAGAAGCTATGAGAATAGGAAGGTTCAAGTCTTTTGTGAAGCATCACAGCACAGTTGAAAAATATATGGCAAATAAAAATCCGAAATGGATGATGTTGGAAGATAGATGGGAGGGGTTGAGTGGAACTGAAGGGTGGGACTAATAACAAGATAAACAATGTAGGGCATACGGGATCTGTGAAATGTGTATAGGTGCGGAGCTTTTGTGAAATAGCACAGTTACTAGTGGAAATAAAATTGGATGGACAACAGAAATAGAGGAAGGACTAAGAACAAATAAGAGAGAACTATTGTAAAGTGGACTGTGTCTGTAAGATGGGTATAAGATGTATAAATTGAAGGTAAAAGCAGAAGTGTTTATTAGTTTACTCCAATTGGGGGATCGGTGGTAGGGTGCGGGGAATAATAATAAAGGTAAAAAAGATTTTTAAAAAAGAAGGAAAAAAAAGAAGGGCACCTATTGGTAGATGGGTGAAAAAAATGAATAAAGGTGTCACGCCCTGACCTTAGTTCCTTGTTTATGTCTCACAAAAAAAAAAAATATATATATATATAAATAAATAAAAATAAATAAAAAAATATGCAGGTTTAAAAATATATACTTGTGTATTGATTTTAAGAAAGGCATTGATGTTAATGGTTAGGTACATTGGTGCAACGATGGTGTTTCTTTTCGTAAATGCGCTTTTGTTAAATCATCACCCGTTTGGCAAAGTAGGCTGTGATTCGATGATGAATTAACAGGCACCGCATTGATTATATGCAACGCAGGACAAGCTAGTTAAACTAGTAATAATATCAACCATATGTAGTTAACTAGTGATTATGTTAAGATTGATTGTTTTTTTATAAGATAAGTTCAATGCTAGCTAGCAACTTACCTTGGCTCCTTGCTGCACTCGCGTAACAGGTGGTCAGCCTGCCACGCAGTCTCCTTGTGGATTGCAATGTGATCGGCCATAATCGGCGTCCAAAAATGCCGATTACCGATTGTTATGAAAACCTGAAATCGGCCCTAATTAATCGGTCATGCCGATTAATCGGTCGACCTCTACATGAAAACGTATACTTTTTTTGTGTGGTATTAGCTTAAGCAGACTGTGTTTGTCTATTGTTGTGACTTAGATGAAGATCAGATCAAATTTGATGACCAATTTATGCAGAAGTCCAGGTAATTCCAAAGGGTCCACATACTTTTCCTTGCCACTGTAGAGGGGGTAATCAACAAAGTAATGGAGTCCAGGTGAGTCCAATATTGCGCAGCTGCGTATAATGATGGTGACAGGTGTGCGTAATGAAGGGCAGCCTGGCACCCTCGAGTGCCAGAGAGGGGGTGCGGTAGCAGGCGTGACAGTAACCCCCCTCTTCTAGGGGCGCCACCTGGCATCCCACCTGGGCGAGCCTAACGGGCCGGCCGAGGCATGGGCGCTGGACATGCTGACTGAGTCATAGAAGCCCAAAGAACCGGCTGAGGCGTGGGATCCTGGCGAGCCGGCTGAGGCGTGGGACCCTGACGATCCGGCTGAGGCGTGAAAGCCTGACGAACCGGCTGAAGCATGGGAGCCTGATGGGCCGGCTGAAGCATGACGTGGGGTGGGCGCCTGCCAAGCCAACCGAGGCAAGAAGATCTCTCGAGCCAGCTATGGAATGGAAGCCCGACGAGCTAGCTGAGGCACCCCCAGTTCCATCGGCGACAGCACCCGGACCCAACATCACCAACCAAAACAAAAACCAAAAACTCCCTGATGGTTCCTTTAGTGGTGTCAGCATTCTGTGAGGATCAACGCTGGAGACGAGAAGCAAGTACAGGGAGTGAACATTTAATAAACAACGGACATTAAACAGAACAGGAACAGCGTCTGGACAGGGGAAAAATAACGACATCAATGCTGACACAGGGAACAAACTGAAGAGAAGACAGATATAGAAGGGGTAATCAACAAAGTAATGGAGTCCAGGTGAGTCCAATATTGTGCAGCTGTGCGTAATGATGGTGACAGGTGTGCGTAATGAATGGCAGACTGGCACTCAGCCTGGCCCTCGAGCGCCAGGGAGGGGGAGGGGGAGCGGGAGCAGACGTGATAGTAAAAGCACTTTGTGACATTTGCTGATGTAAAAAGGGCTTTATAAATACATTTGATTTGATTTCCAAATGGGCAGGTAGAGGTGAAAACTCTGTATTTGCAGCCACGGCCTACAAAGAAATACAGTCAAAAACTTGACCAACTTGAAGCTTGGCTTGAGTAAAATATCTGCCCGTACAGCCTTAGGCTTAGCACTGCCAAAAGATTCTTAAGTTGTTCAAAGTCCCAGTTATTGTTATTTGCGTAACTACACAGGCATGTCATGCTACACACATTTTGAATTGTTGTCAGTGCCTACTGCATTTTATGTCAAGTTCAATTTTGTTGCAAAATGTTACACCTGTAAGCAATTACATTTAATTTGTACTTTACTGATATTTAATATACATGAAAAGAGCATGGGCCTTTTGGGAAGTGTTATGTGCAGTCATGTCCCAACACATTTACAAATTCCATTACTTGTGTCCCATTGAGAATTAGAACTAAAAAGAAGACTAAAAAAGAAAAGGGGGTATACACCCCCAATCCCCCCGAGCAAAATACACCTTGACCAACAGTGTTGTTCACACAAGCTAGCTGGCCTTTATCTTAGTCACTTGGGGATTTGCATTCAGTGTCAGGACAACAGCCATCGATATACAGGACAGTTAAGAGACCACACACTAACAGGCAGCTGAAGAGAAGAAGAGGGGGAGAAATCAATGGCTCTCTACCAGCCACTCTACGGGGCTCCTCTTGTTCTCCCCAATGGCCCCGGTGTGAGAAGCCCTCTTTCAGTTGCAAGACGGGCCACCCGGATCTGCCCTGTCATCCATTAAGCAGCCAGTGGTGGGCATCGAGGACCCGGCTGGCAGAACGCCAGGAAGACACCAGCAGAACCTGGTTGTTTGTGAGACAAACGAGGAGAAGGAGAATAGGTAGCGGGTAGAGATGGTGGGAGGGAGACAAGAAGAGGACGAACAGGGGGTGAGATTGGGGGAGTGAGAGGAGAATGAGACAGGGAGGTTAAAATGATGAGAGGAGGAGAAATTAGAAAAGAGAGAAAATTACAGATTGACGATGATGAGGGAGAGAAAAGGTTTAACAAATATATGGGACAAAAAGGAGAAGGGAAGAATGCATGTGAAAGTGTGAAATAAAGACAGTGAGAGTGAGCATGAAAAGGGGAAAAGGTCTGGAACAAAACTAATGACATTACAAGTGTGGTTGAAGCCTCAACTCCATCGCTCTCCTAGCTTGGGGGCACCGCTGAGGTGTCAAGAAGGGGGAGCCTGGGAGCCAGAGCGTCGGAGCATTGCCATGACACTCCTGTGACGGTCGCAACACGCTGCGCTCTCACACATCCCCTCCAGTCTCGCAGCGTGAGAGCCTCCTGCTCCAGCGCCACCACTGCCTCTGGGACAAATTGGTGCTCGATCTAGCGTCACGCTTACAATGGTCCCCCCTTGCTGTGTCGCTGCGCACCGCTGAACACCATCGAAAACCGTCGCCCTCTGCCAGCTTCTCCCCCACCCACCCACACAAAACAAATCTCTCTTCTGACAGCATAATTCACGGGGGAGGCCTTGGGAAGATGGAGGATATGGAGGAGAACCAGTGTCCTGGGCTCCGCTATGGAAGCTTGGCTGGTCTGTACCACCACGTAACCATAGTCCTATTCAGCCATGGCCGGGGAGAGAGAGAGGGGCGACTCAGAGGATTCAGTGTGGCCCCTGTGCAAACTTGGAGTGAATGCCGTTGAGCCTAATACCAACTAATCTGGTCATCAAATACCCCTCCTGCCGCCGATTGTAAATCTGCTCTGCTTTTTACCAGCAACCCTGCTTGGATGGCTAAGAGGACCAGTGTGCCAAGCTGCTCTGGGTAGGGTGTCCCGCAGCTTCCTCAGAGAAAGAGGGAGAGAAGGAGAAAGAAGAATGGGAGAAGGTAGGAGAGGAAATGAGAAGAACGAGTAGAGAGGGGGCAGAAAGAACAAGGGAGAGGTGGCATGGAGAAAAAGCTTTTCGTCTTCGCATCAAAGGAGCTGAGAAGCTGAGTTTCAATTACTGTTGGTAATAAGTGTTTTGCACAGTTAACAACAGCCATACTCAGACTAAAGTAGACAATGTTTGACTCACACACAGTCATTTCAGATTACGCATATTCACTCTATGCAACTAAACTATCGAGCTGTGTACTCTGCAAGTGTAGTTTATTGTGTTCCTCAGTGTGATAACAGCTGCATGGGCAACATGAAGTTATGAACTGGCACACTTTCCTCATTATACCAGTAGGCCACATCTGAAACTGGATTAAGCATTGGACCAACAGCTTGTGACACACCCCTCTAAGGTGGACTTCCAAGAGGCATGAGCAAAGGGGTATGGAATCTGGAAGCACACCAACCAACCATCCACCTGAATGACTGAGTGACAAACTATGACTGCCATCTGTCACGAGTCACGACCACCCTGCTCCAAAACAACAGGCACAGAGACTTCCTCATCCGAGAGAGAGAGGGGCACTGTGGACGATGCCCAGTGTAAATGCCCCATCTATAGCCCACCACATTGGGAAGACAGATGGTGCAGAGTCTGCGTTGAATTCATTCACTTTGTGTCTTTTTTCTGCAATCAATCCCTATGCTGCCTTCCCAACAAACGACCGCTTCCTTTGTGCTCCATGTTTCATCAAAGCGTCATTTAAAGCACTCTACTGAAAGGGGCAAAAAGAAGGGAGAAGAGGAGGGGAGTGGTGGCGGTGGGGTGCATGTGGTAAAGCATTCAGCATGTACCAACACATTTGATATCCCAGTTCACAAGGCCTGTCACAAAAGGCTTTTAGCTCTTAAGCAAACTAGCTTTAGCAAGCTTTTTTCAAGTCTTTGTCTAATGCCTCACCCAAAAGATTAAACCAAGCATATCAGTCTCCTCCTTGACACTTTTGCACTGTACGTGTGTGCCATATTGATGCTTTACGGCTAAGACCAACTGGGCGAATTAAGAAAACACTCCTTTCACTCAGTTCTGTGGGGATATGTAAATGATCCGTTTATTCAAATATTTGCCTGTATTGTCCTGTAACCAATGGTGGCTGTAACAGCAACCCCATTTATAGACCTATTTGAATTTGGTCAAAATGACAAGATAACTATCAAAATATGTGCAATTAAACGTACTTATAACACATCAATAGCACATTATTTATAGGCTACCTACAGTACCATAGGCTTCAAATAAAGTGTAACCAAAGGCTATCTGTTTGAACTTTTCAGGATAGCCTTAGTTGAATGTCAGGAGAGAAATACAGCTGTGGAATGTAACCTAAAATATTAGCCCTAAAAGGTGGTTAATGGCTCTGCTTGGCTTTGCTGGGGTAGCAGTAGCACTCGTTTTCAGGCAGCTTGAGACTGCCATACCATTCATTTCAGTAGCACCTATCGACCAATCACTACTAGCCCCCCTTTCCAAAAAAATGCGTTTTACTTACTAATAACATAGTTCGACAACCGTGGCGAAACCACCCTTTTCATGCTTCACAGCTCCACTAACGTTATATTTAAAAGATCAAATAAATACGAGACACCCGATTAATGGGAATGCACATTCTGATAGGATTCTTTACACTTGGCCCCTTCATACACAACATAGAAACAATGTTGAATGTTTAACTTTCTTTGCGTAGCTACCCCAAAGTGATAGTCTTTAGATGTTCCTCTGTGCTCTTCTCACAATAGTCTGTGTCCTACGGTTGCACAACAAATATCGCTAACACCAATGATATATAAACACACGACTGTCTTTTAATAAGGCTTACAATACGTTGTGTATTTTCAAATTTAGTCAGGCTCATTATGAGATGATAATAAGACATTATAAAGGGGTAATGCATGATTATGACAAGTCTTACATTGCATTATAACCACACTTCAACATGATGTTTAATAACATAGAGCCTACTTCTCCAAAGACGCACAACGCTTGTGCATAATCATTCGAAGATAATTGAAATAGACCGAAAGACGATTATTATCTTCAGATTTATAAATCAAATCAGCAAAATAATCCATGAAACATAAAATTGAGGTGTCCAAAGTAGGCTAGTGAAGCGAACCGAGTTCATTTGAACCTGAACTTCACGCTCATTGCATTCTCGGAGAGAAACAGGTAGGCTACCTTCACAGAAACAACAGTAACCATCAAGTGATAAAAAATATTAAAAAAGCTTTAAGAAAATTATAATGATATAATATAATAATAATTAATAATGAGAAAAACTAAATTAAATTCAAGTTCTTACCTAATTGACAGACGATCAAGAGCTGAGCGAGCAATAAGCCTCTTGAAACAGCCGTTTCCATATTTCACCAACCTCACAAATCTCGATGAAGACAATAAAAAATATAATATATGCTTCTTGGGAAAGATAGTCCCGTGACGGTTTCACATTTGTTTCATGCTGGGAGTTGTTGTGTTGTTCGGTCCCCGTTTATCCTCACTCCTTTCTTTTCGGTATCTCCGGTGAGGCTGTTCGTATGCTACTCGGAGATGAACCGTGAGCGAGAGGAGGGGAAGTGTATGAGAAGCGTGCGCCTCCCACAGACCATAATGCACGAGCTCTATTTAACGGAGTTGATATTACTTTTTTTTAAGGAAATAGCCTGCATTCATTGATTTATTGATTTCAGTAATTCATTACAAAAAGTGATAATTCCATGTAACTCAGTTGCAACAGTCGTTTTGTACCTTTATTATGAATATGTGTTTTTTTTTTAACACAAACCATTAGGCTATTTGCATAGCATAGTAGTTTGGTGGTGGGTGTTCTGCAAGTGACCAAGCTGAACATTTTTTTTATTGCCAAGGTGTAGATCTATATCCCATACAGAAGTCTATATCAGTCTGCTAATAAGTGAACCGCGAAGTGGCGAGGGATCACTGTACAGGACTAGTAAAGGCCCAGTGCACCACTTTATTGTATTTGATGTAAGTTGAGGTAATTTGTACATGTAGGTAGTGGTGAAGTGACTATGCATAGATAATAAACAGGAGTAGCAGCAGTGTACAAAACAAATGGGGGGGGTCAACGTAAATAGTCAGGTGGCCATTTGATTAATTGTTCAGCAGTCTTATGGCTTGGGGGTAGAAGCTGTTAAGGAGCCTTTAGGTCCTAGACTTGGCGCTCCGGTACCGCTTGCCGTGCGTTAGCAGAGAAACTGGAGTCTGGAGACTGGACTGGAGTCTCTGACAATTTTATGGGCTTTCCTCTGACACCGCCTATTATATAGGTCCTGGATGGCAGGAAGCTTGGCCCCAGTGATGTACTGGGCCGTACGCATTACCCTCTGTAGCACCTTACGGTCAGATGCCGAGCAGATGCCATACCAGGCAGTGATGCAACCGGTCGGGATGCTCTCGATGGTGCAGCTGTAGAACTTTTTGAGGATCTGGGGACCCATGCCAAATCTTTTCAGTCTCCTGAAGGGGAAAAGGTTTTGTCTTGCCCTCTTCACGACTGTCTTGGTGTTTGGACCATGGTAGTTCGTTGGTGATGTGGACACCAAGGAACTTGAAGCTTTCGACCCGCTCCACTACAGCCCTGTCGATGTTAATGGGGGCCTGTTCGGCACGCCTTTTCCTGTAGTCCACGATCAGCTCCTTTGTCTTCCTCACATTGAGGGAGAGGTTGTTGTCCTGGCACCATACTGCCAGTTCTCTGACCTCCTCCCTATAGGATGTCTCAACGTTGTCCGTGTGTCATCAGCAAACTTAATGATGGTGTTGGAGTCGTGTTTGGCCACACAGTCGTGGGTGAACAGGGAGTACAGGAGGGGAATAAGTACACACCCCTGAGGGGACCCAGTGTTGAGGATCAGCGTGGCAGACGTGTTGTTGCCTACCCTTACCACCTGAGGGCGGCCCGTCAGGAAGTCCAGGATCCAGGTGCAGAGGGAGGTGTTTAGTCCCAGGGTCCTTAGCTTAGTGATGAGCTTCGTGGGCACTATGGTGTTGAACACTGAGCTGTAGTCAATGAACAGCATTCTCACATAGGTGTTCCTTTTGTCCAGGTGGGAAAGGGCAGTGTGAAGTGCGATTGAGATTGCGTCATCTGTGGAGCTGTTGGGGCGATATGCAAATTGGAGTGGGTCTAGGGTATCCTAGAGGATGCTGTTGATGTGAGCCAAAAGAGTTAATCGGATAATACCTGTGGAATATAAAAATACTTGCTTATATGTTTTCCAGTTTCTTGAAATACTTTGCAAATGCAACTTATTTCTATGTGAAAACTGAAATGGTCTATTCATTGCTTTTACATTTTAGTAGACCCTCTTATACAGATCACCAAACAGTAGTGAGTGCATACATTTTTGTAATGGTCCCCCATGGGAATCAAACCCACGACACTAGTGCTGCAAGCACCATGCTCTACCAACAGAGCCACATCATCACATCTTCACAAACCACTTGATGTCTCAATGTACTCAATCAATTACTGTATTGTGCATTATTTTTCTTTATGCTGATGGAAAGTCTACAGGTACAAACCTAGATGACCAGCCTATGTACAATACAGTAATGTACATTTACATTAAGTGGTGTATAAGGATGGTCAATTAATTCTGCTCAAAAAGTGGTTGTTTTCCATGTTATTTGATCAAGAAACATATTTAATTTGATGTGGATGTTTTGTATCTTAGCCCATAACTTTGCACCTTTTGATGTAAATGTAAATTGTACAACAATCTTTTTTGCCAAAGCAGCTATTCTGCATTTTGGGGGGGGGGGGGGAGGGGGGGGGGGGGGGCGCTACACGACATCTATATCGGACTGCTTATACAGGACTAGTAAAGGCCCAGTGCACTACTTTTGTGATTAATAATTATTAAATATATTTTATTTAACCCTTTGCACGTACGATCACATATTTGTGGTCATTGTGGAGGGTCCCTGCAGCGTACATTTACATTTAAATTTAAGTCATTTAGCAGACGCTCTTATCCAGAGCGACTTACAATTGGTGCATTCACCTTATGATATCCAGTGGAACAACCACTTTACAATAGTGCATCTAACTCTTTTGGGGGGGTAGAAGGATTACTTTACCTATCCTAGGTATTCTTAAAGAGGTGGGGTTTCAGGTGTCTCCGGAAGGTGGTGATTGACTCCGCTGACCTGGCGTCGTGAGGGAGTTTTGTCCACCATTGGGGTGCCAGAGCAGCGAACGTTTTGACTGGGCTGAGCGGGAACTGTACTTCCTCAGAGGTAGGGAGGCGAGCAGGCCGAGGTGGATGAACGCCCTTGTTTGGGTGTAGGGCCTGATCAGAGCCTGAAGGTACGGAGGTGCCGTTCCCCTCACAGTCCCGTAGGCAAGCACCATGGTCTTGTAGCGGATGCGGCTTCAACTGGAAGCCAGTGGAGAGAGCGGAGGAGCGGGGTGACGTGAGAGCTTGGGAAGGTTGAAAACCAGACGGGCTGCGGCGTTCTGGATGAGTTGTAGGGTTTAATGGCACAGGCAGGGAGCCCAGCCAACAGCGAGTTGCAGTAATCCAGACGGGAGATGACAAGTGCCTGGATTAGGACCTGCGCCGCTTCCTGTGTGAGGCAGGTCGTACTCTGCGAATGTTGTAGAGCATGAACCTACAGGAACGGGTCACCGCCTTGATGTTGGTTGCGAACGACAGGGTGTTGTCAGGATACGCCAAGGTTCTTAGCACTCTGGGAGAGGACACAATGGAGTTGTCAACCGTGATGGCGAGATCATGACGGGCAGTCCTTCCCCGGGAGGAAGAGCAGCTCGTCTTGCCGAGGTTCAGCTTGAGGTGGTGATCCGTCATCCACACTGATATGTCTGCCAGACATGCAGAGATGCGATTCGCCACCTGGTTATCAGAGGGGGAAAGGAGAGATTAATTGTGTGTCGTCTGCATAGCAATGATAGGAGAGACCATGTGAGGATATGACAGAGCCAAGTGACTTGGTGTATAGCGAGAATAGGAGAGGGCCTAGACAAGGCCCTGGGGACACCAGTGGTGAGAGCACGTGGTGCGGAGACAGATTCTCGCCACGCACTGGTAGGAGCGACCTGTCAGGTAGGACGCAATCCAAGCGTGGCCGCGCCGGAGATGCCCAGCTCGAGAGGGTGGAGAGGAGGATCTGATGGTTCACAGTATCAAAGGCAGCCGATAGGTCTGAAGAAGATGAGAGCAGAGGAGAGAGAGTTAGCTTTAGCAGTGCGGAGCGCCTCCGTGACACAGAGAAAGAGCAGTCTCAGTTGAGTGACTAGTCTTGAAACCTGACTGATTTGGATCAAGAAGGTCATTCTGAGAGAGATAGCAGGAGAGCTGGCCAAGGACGGCACGTTCAAAGGTTTTGGGAGAGAAAGAAGAAGGGATACTGGTCTGTAGTTGTTGACATCGGAGGGATAGAGTGAAGGTTTTTTCAGAAGGGGTGCAACTCTCGCTCTCTTGAAGACGGAAGGACGTAGCCAGCGGTCAAGGATGAGTTGATGAGCGAGGTGAGGTAAGGGGAAGGTCTCCGGAAATGGTCTGGAGAAGAGAGGAGGGGATAGGGTCAACGGGCAGGTTGTTGGCGGCCGGCCGTCACAAGACGCGAGATTTCATCTGGAGAGAGAGGGGAGAAAGAGGTCAAAGCACAGGGTAGGCCAGTGTGAGCAGACCAGCGGTGTCGTTTGACTTAGCAAACGAGGATCGGATGTCGTCGACCTTCTTTTCCAAAATGGTTGACGAAGTCATCCGCAGAGAGGGGGAGGGGGGAGGAGGATCAGGAGGGAGAGAAGGTGGCAAAGAGCTTCCTAGGGTTAGAGGCAGATGCTTGGAATTTAGAGTGGTAGAAAGTGGCTTTAGCAGCAGAGACAGAAGAGGAGAATGTGAAGAGGAGGGAGTGAGGATGCCAGGTCCGCAGGGAGGCGAGTTTTCCTTCATTTCCGCTCGGCTGCGCGGAGCCCTGTTCTGTGAGCTCGCAATGAGACGTCGAGCACGGAGCAGGAGGGAGGACCGAGCCGGCCTGGAGGATAGGGGACATAGAGAGTCAAAGGATGCAGAAAGGGAGGAGAGGAGGGTTGAGGAGGCAGAATCAGGAGATAGGTTGGAGAAGGTTGAGCAGAGGAGAGAGTGATAGGATGGAAGAGGAGAGAGTAGCGGGGGAGAGAGAGCGAAGGTTGGGACGGCGCGATACCATCCGAGTAGGGACAGTGTGGAAGTGTTGGATGAAGCGAGAGGGAAAAGGATACAAAGGTAGTGTCGGAGAACTTGGAGGGGAGTTGCAATGAGATTAGTGGAAGAACAGCATCTAGTAAAGATGAGGTCAAGCGTATTGCCTGCCTTTGTGAGTAGGAGGGGAAGTGAGAGGGAGGTCAAAAGAGGAGAGGAGTGAGAAAGAAGGGGCAGAGAGGAATGAGTCAAAGGTAGCCGTGGGAGGTTAAAGTCACCCAGAACTGTGAGAGTGAGCCATCCTCAGGAAAGGAACTTATCAGGCGTCAAGCATTATAGAACTCTCCAAGGGAACCTGGAGGGCGATAAATGATAAGGATGTTAAGCTTGAAAGGCTGGTAACTGTGACAGCATGGAATTCAAAAGGAGGTGATAGACAGATGGGTCAGGGGAGAAGAAGATGTCCACTTGGGAGAGATGAGGATCCAGTGCCACCACCCGCTGACCAGAAGCTCTCGGGGTGTGCAGAGAACACGTGGGCAGACGAGGAGAGAGCAGTAGGAGTAGCAGTGTTTCAGTGGTAATCCATGTTTCCGTAGTGCCAGAAATTGAGGGACTGGAGGGAAGCATAGGCTGAGATGAACTCTGCCTGTGTTGGCCGCAGATCGGCAGTTCCAGAGGCTGCCGGAGACCTGGACTCCACGTGGGTCGTGCGCGCTGGGACCACCAAATTAGAGTAGCAGCGGCCACGCGTGTGAAGCGTTTGTATGGTCTGTGCAGAGAGAGGAGAGAAGAGGATAGACAGACACACTAGTTGAAGGCTACAGAAGAGGCTACGCTACATGCAAAGGAGATTGGAATGACAATAGACTACACGTCTCGAATGTTCAGAAAGTTAAGCTTACGTTGCAAAAAAATCTTATTGATATAAATGAATATAGTACTGCTGGCTGGTAAATAGGGCTAGCTGCAGTGGCTGCGTTGTTTGACTTTGTTTGAAAGTGTCTAGAGCTGGCCCTAGGTTAACGCTACCTAACTAGGCTAGAGGGTAGATCCTCGAGCACATTAATGGATCTAGACTACACAATTATCTTAGATACAAAGACAGCAAAGACAACTATGTAGCTAGCTAACACTACACTAATCAAGTCGTTCCGTTGTAATGTAATAGTTTATAGTTTATACAGTGCTGCTATTCGGTGGCTAGCTGGCTAGCTGGCTAGCTAGCAGTGTTGACTACGTTACGTTAGGACGACGAAAAATAGCTGGCTAGCGAACCTCAATAATTACTCTAAACTACACAATTATCTTTGATACAAAGACGGCTATGTAGCTAGCTAAGATCAAACAAATCAAACCGTTGTACTGTAATGAAATGAAATGTAATACTACCTGAGGAGCGAAAGCGGAATGCGACTACTCGCTCCAACCCGGAAGTGCTACGGGTTGTACCATTGCAATTATGTGATTGGAACAGTAGCAACAGAACGTATGACGCAACAAACGCGTCTAAACAGCATTGTTGTCTGAAAAGCATCATTCTGAACAATGTTTTGTACTGCTGGGAAATAAAGGTCTTCACATCTTCATTCCTCAATTTGACCTTTTATTGTAAAAGATAAATGAAAACTTCACCATCCAAACATCACACGGAATACAGCCAAACTCATTCCATAAACCAGTCTACTGTAAATAACAGGTTGCCCTGACAAAAACTAAACATAAGTTAGAGACCTAACAGCTAGACTTGTTTCCAATGTATTTCATCTCTGGTGAGCACAAGGGAGAAATGTAATATTGTTTAGAAAAGAGATGTGTCAGCTAAGCTAACAGGAGCTAAATTCTTTAAGATGGCAGCCATGTTTGTTCATGTTTGACAAGCGAAAACTCCCTAATTCCAGAATGCCATTCACTATAAAACACAAATAAGTCAGATGGCTGCACCCATTGCCTGAAAAATATGAACTTAGTTTGGCCACTTTTCAGCATATTACAAATCTTCAATGTATTTGTTACAGTGTATACAAGAACCGGAACACATGACTTGACAAGTTGTTTACCGTTTTTTGACAAATCACAAAGTAAATCAAATGTTATCTCACAGATCATCACCCCAAATACAAGCCTACTGCCTAGCCTAGCTGTAGAGTGAAAGCTAAAACAGGGATGAAACCATTTTAGGGGGCTTTGTGGGGGGGTTCATTTAATTTGTTGAGGGTTTTCAAGTCCATGGGTGGTGGAAATGGGGGAAGGTATCATGGGGGATATGATTCAGGAAATATTTCTATGATGGGGGATTTATCAATAAATGGGGGGCAAACACAGGAGAAGTTTATACGCTAAATAAAAATAAAACCCCTGGAAATGGGGTCTGAGCTGGCATACTTACAATCTGATGCCACGTACAAATCTCCGACACCCTCAGCACCCCTACTTCCCGCGGCTATGGCTACTTGTCAGGGCACCAGACTGAAGTGGAATGGTTGACTATGGGTTGACCAAACTCCACTTCTCAACATAAAACGGCAATGTATTGGGAAACTTTAGGTTCACACGTATAGATTTATTCTGAAGAGCTAGCTATATGGCTGGTAAGAAAAGAAAAGCAAAGAGCAGCATTGAGCCAATACAAACCATAGGCTAAGTAACAGAGATGCTGGGGGAGGACTACTTTTTGTGAAGTGCCAATGACCTCTTGACTTAGAGGGGTGGGTTAAACTCTGGTGAAATGGAGACTAGCACATCACCAGTGACCCTGAAATCACAATGCAGTCAGGGAATGTGGGACAAGTGCATGTGGGTGTTGAGGTGTGGGGTGGGGGTGATGGGGGGGGATCAAGGAGCATCAGTCGAGGGGGTTACATATCTTCAAGCCTGCGTGTTTCAATAAAATGGCTAACACTCCCTCAATATTGAGGGGAAGGGAGGGGTGGTCCATCACAATTCATGTGACACTTAACTCTGAGTCTATTAGCTCACAGAGCCGGTTCACACATGTTTTAATAGATTAGGCCTAAGGGGTTAGAAACTAAACATACAGGCAGAACATTTTGGAAAGCACCAGATAAGACCTGACAGACAGGTCCTGTAAGTCTGGACCGATGATACACATACACCATTTGTTTAAACAGGATTATATGACCACACAAATCAAGATTTTCCCTCAAACAGATCATTACCATCATTCAATCAAATGGATTTTATTGATGGTTTTATGGTAATGATCAGTTGGGAGGAAATACCACAATAAGATCATAAAGTGAGTGTATTTTATTGAGTTTGGTGTAGTATTTCCCCAGGCCTGAGACATAACAAAGAGAGCTATACTTTAAAGGGCAACCCCAAGCCTTTGGGTTTTCTTCAATTTCAACCACTGGCAACACGATTCTCTACTTCAATATCATGCTTCCATGTTCCCCCCTTTTACCCCTGTGAATACATTTGCATAATTTAGCCAGGATTATCTTTAATTTATGCAGAGGCTGCTCCTCACTTGTTAGATTGTAGGTTTCCAGGGGGACTAATAAAATTACTTTTACACTCGAGAGCAGGCAGTGTGTGTGTGTGTGGGGGGGTTCTAAATGCTTTGGCGCTTATCACAAGTACAACTACACTCTTAGAAAAAAAGTTCAATCTAGAACCTATAAAAGTTATTTGGCTGTCCCCACAGGAGAACCTAGCACATGAATCTCTGTCCTCAAATGACCCCTGTGAGAGACCAATTAAGAAAACATTTGGAAACTTATATTCCTTCTATCTCAATATCCATACATCACTGGGCAAATGTTTATTTTTCGATGGCAATGGATCTATCATTTTGCCTCTAATACCATCTTAGACAGAACCAGAAGATAATGCATTCCCAAGAAAAATCATGCCGTTCAGAAAAGTAAGAAAACAACTTCCAAAAGCTTTACCCCCAACTAGGTATCATCGATCTTGGGCCTGGCCAGATCAGCAGAGAGCAACCATCGAGTGACCATCTCCACTGATCAATATGGGAAGTGAAGTGGACAACACAAGCTCATTAGGGCCTGTGGAAATAGCCCTGTCTGCAGTAGCATTGGAGAGGACGGTTCGGCGATGAATGGTAGGCTTATTGTTAGGAGAGCACTAAGAAAAACCATTGCAATGAGAAATAATAGAGGAATTATCAAAAGAAAAACATTTTTGTTCAGTTTACTGGTCAATACTGCTAACAAACATCCTGTTCAGACTCCTAAGTTCCACCCATGGATAATGTTACATAGGAAAATCCAACGGGCAGATCAACAGCAACAATTTCCCAAGGTGTTTCAGGATATCCGATGAGCCTCCATTATAGGCAAAATTGAATTGTCTAATGCTCATGCTGTATAATTGGATTTTCATGAGTCAAGCGATGGAGAAGCCATCATATAACTGCTAAAAAACAAGGACAGAAATCGATGAGAATTTTGCAAATGTCCAATGAGTATTTAGTTTCTATTTGTAAACATTTTGGTCAGTCCAGCTCAAGTAGTAGGAAATAAGTCTCTGTCTTCAAAGGGAAGGTCAAGAGGACAGGGGAGGAAAGGAAAGGGGGGATGATTTTGGGTACAGACCAGTTCCAGAGTCCTGCCCCAGATTCAACTGTCCCACAAATGAAAGGAAAATGTAGAAGCTCTGAAGTTGCCAGAAAAGGCCTATCCACAGTGATTAGATTTTCATTCGGATCTCCATTAGCTGTTGAAGAAGCAGCAGCAATTCTTCCTGGGGTCCACACAAAACCTACAATATGTCAAAATACAGAACTTTAATGGACAAGAACAGCAACACAAATTTAAACGAATAACACTACGACTAAAGAACAGTGCGACTAAAGTCTCATAGGTTTCAAAAGACATTCCCATTGAGAAAGTTTCCAGAAAACTGACACAACACTGTGTGATATAAACAGTCAGTTCCTCCGTGTCCAATCTGCTCACAGGGAGCTTCAACTGCAGCCAATCAAATGCCCTTTGACCAAAAGGGAAGAGAGAAAGGGGAATTTGAAGCACAGGAATGACCACTTTGAGGGATGATTCTTCAAAATAGGTCACACCACCCTCAGAAGTGGATAATTGATTATCTCTAATTATTCTTCCTTTACTTTCCCCTTGCACTGAACAAAATTATAAGAAATATAGAAGTATATACAGTATATATATACATATATATACAGTATATATACAGTATATACATAAATACAATATATGTATATATACAATGTATATGTATCCATACAGTACCAGTCAAACGTTTGGACACACCTACTCATTCAAGGGATTTTCTTTATTTTTGCTATTTTCTACATTGTAGAATAATAGTGAAGACATCTAAACTATGAAATAACACATGTAGTAACCAAAAAAGTGTTATACAAATCAAAATATATTATAGATGTTAGATTCTTCAAAGTAGCCACCCTTTGCCTTGATGACAGCTTTGCACACTTTTGGCATTCTCTCAACCAGCTTCATGAGGAATGCTTTTCGAACGGTGTTGGAGATGTTCCCACATATGCTGAGCACTTGTTGGCTACTTTTCCTTCACTCTGCGGTCCAACTCATCCCAAACCATCTCAATTGGGTTGAGGTCGGGTGATTGTGGAGGCCAGGTCATCTGATGCAGCACTCCATCACTCTCCTTGGTCAAATAACCTTTACAAATCAAATCAAATCAAAGTTTATTTGTCACGTGTGCTGAATACAACAGATGTAGACCTTACAGTGAAATACTTACTTACAGGCTCTAACCAATAGTGCAAAAAAGGTATTAGGTGAACAATAGGTAAGTAAAGAATAAAACAACAGTAAAAAGACAGGTTATAGACGGTAGCGAGGCTACATACAGATACCGGTTAGTCAGGCTGATTGAGGTAGTATGTACATGTAGATATGGTTAAAGTGACGATGCATATATGAGGAACAGAGAGTAGCAGTAGCGTAAAAGAGGGGTTGGCGGGTGGTGGGTGGCGGGTGGCGGGACACAATGCAGATAGCCCGGTTAGCCAATGTGCGGGAGCACTGGTTGGTCGGCCCAATTGAGGTAGTATGTACATGAATGTATAATTAAAGTGACTATGCATATATGATAAACAGAGAGTAGCAGCAGCGTAAAAAGAGGGGTTGGGTGGGTGGGCACACAATGCAAATAGTCCGGGTAGCCATTTGATTACCTGTTCAGGAGTCTTATGGCTTGGGGGTAAAAACTGTTAAGAAGCCTTTTTGTCCTAGACTTGGCACTCCGGTACCGCTTGCCATGCGGTAGTAGAGAGAACAGTCTTAGACTGGGGTGGCTGGGGTCTTTGATAATTTTTAGGGCCTTCCTCTGTCACCGCCTGGTGTAGAGGTCCTGGATGGCAGGCAGCTTAGCCCCAGTGATGTACTGGGCCGTACGCACTACCCTCTGTAGTGCCTTGCGGTCAGAGGCCGAGCAATTGCCGTACCAGGCAGTGATGCAACCAGTCAGGATGCTCTCGATGTTGCAGCTGTAGAACCTTTTGAGGATCTCAGGACCCATGCCAAATCTTTTTAGTTTCCTGAGGGGGAATAGGCTTTGTTGTGCCCTTTTCACGACTGTGTTGGTGTTTGGACCATTCTAGTTTGTTGTTGATGTGGACACCAAGGAACTTGAAGCTCTCAACCTGCCCCACTACAGCCCGTCGATGAGAATGGGGGCGTGCTCGGTCCTCCTTTTCCTGTAGTCCACAATCATCTCCTTGGTCTTGGTTACGTTGAGGGATAGGTTGTTATTCTGGCACCACCCGGCCAGGTCTTTGACTTCCTCCCTATAGGCTGTCTCGTCGTTGTCGGTGATCAGGCCTTCCACTGTTATGTCGTCTGCAAACTTAATGATGGTGTTGGAGTCGTGCCTGGCCATGCATTCGTGGGTGAACAGGGAGTACAGGAGGGGACTGAGCATGCACCCCTGGGGAGCTCCGGTGTTGAGGATCAGCGTGGCAGATGTGTTGCTACCTACCCTCACCACCTGGGGGCGACCCGTCAGGAAGTCCAGGATCCAGTTGCAGAAGGAGGTGTTTAGTCCCAGGATCCTTAGCTTAGTGATGAGCTTTGAGGGTACTATGGTGTTGAACGCTGAGCTGTAGTCAATGAATAGCATTCTCACATAAGTGTTCCCTTTGTCCAGGTGGGAAAGGGCAGTGTGGAGTGCAATAGAGATTGCATCATCTGTGGATCTGTTTGGGCGGTATGCAAATTGGAGTGGATCTAGGGTTTCTGGGATAATGGTGTTGATGTGAGCCATTACCAACCTTTCAAAGCACTTCATGGCTACCGACGTGAGTGCTACGGGTCTGTAGTCATTTAGGCAGGTTGCCTTTGTGTTCTTGGGCACAGGGACTATGGTGTTCTGCTTGAAACATGTTGGTATTACAGACTCAATCAGGGACATGTTGAAAATGTCAATGAAGACACCTGCCAGTTGGTCACCTTATGTATGTTGACCTGTTTAAAAGTCTTACTCACGTGGGCTATGGAGAGCGTGATCACACAGTTGTCCAGAACAGCTGATGCTCTCATGCATGCCTCAGTGTTGCTTGCCTCGAAGCGAGCATAGAAGTGATTTAGCTCGTCTGGTAGGCTCGTGTCACTGGGCAACTCGTGGCTGTGCTTCCCTTTGTAGTCTGTAATAGTTTGCAAGCCCTGCCACATCCGACGAGCGTCAGAGCCGGTGTAGTATTATTCAATCTTAGCCCTGTATTGAAGCTTTGCCTGTTGGATGGTTCGTTGCAGGGTATAGCAGGATTTATTGTAAGCTTCCGGGTTAGAGTCCCGCACCTTGAAAGCGGCAGCTCTACCCTTTAGCTCAGTGTGAATGTTGCCTGTAATCCATGGCTTCTGGTTGGGGTGTGTACGTACAGTCACTGTGGGGACGACGTCCTCGATGCACTTATTGATAAAGCCAGAGACTGATGTGGTGTACTCCTCAATGCCATCGGAAGAATCCCTGAACATGTTCCAGTCTGTGATAGCAAAACAGTCCTGTAGTTTAGCATCTGCTTCATCTGACCACTTTTTTTATAGACCGAGTCACTGGTGTTTCCTGCTTTAACTTTTGCTTGTAAGCAGGAATCAGGAGGATAGAGTTGTGGTCGGATTTACCAAATGGAGGGCGAGGGAGAGCTTTGTACGCGTCTCTGTGTGTAGAAGGTGTGCCTTGTTAACGTTAATTTGTGTAATTTATTTTCTTCTTAATAGTGTTTGAGCCAATCAATTGTGTTGTGACAAGGTAGGGGTGGTATACAGAAGATAGCCCTATTTGGTAAAAGACCAAGTCCATACTATGGCTAGAACAGCTCAAATAAGCAAAGACAAATGGCAGTCCATCATTACTTTAAGACAGGAAGGTCAGTCAATCCGGCACTCTTGGGCTCCCGAGTGGCGCAGCGGTCTAAGGCACTGCATCTCAGTGGAAGAGGCGTCACTATAGTACCTGGCTAGAATCCAGGCTGTATCACATCTGGCTGTGATTGGGAGTCCATAGGGCGGCGCACAATTGGCCCAGCGTCGTCCAGATTTGGCCGGAGTAGGCCGCATTGTAAATAAGAATTTGTTCTTAACTGACTTGCCTAGTTAAATAAAGGTTAAATTAAAAAGTTTCTTCAAGTGCAGTCGCAAAAACCATCAAGTGCTATGATGAAACTGGCTCTCATGAGGACCGCCACAGGAAAGAAAGATCAGAGTTACCTTTGCTGCAGAGGATAAGTTCATTGGAGTAGACTGCACCTCAGATT
>NC_036842.1:55396110-55472681 GCF_002910315.2 Salvelinus sp. IW2-2015
CAATCAATATTCACATAATTAGCCGGAGTGTACAGTTTGTGCCTACTGCCTAAGGTGGATGGCATAAAGATCGTAGAGCTTCAAACTGTTTCATAACCAGGAAAATGGAGCGCAGTGACCTTTAACACACTTCTGTGCCCTATTTTTTAAAATGTGAAACACAGCGCAGTCCTGTACAGTATACTCCATGGATTCTGCACTACTTTACATTGTTGGCATTTCAGGAGTGATTCTGATGTGCCTGTTATGTGAACCATGGACATACGGTATGATGTGCATGTGCTTGCAGTTGGGTAAAAGGTACATTGCAAAAATACAAACAACTCATAGAGAACTTGAATACCAGCTCATTAGCAGAGTTAGTAAGCGGTCTGCGAGTGTCTGAGAGAGAACGAGTGTATGTTGTGTGTCTGTATGCATCACAGCGACAAAGAACTTGAATGCCAGCTCATTGAGGAGCCTTGGCACATTCCAGTCTCTTTATTAAGATGATATGTGGCTTGTCTGTTTAAAAAAACTATGTTTGCGCATTAAATGTGTGTGTGTGTGTGTGTTGTGTGTGTGTGTGTGTGTGTGTTGCGTGTGTGCGTGCGTGCGTGCGTGCGTGCGTGCGTGCGTGCGTGCGTGCGTGCGTGCGTGCGTGCGTGCGTGCGTGCGATCTCTCCCTTTACAGAGTCTGAGTGGCAGAGACAAGGGTTGGGAGTTGGGGGTTCATTTGAGAGCCCACTGAGTACCCTTCTACTCTTTTCTCTTTGGATTCAGGGAACCCAGCGTGTGTGAGAGTTTGTGTGTTTGAGTAAGTGTGTGTGTTTCTGGACACTGGGTGCAAATCTGTCTGTGTGTGTGTGTGAGAGAGGGAGAGAGCGTGAACCTGAACTCTTTTTGATTTAAAGCCCTCCATTTGAGTGGCTGAAGGAGCATTTTGTTCTGCTCTGGTATGCAGAAAGCTCCTTGACGCATAGCCAACGCTCCAGGCCTTGAACCTGAGCTGAAGAATCACACAAAGAACTCCATAATAACAGTTAATCTTCATAAAAACTTGAATGGTTACCATGGCCTCCAATTCAGTTGTTTCTTGAAAGGAATAACATTCCAAGTTCACATCTCCAATTTTATAAGTAAAAGTCGACAAAAATATGTCAACATTAGTTGTAAATGAAATATGGTAGGATTTTAATACCATTACAAACATTTGTTAAAAACATAGGATTCATAGAGGTAATATTCGGTTGTTTACATCTCGCTGCTAAAAGTTTTTTTAGTTAAGTCATGCTTGAGGCCATGGTGTGTGAGGGAAAAGGATGAACAACTAAAACCACAACTTATAAGAAATATAAATATATATATATATATATATATATATATTACATTAATGGGTGTGCCCACATGAATGGCTCAATGGAACCCTGGCTTTAGAGAGGGAAGATTATGAAAAATGGTAATGAGATACGACCAGGGCTAGTGGTGTGCTGCACTTACATCGCCCACCATGATCAACATGACAGTCATCGATCCTCAGTCTCTCAGTTCACGGCCTGCATTATTGGCACTCGGTTGTCGATAACAATGCTGGTGTCGTGCCACAAACCCCTGGTGTCATGGAAACCACGTGCCAAGCAGTGAACCAAATAAATGAGGTGGATGGGTGTGAAGGGGGCAGGGAGACGATGATATCTTTAAACCCTGTCTGTTTTTCGCAATGTGACCTCATTACTTTAATCCCAATGGGGAATACAGTGTAAAAGCAACTGCAGAGGATATGGAGAAATGTGTAGAACTGTGTCATGTAGTGAGGGTTATGCTATTCTTTATTCTACAGTTGAATGTATTTACAGAGTATTTCATTATTGGGTGAAAGTCTAGAACATTCTATTCCATGGCCTTAGTTCTCTCTTGTTTGGAATGCATTTTAAATGTTCCAATACTTTAAAAAATACAGTACCAGTCAAAAGTTTGGACACATCTACTAATTCAGGGATTGTTCTTTATTTTGAGTATTTTCTACATTGTAGACTAGTGAAGACATCAACCTATGAAATAACACATGTGGATCCATGTATTAACCAAATAAGTGTTAAACAAATCAAAATATATTTTATATTTGAGACTCTTCAAAGTAGGCACCTGTCACGATAGTCAAAATAACATTCGGACCAAGGCGCAGCGTGATATGGGTTCCACATCTTTTATTTCGTGAAACGCACAAAACAATAAAAAATAAAAAACGAAACGTGAGCTATGGAGTGCTCACAGGCAACTACACATAAACAAGATCCCACAAAAAAAACAGTGGGAAATGGCTGCCTAAATATGATGCCCAATCAGAGACAACGCTAATCAGCTGCCTCTGATTGGGAACCATACCAGGCCAACATAGAAATAAAACAACTAGATTACCCACCCTAGTCACACCCTGACCGATCCAAAATAGAGAATAAAAAGGCTCTCTATGGTCAGGGCTGTACAGTACCCTTTGTCTTGATGACAGCTTTGCACACTCTTGGCATTCTCTCAACCAGCTTCATGAGGTAGTCACCTGCAATGCATTTCAATTAACAGGTGTGCCTTGTTAAACGTTAATTTGTGTAATTTATTTTCTTCTTAATAGTGTTTGAGCCAATCAATTGTGTTTGTGACAAGGTAGGGGTGGTATACAGAAGAGCCCTTGTAAAAGACCAAGTCCATACTATGGCTAGAACAGCTCAAATAAGCAAAGACAAATGGCAGTCCATCATTACTTTAAGACAGGAAGGTCAGTCAATCCGGCACTCTTGGGCTCCCGAGTGGCGCAGCGGTCTAAGGCACTGCATCTCAGTGGAAGAGGCGTCACTATAGTACCTGGCTAGAATCCAGGCTGTATCACATCTGGCTGTGATTGGGAGTCCCATAGCGGCCGCACATTGGCCCAGCGTCGTCCAGATTTGGCCGGAGTAGGCCGTCATTGTAAATAAGAATTTGTTCTTAACTGACTTGCCTAGTTAAATAAAGGTTAAATTAAAAAGTTTCTTCAAGTGCAGTCGCAAAAACCATCAAGTGCTATGATGAAACTGGCTCTCATGAGGACCGCCACAGGAAAGAAAGATCCAGAGTTACCTTTGCTGCAGAGGATAAGTTCATTGGAGTAGACTGCACCTCAGATTGCAGCTCAAATAAATGCTTCACAGAGTTCAAGTAACAGACACATCTCAACATCAACTGTTCAGAGGAAACTGTGTGAATCAGTGGGTCGAATTGCTGCAAAGAAACCACTACTAAAGGACACCAATAAGAAGAGACTTGCTTGGGCCAAAAAAACAGACCAACGGACATTAGACTGGTGTAAATCTGTCCTTTGGTCTGATGAGTCCAAATTTTAGATTCTTGATTCCAATCACCATGTCTTTGTGAGACGCATAGTAGTGTGAACGATGATCTCCGCATGTGGTTCCCACCGTGAAGCATGGAGGAGGAGGTGTGATGTGTGGGGGTGCTTTGCTGTGACACTGTCAGTGATTTATTTAGAATTCATGCACCACTTAACCAGCATGGCTACCACAACATTCTACAGCTATACGCCATCCCAACTGCTTTGCACTTAGTGGGGGCTATCATTTGTTTTTCAACAGGACAATGACCACAAACACACCTCCACCACCATCCACACTCTACACCTGTTAATTGAAATGCATTGCAGGTGACTACCTCATGAAGCTGGTTGAGAGAATGCCAAGAGTGTGCAAAGCTGTCATCAAGACAAAGGGTACTGTCACGCCCTGACCATAGAGAGCCTTTTTATTCTCTATTTTGGATCGGTCAGGGTGTGACTAGGGTGGGTAATCTAGGTTGTTTTATTTCTATGTTGGCCTGGTATGGTTCCCAATCAGAGGCAGCTGATTAGCGTTGTCTCTGATTGGGCATCATATTTAGGCAGCCATTTCCCCACTGTTTTTTTGTGGGATCTTGTTTATGTGTAGTTGCCTGTGAGCACTCCATAGCTTCACGTTTCGTTTTTTTATTTTTTATTGTTTTGTGCGTTTCACGAAATAAAAGATGTGGAACCCATATCACGCTGCGCCTTGGTCCGAATGTTATTTTGACTATCGTGACAGGTGCCTACTTTGAAGAGTCTCAAATATAAAATATATTTTGATTTGTTTAACACTTATTTGGTTAATACATGGATCCACATGTGTTATTTCATAGGTTTGATGTCTTCACTAGTCTACAATGTAGAAAATACTCAAAATAAAGAACAATCCCTGAATTAGTAGATGTGTCCAAACTTTTGACTGGTACTGTATTTTTTTAAAGTATTGGAACATTTAAAATGCCATTCCAAACAAGAGAGAACTAAGGCCATGGAATAGAATGTTCTAGACTTTCACCCAATAATGAAATACTCTGTAAATACATTCAACTGTAGAATAAAGAATAGCATAACCCTCACTACATGACACAGTTCTACACATTTCTCCATTATCCTCTGCAGTTGCTTTTACACTGTATTCCCCATTGGGATTAAAGTAATGAGGTCACATTGCGAAAAACAGACAGGGTTTAAAGATATCATCGTCTCCCCTGCCCCCTTCACACCCATCCACCTCATTTATTTGGTTCACTGCCTTGGCACGTGGTTTCCATGACACCAGGGGTTTGTGGCACGACACCAGCATTGTTATCGACAACCGAGTGCCAATAATGCAGGCCGTGAACTGAGAGACTGAGGATCGATGACTGTCACTGTTGATCATGGTGGGCGATGTAAGTGCAGCACACCACTAGCCCTGGTCGTATCTCATTACCATTTTTCATAATCTTCCCTCTCTAAAGCCAGGGTTCCATTGAGCCATTCATGTGGGCACACCCATTAATGTATATATATATATATATATATATATATATATTTATATTTCTTATCAAGTTGTGGTTTTAGTTGTTCATCCTTTTCCCTCACACACCATGGCCTCAAGCATGACTTAACTAAAAAAACTTTTAGCAGCGAGATGTAAACAAGCCGAATATTACCTCTATGAATCCTATGTTTTTAACAAATGTTTGTAATGGTATTAAAATCCTACCATATTTCATTTACAACTAATGTTGACATATTTTTGTCGACTTTTACTTATAAAATTGGAGATGTGAACTTGGAATGTTATTCCTTTCAAGAAACAACTGAATTGGAGGCCATGGTAACCATTCAAGTTTTTATGAAGATTAACTGTTATTATGGAGTTCTTTGTGTGATTCTTCAGCTCAGGTTCAAGGCCTGGGAGCTGTGGCTACTGCGTCAAGGAGCTTTCTGCATACCAGAGCAGAACAAAATGCTCCTTCAGCCACTCAAATGGAGGGCTTTAAATCAAAAAGAGTTCAGGTTCACGCTCTCTCCCTCTCTCACACACACACACAGACAGATTTGCACCCAGTGTCCAGAAACACACACACTTACTCAAACACACAAACTCTCACACACGCCTGGGTTCCCTGAATCCAAAGAGAAAAGAGTAGAAGGGTACTCAGTGGGCTCTCAAATGAACCTCCCAACTCCCAACCCTTGTCTCTGCCACTCAGACTCTGTAAAGGGAGAGATCGCACGCACGCACGCACGCACGCACGCACGCACGCACGCACGCACGCACGCACGCACGCACGCACGCACGCACGCACGCACGCACGCACGCACGCACGCACACACACACACACACACACACACACACACACACACACACACACACACACATTTAATGCGCAAACATAGTTTTTTTAAACAGACAAGCCACATATCATCTTAATAAAGAGACTGGAATGTGCCAAGGCTCCTCAATGAGCTGGCATTCAAGTTCTTTGTCGCTGTGATGCATACAGACACACAACATACACTCGTTCTCTCTCAGACACTCGCAGACCGCTTACTAACTCTGCTAATGAGCTGGTATTCAAGTTCTCTATGAGTTGTTTGTATTTTTGCAATGTACCTTTTACCCAACTGCAAGCACATGCACATCTATACCGTATGTCCATGGTTCACATAACAGGCACATCAGAATCACTCCTGAAATGCCAACAATGTAAAGTAGTGCAGAATCCATGGAGTATACTGTACAGGACTGCGCTGTGTTTCACATTTTAAAAAATAGGGCACAGAAGTGTGTTAAAGGTCACTGCGCTCCATTTTCCTGGTTATGAAACAGTTTGAAGCTCTAACGATCTTTATGCCATCCACCTTAGGCAGTAGGCACAAACTGTACACTCCGGCTAATTAGTGAATATTGATTGTTGATCTGTTTCTGTACTGCCACACAGAGGCCTAGTTAATTACGTTGGTATGTGGGTCCTGTTCAAACATAAGATACATCTTTCATTCTTCCTCAACACGGATGAAAGGTTATTGAGGTAATGGTTGTTCCTGCAAAATAGATTGTACTGAGTGGGTGGCGCGTGACATCAACGAGCCAAGAATGTTGCACTATAAGGAATAATAAGTAGTTCTTCATTAGATGAATTGTCCAATTCAATCAATGTGGATGTTGGCTTTTCTGAAACATTCACAGTAGATTAAATAGATGTTTGCTTGGTACTTAAAGCACAACAGAAACACCAGACATTGCTGCCAGTAAACAGTAATGCCCTGACTCCAAACTGCTTACACAGTCTTCAGAAAGCTGGTTGGCTGATCATGTTCCTTTTATACATGCTGCCTCCAAGAAGAAGTGAACGTTAGCCAGGCTAGTCCAGAAAGAAAGTGCCAGTGCAACTTCAAATAGTGCCCCAGGGTTTCCTAGCAACACTAAGTAAGCGAGATGCTGGGGTGAGACTAAAATTAACCAAGAAGTTCTCGAGTTCAATGAAGTACATTGCTAGGGATTCAGAGAGCAGTTTCTTTAAGTGTAAAGACATTATTTAACTTATTTTACAATCTAAATTTGGAAGGTTTTGTTACTCTTTGGGCTCGCTAGATGTTGTTCGGAATGAGTGTGAGTGCTCAACTGACACGTTTCTATACTCCATAAGGTGTAAAGTAATGCTGTGTTTCTGAGTGCTTGGAGTAGCATCTGTATCAATTCTGTCGTTTTCACTCTCGTTCTCTCCTAACCTGTTGAATGTAATAATAACAATGCAACTCACACAGCCACCTTCTCTAAAATATCAAACAAAATAATGTATGCACTAATTAATACAGTGAAGCTGCATTTTTAATTATTGTTCATCTTCAACGTTGCCCAGTGGTATTGTCCCAGGGTTGGGCTGGCTGCTTCCGATGGCATTCACTCATTCATTGCGCTAGGTCTGAGGAGAAGCAGCCGCAGACAACAGCTCCAATACTCTCTTTCTCAGGGTGTCTGCACTCACAATGGACTTCCTCAGCCTTCATACAAAAGAGCCCGGTGCATAAAAACGGCCAATTTCAATGGCATTCCTCCCCACAATCCACCCCTAAAATATGAGCTTTTCTCTCTTCTCTACCCCCCCCCCCCCTTTCAGTGGTCGGTAATATATTACGATGATTTGGAATAAAATACATTTGAACACTCTAATAAAACAAACTGAAAGGTTAGATTGTGTGTGGAAGTAACTCGAAATGTGTAAAACAACAACAACAACAACAATGCAGTAACGCCAGAGTCATTCTAATTTCATGGAAATAATATTTTACAGTAACAAACAAGGATGCAATGATGAATTGTCAAATCAATGCCTACTCCCTCTCCTCCACAAACACACACTCACCCCTCCTGCCCTCCTAACCACCCCACCCCGTACCTCGCATGGGGAGACATTAGCTCCCCTATCACATCCTCAGTCTGGGCTGGGGGGTTGAACCATTGTCACGCTGTACAACGGGCCCCATTGGCAAGCCGGCAGCTTACCACCCCAAGGCTGCCCGGAGACAATGAGGGGGTTTGGAAAGGGTGAAAAGGAGAGTCGCTGTACGTCACATAGACCCAGGGCCTAATCCCCTTGCCCCGTATATCTGCACAGAGCGGTTTTGCACCGCGAATCAAAAGGCACCCCCTTTTAATCAGGCCCCTTTTCTCTTTCACTTTTATTCTGTCTCAGAGAAAAGGCTTTTATAGAATAGGGCCCTTTAGTGTAAGCAAGACACAAGGCGCAGCCTTTTGCCAAATGGATGCCTCTGGAAGGCTCATTTTGCTCATGTCGTGTTGGAAGTGGACTTATTTTGGGTTTGGTAGCTGTTTTGGAGAGCACGTGAAAAGACTTGAGACGGGACATGAAAGCTGGCTCTTGAAATTCACACAATTGACTTTGAAAGCAGCCTTCTCTGTGTGTTCGGGTGTGTCTTTGAGGGTGTTGTTGGTGTTTTTTAATCTAATTTGTCTGTCCCTGCATCTAAAAGAGCACAAAACAACCTCTATTTCAGATGATAAAGGTACAGAATTAGCTAAATGTCTTTTAGCAACATTATTAACATTTCTTGCGTTGACAATGTTAGTTATAAAAATATTAAAACTACTCACTTAAATAAGAACTTTGGCTTTGGGTGTCATGTGTGTTGGTAAGAGCATGATGCTGGCAAGGCCAAGGTTGTTGGTTCAAGACCTGCAAGGGTCACATGAGGTAGAATTAAAGTTGGCTCTCCTTTAAGTGTCAATTTTCAGGAGCTGCAAATTATAGCCAACAGCACATGGTTTTTAATAATAACATTTTGGAACTAAATGCCTGCATAATTTATACTTTTGGCAAAGGGAAGTGAAACATTTATAGTTGAGGAGGTGATTCAGTCAGATTTGACTTAGGTATTACTGCTTTTTAGACAATATTTTTTGAGAAAACTGCAGTATATTGGTTGTCTATGTTCGCTACATACTTCAGTATGAGACTGCATCATTGAAGTCGTTTGTGTGACGTCAAAAGGACGGGTGTAGTACAAAACAAAGTCATCAGCGATTGGATCGTCTCTAACCAATCAGAGTATTAAAGCCAATGACGATTTTTCAAAATGCCACTTTATCCAAGTGTGTTCTGGCTCTGGCTCAATCCATTAGTTTCTGGGACCAATCAGAATGGTTAGAATGTGTTTGCGTTCTAGAAATCGTTGAGGAGGGACTCAAATCAAGAGAGGAAACATTAGAGAAGAAAAGTTTGTGGCCGTTGCATTTGGCGCAATGAGCTTGGGTAGCCAATATACTGCCAAAACTCTACACCATTCATAGGCCTATGGACCCAAAGGCTCAGCCTCCATAATATTTAAAAGGATAATATGAAACGGTCATTTGTGTAAGTAGGAGTCACAAAAAATATAAAAAATGGTTGAAAACCCTTTCCTCCAACTCTCCTTGGGGTCCAATTATAAGAAAATGTTTTTCCTCATCATGTACACCAGTTTTAGAAATTGTACCTCTATGCATTCAAGTAGTGCCCTCTAGTGTTCACTTTGTAGCAAAATACAACTTGAGGCCAATCAAGGACACGTTACCCAGGCCAACACATACTGTATCACTATGGCAATGTTCAAAACCACCTAAAGATCAAGAATACATACGTATCTATAACCCTGGTACATTATCATACAGCATTGTGGCCTAAACATTATAATCAATGGATAACTCAATTAGGCTAAAAATGTAGTTTTACAAAGATGGTGTCTTGTATGGTAGCGAATGGCAGCATCAAAATGAGTAGCATGCATCTTAACCATCAATTAGATATTTTCACTTAAAAATAATGAGGTCTTCTGACAGTGGCAGAGAGTGTAACTGGATCCATGGCAACAGAACCTCAGGACCACTGTCAAATCACATAGAGCCCCCCCCCCCACACACACACACACACACACACACACACACACACACACACACACACACACACACACACACACACACANCACACACACACACACACACACACACACACACACACACACACACACCACTACGGGGCCCATCATGCCACCCATTAAAACAGGTTCAGTCGAGTTCAGCTGAGTTTGGCGAGTACTCGTGCTGCGCCCCATTCAGGCCGAGTCAGTACCCCCCTAGATGGACCCTTTTCTCTGGACACACAATTGGGGAGTTCAGGCAGAAACAGAGCAGCTCGCAGCAGCAGTGACCATTCAAACCGGTGAGCTGATGTCAAACGGTGTGTGATGTCAGACGGACATGGGCCAATGCTGAGTGGTTTGGACACCTGGGGGAATTCAAAAGGCAGCTCTTTTTTGTTCTGTCACTTTTCAGACTTGCTTCTTCAGCAGTCAATCACAATACCCGGCTTGTTGTTTTTACAAAGGGATCTTTTGGGTTAGTGCTTGAGAAGTCTGTACAAATAAATACACACAGAGCTCTACAAAGAATATCTGAAGATCAGTGCCTGTCTTTGTAGGGCTTGCCAGCTCAGAGCTCAGGGAAATGTCCTTTGTACTATTATGAAAAGGAAAGACTCCTTCCAGAACTTCTATTTAATATCTAATGGACAAATCAATTACAAGTCATTTGTAATCTCATATGCTCATCTTCTGTGTTCATGCATTAATTGAACATTCAAACTCAGCAATAATGGATAAGAGAGTGCAATCAATTTGACTCTTCTCCATATTCACAAACCCTTTCTTTTCACCCTCTCTCTCTCGACCCACGAACACACACACACTCTCTCTCCCCACACACACTCTCCGCACTCCCGACACGTTCTGCCAAATCAAATGAAATGTATTCATCACATACACAGTTTACAGCAGGTATAAAAGGTGCACTGAAATTGTTATGCGCTAGCTCCCTCAACTAAGCAGTACATTAGTCAATAATAACTATGAAAAAGTAAAGTAAAAAATGACATGTAGTAGAATAGGTAGTAAAAGTATGCATAGTAATAATGGACTGTATTTACAAATATAAAGTGGGTAGTGGAATCAATAATACATATTAGAACAGCAGCGTTGACTAGGTCCTTCCACGAAAACAGTGCCTTTTGCATCCCTTTAATATTTTAAGTAGAAATTGTAGACCAATATTGCATTTTAAAAGCCTGTTATAATAAATGAAGTGCCCTTTAATATAGACCACATGGAGAATTAAAGAAATCATTTTAATATGAATAAAGGCTTGCTAAAGTGCAAAAAGTCAGCATTTTCACATGTCCCTCTGTCAACCCTGTGTCACTTCTAGGAAGATTTTAACCCACTTAATCCCAACATTCCTCCAAGTTTCACCATCACCGTCATTTCTGAAGATTATTATTGTCCCCCACAATGAAATCGGGGAGGGGACTGTGGATGTCTCTGTCCATCAATACGTTTGTATGTTAGTAACATTTGATATCTCAGACAGCACTCGGTCGATTTTGATGAAACTTGGGTGAATGATGCGTCTTGCCATAGAGATCCGGTATTTACAAAATTACAGTGATTGGCCCATGGCAGGAGCTATAGTAATTAACTGAAATTTGTTAGTCACACACAGTATCCTAATTTTCCCAAGGGGGATGCTGCCTCATTCGTTGGGGACGACATGTTTACTCTTGACTTGTTTATTTCATGTGATTAGTGATTTATTTACTTCTGTCCCTCATTTTAAGGTCAACCCTGTCACGTGAACTGAACTCTCCTTTTAATATGGTGAAACTATTCCTTTTCACATATTTTTCTCAAAAGAAACAGGTGAGCTGGTTCTGCTCTTTTTGGCCATTTTCCGGTGTTTTGTGTTGGAAAACTGAGCGGGTCGAGCATAACACGTCAACCCTGTTACGCATAGATAGACAGGCTAGAAATATTTTAACAAGTTCATTATTTTTTGTGAAGCTTGCATTCAGTTGCCACTCCCTGTTGCACACAAGCTTCCATTCTCCCTGTCACAATGGGATTTATGGGTGATTTAAGAAGAATTCTTCAACCCAATTACTTTATTTGGAACCTAATATGTTTTTTTAAACCTCTTGAGATGGGAAAACATGTGTTTTATGCTTGTGTGTGTGAAGTCAGTGCAAATAATTTATAATGTGCATAATATTCTCTCTGGTGCAAATAGTCTGTAAGGTGCAGATCTGTGCAGGGAGACAGCTAGGTTTAGCTTTTCAGCAGTCTGATGGCCTGGTGGTAGAAGCTGTCTCGGAGCCTGTTGGTCCAAGAGCCGATACTCTGATACAGCTTGACAGATGGTAACACAGTGAACAGTCCGTTGCTCGGGTGACTGGAGTCCTTGACGATCTTTCGGGCCTTCCTCAGACGCTGCCTGGTGTAGATGTCCTGGAGGGCAGGGAGTGATGTTTTGGGCCATCCGCACCACCCTCTGTCGGGCCTTCTGGTTGCGAGACAAATGGTCCCCCAAAGGGTTGGTGCACTGGCCACCCGAGCTGTGTACAAAACACATGCATAAGTATTACAAATGTGACTTGACTTTAGGATTAATTAGACAGGACTAGGATCTCTCTCTCACACACACACACACACACACACACACACACACACACACACACACACACACACACACCACTTAAGCATGAGATTGGTTCATGAAGCATCTCATTGTAACATTGTGGAAATAATGATAGCAAAACAATATATTTTGTCTAACATACTATCTATCAATATATTGTGTGAGGTAAAAACTCAGCAAAAGGTATCACATTGAGACTGATGTCAAATCAAAATCAAATCAACATTTTATTGGTCACACACATATTTAGCAGATGTTATCGTGGGTGAAGCTAAATGCTTGTGTTCCTAGCTCCAACAGTGCAGTAGTATCTAAATCGATTCACAACAATACACACAAATCTAAAAGTAAAAGAATGGAATGAAGAACTATATAAATATTAGATTGAGCAATGTCGGAGTGGTATTGACTAAAATACAGTAAAGTAGAATACAGTATATACATACGGGATGAGTAAAGCAGTATGTAAACATGATTAAAGTGACTAGTATTCCATTATTTAAGTGGCCAGTGATTCCATGTTTATGTATATAGGGCAGCAGCCTCTAAGGTGCAGGGTTGCGTAACAGGGTGGAAACCGGCTAGTGATGGCTATTTAACAGTCTGATGGTCTTAAGATAGAAGCTGTTTTTCAGTCTCTTGGTCCCAGCTTTGATGCACCTGTACTGACCTCGCCTTCTGGATGGTAGCGGGGTGAACAGGCAGTGGCTCGGGTGGTTGATGTCCTTGATGATCTTTTTGGGCAGACCACACCACCCTCCGGAGAGCCCTGCGGTTGCGGGCGGTGCAGTTGCCGTACCATGCTCTCAATTGTGCATCTGTAAGAGTTTGTGAGTTTTTTTTTCAACTTCTTGAGGTTCTTCACCACACGGTCTGTGTGGGTGGCCCATTTCAGATCGTCAGTGATGTGTACACCGAGGAACTGGAAGATTTCCACCTTCTCCACTGCGGTAACATCGATGTGGATAGGGGTGTGCTCCCTCTGCTGTTTCCTGAAGTCCACGATCAGCTACTTTGTTTTGTTGACGTTGAGTGAGAGGTTATTTTCCTGGCACCACTCTCCCAGGGCCCTCACCTCCTCCCTGTAGGTTGTCTCGTCATTGTTGGTAATCATGTCTACTACTGTTGTGTCTTCTGCAAACTTGATGATTGAGTTGGAGGCGTGCGTGGCCACGCAGTCATGAGTGAACAAGTGAATAAGTTATATTAATGTTTTAGACGCAAATAACCTTATTTTTTTATTGATTTCTAGAACACCTGTTTGGATCAGATTAAAGGTAGTATGACACCAAAGACTTTTTACATCATAGGGAGGCGACAGACAGTATTTGTGTTCCTTGGATTGTTACTGCGCAAGCGCAATTTCGTGAGTCCTTGGATGATCTGCCTGCTGTAGGTTACGCAGCCTGTAAAGGGACACACACAAAATGCAGAGCTGGAATCAAGTATATCGCACTCTGGCAACGGTAAGGAAAAACAATTCTATGTCAATTAGTTGTTCAAGTTGTCTGGAACAAATATGAGTTAATGTGACATACGTTGGAGAGTATCTTGGCTGTTTTTCAGCGTGATTTATGAATTACAGGCCTTGCTAGCCACCTAGAGTAGCTATGCTGGTAAATCTCTCCAGTTATATATTAGCAGCTAGCTAGCCTAGCGTTAGCGAGTACACAGTTAGCTAGCTAACTAATGTTAGTTGGCTCTTCCTATATTATATGCTCTCCCAAGCTAGCCTTGCTTAGTGCGTGTCTTGTGTAACATTATTGCTGGTTAGGTTTAAATTATTTATAAGATACATTGGCGAACGTTAATGTCATTACAAAATAATCCATCTCAAATTAAGCTAACGTTAAATTAGCTAGCTAGTTAACACAGTCAACAAGCATCCTTTTGCGAATGACGAAAATGACATCCAGCCCGACCGGCTGACGGCTGTCAAGCACGCGAGCTTGTTTGTGGACTGCTACCAATGTTACATCATTGACTGTCAAACTCCAAGCACTCAACTTTGATTTGTAAAGCTATTTGATTAATCATATAACACTGTTGTTTGCCAACAGTATATGTAAGTAAGATAACTATTTAATATTTTATTTTCACCAGTACTTGATAACTAACAGTAGTTAACAAATGTAGCTAGTATTGTAACTAGTTCATCCTTCTACGACCTTATAATCATCACTCACTGTAATACTTGCAATCCTGTTCAGATTGCATTGGCCTTTACAGGATTTTTGTCTTGCATTCTGGAGTGCTGAATAAAAAACTAAACATTAACTGACTTCTTGACATGGATTACAGCAACATCACAGCAGAACCATATGTAACCGATGTGAAATGGCTAGCTAGTTAGCGGGTACGCGCTAGTAGCGTTTCAATCAGTTACGTCACTTGCTCTGAAACCAATATGTAGTGTTGCCCCTTGCTCTGCAAGGGCCGTGGCTTTTGTGGAGCGATGGGTAACGACGCTTCGTGGGTGACTGTTGTCGATGTGTGCAGAGGGTCCCTGGTTCGCGCCCGGGTCGGGGCGAGGGGACGTACTAAAGTTATACTGTTACACATATACAACACAAGCTGACATTAAAGTAAAAATCTGTCTGCTCACTGTCCCAATTTGTGTCCTCCTAACACATACAGCGGAGCCACCAACTCCCGAATAGGCTCCAGGGTGCAACTGTTCTCTCCGTCCGAACATACGCTGACAAAGCACAGAGTAAGTCAACGTTTCACGCCAACGTCCAATTAGCTAATCCGAGGTGCTGCTCTTATCAAACTGAATCCCAACATCTACACAAGGTGAATACAACATGTTCCTCTACAACTTGTTGCCTCTTCTGATGAACATGTTCTTTGCACTCCTACAGTTGATGCTGACGTCACAGTGGTGGGCTCTGGTCCTGGTGGATATGTTGCTGCAATCAAAGCAGCGCAGCTTGGTTTCAAGGTAAAATTAGGCCTCAGTGTATATACCTTGCGCAGCATTCTAATGTTCGCTTCTGTCTGCACAGGGCTCTGCGCACCTCCCTGGAAAAGTGAGATTTCGGAGTATGTGCAGAGGTGCCATCGGGCGGATTTTTTGATATTGCATCTTCTTGTTCTAGCGGAAGGTGTAAATAAGGCTTAATCCTTTATTAATAGTGATGGCCATCTTGTCGTCATTGTTCACCAACTTTGTTTTCTACTACAGACGGTGTGTGTGGAAAAGAATCCCACCCTAGGCGGGACTTGTTTGAATGTCGGCTGCATCCCCTCAAAGGTAAACATTGGGAATGAGGGGTTCATAGAACTTTTGCTAGGTCTTATTGCGCAACACTGTCTTTGTCTTTGCGAGTTGTTGAATAATGTAACATGTCTGTCTCCCTTGTCACCTTGTATAGGCCTTGCTGAACAACTCATATCTGTACCACCAGGCCCATGGCAAAGACTTCGAAAGCAGGGGCATTGAAAGTAAGAGTCCACATCAGCTAGAGCAGTGGTCACCAGCAGCCTGGTCCTAGAGAGCTGAAGGGTGTGGACAGGCTTTCGCTCCAGTCAAGTCTTTGGGGATGCCAGTAACAAACATTTACTTGAGACTCTTGCTCTCTCTCTCTCGCTCTCTCTCTGTGCCAGTCTCAGGGATTACATTGAACCTGGAGAAGATGATGTCACAGAAGAGCGGGGCGGTCAAAGCACTGACAGGAGGCATTGCACATTTATTCAAACAGAACAAGGTGAGGTCTCAACTTTATAGTTCCTCCCTACATTGGAAGAGAGATGCCTAGTTCACTTTAGCCTCTGCCAGGCTTTCATGTCACCTTCTATATATAAGCCTGTGGAAGGTCTTGTCAGAAAGAGGCTAAAAGAAGGTGGAGGGTATCCAAGCTGTTTCCCCCTTCCATCAATTGGAATAGGCACGTTCAGAGGCAGAGATTCTAAACCGAAAGCCAATCATTTTCATTGGTGCCCATGTGGTGTAGTCTCATTACAACCCAAAAATATATATAACATGCTGGCACCGTAAATGAGCTACATTCTGGATAATTTGCGCTTCTGAAGAGGGATGGAAGGGGTGGTTGTTCTTGAAAAATTGTGTCTTCTCACAGCCAATCAGTGCTCCAGTCATACCTATTTTAACAATATGAACTTCCCCAGGCTCTGGAGAACAATGTGAGTGAGGCCTGGAGCCGAGCGGAGGCCAAGTTCACTCAAATTACACATTTGGCTCACTTTATGGATAAATGGCAACTAATCTAGGCAACTAATCAAGACAGCATCTGGAAATATGGGTTAGTTAGTGAGATTTCACCTCAGCAGGATTATAAGCTTGAAACATCAGCAGCCTGTTTTGACTATCTTTTTTTTAAATGGAGGTGACCATCTATGGACATTACATTGTCAATGGACTTGGGTCTTTTTCATGTACTCCCTTGTAATTTGAATCCATCACTAAGTTTGATACCAGTGCAAGCTGTTTTGATGCTTCCCCTTGGATTTTTTGTTCCAGAGTTTATGAACTTGACCCTGTCTTTGATGATGTAATGTGGCGGTTTCCCCTCAGGTGACGCACGTGAACGGCTATGGGAGGATTACAGGCAAGAACCAGGTGACGGCCACGGCTGAGGACGGCAGCGAGCAGGTCATTAACAGCAATAATATCCTCATAGCCACCGGCTCCGAGGTCACGCCCTTCCCCGGGATTGAGGTACGTTACTGTACTACAGTACTAGTTTGTAGCAGATGACCAGATGTTAGTTGACATGTGTCAAAGCCGAGTGCTAACTCTCCTAACCCCTGTGCTGTCAGGTTGATGAGGACACCGTAGTGTCCTCCACGGGAGCCCTGGATCTGAAGAAGGTCCCTGAGCAGCTCATCGTCATCGGTGCCGGAGTCATCGGGGTGGAGCTGGTGAGGGATGACACGCGCACACACATACACACGATTTAGAGCATGGTCTGGTAAAGAGTAAGTGGCGGTATGAGGATTCCAACTCTTGGGGGATACCTAGGGTCCAGTCTAACATCCTGTTTGGCCTCTCGTTCTCCAGGGGTCAGTGTGGCAGCGTCTGGGCTCCAATGTGACAGCGGTGGAGTTCCTGGGCCACGTGGGCGGCATGGGCATCGACATGGAGATCTCCAAGAACTTCCAGCGCATCCTGCAGAAGCAGGGTATTAAGTTCAAACTGGGCACTAAGGTCATGGGTGCAATCAAGAGGCCCGACGGGAAGATCGATGTGGCGTGAGTTCCATCTCCCGGTGGTGTGTGTGTGTATATAGGGTGGCTCTAGCTGTGAATGAACAAAATCACTAAGATGAATGTCTAGTTAAAAATCAGTAGGTATGACCTAGCCCAAATGTAACCGTGTGTTCTTGCCTCCAGTGTGGAGGCGGCTGCCGGCGGGAAGAATGAGACTCTGACGTGTGACGTGCTGCTGGTGTGTATCGGCAGACGGCCCTTCACCAGGAACCTGGGCCTGGAGAACGTGGGCCTGGAGCTGGACAACAGGGGACGCATCCCTGTCAACAACCGCTTCCAAACCAAAGTACCCAGGTAGACCTAAACTACCACACCCCTCTATCTAATACACAACATACCCAGGTAGACCTAAACTACCACACCCCTCTATCTAATATACAACATACCCAGGTCGACCTAAACTACCACACTCCTCTATCTAATATACAACATACCCAGGTCGACCTAAACTACCACACCCCTCTATCTAATATACAACATACCCAGGTAGACCTAAACTACCACACCCCTCTATCTAATATACAACATACCCAGGTAGACCTAAACTACCACTACACTCCTCTGTTATATTCAACACCTGCTTTTTCAATACACAGCTATATTCCAACCGCCTCTCACCAAGGTCTCTTTCAAAAGGCACTAAGTGATACCTCAATCTTTCCTTCATTTATTCTATCTCCCTCTGTAGTATCTATGCCATTGGTGATGTGATTGCCGGGCCCATGCTGGCACACAAGGCGGAGGACGAGGGCATCATCTGCGTGGAGGGCATGGCTGGGGGCGGCGTGCACATCGACTACAACTGTGTCCCGTCTGTTGTCTACACACACCCCGAGGTGGCATGGGTGGGAAAGACAGAGGAGCAGCTCAAAGAGGAGGTGATACACACACCTCCCCAAACAAACACCCATAGTTTTGACCAAATTAAGTAGCGGACATTACTTTTATATATAATATAATAACTGGATCAATGCTTTTGTTTTGGATTTCAGCTGCTAAAATGTTGATATGTGATAAAAAATACACTGAACAAAAATATAAAATGCAACATGTAAAGTGTTGGTCCCATGTTTAATGAGCTGAAATTATAGATCCCAGAAATATTCCATACGCACAAAATCTTATTTCTCTCAAATGTTGTGCACAAATGAGTTTACCTCCCTGTTAGTGAGAATTTCTCCTTTGCCAAGGTAATCCATCTCCCTCACAGGTGTGGCATATCACAAAGCTGATTAAACAGCATGACCATTGCATAGGTGCACCTTGTGCTGGAGACAATAAAAGGCCACTCTAAAATGTGCAGTTTGTCACGCAACATGATGTCAAAGATGTCTCAAGTTTTGAGGGATCGTGCAATTGGCATGCTAACTGCAGGAATGTCCACCAGAGCTGTTGCCAGAATTGAATATGAATTTCTCTACCATAACCTGCCTCCCAACTTTGTTTTCGAGAATTTGGCAATATGTCCAACCAGCCTCACAACCGCAGACCACATGTATGTCTGGGTGAGCGGTTTGCTGACGTCAGCGTTGTGAACAGATTGCCCCATGGTTGGGTTATGGTATGGACAGGCATAACCTACGGCCAGCGAAAACAATTGCATTTTATTGATGGCAATTTGAATGCAGAGATACTGTACCATGACGAGATCCTGAGGCCATTTGTCGTGACATTCATGCGCCGCCATCACCTCATGTTTCAACCTGATAATGCGTGGCCCGTGTCGCAAGGACTTGTACACAATTCCTGGAAGCTGAAAATATCCCAGTTCTTACTTGGCCTGCATACCCACCAGACATGCCACCCATTGAGCATGTTTGGGCTGTTCTGGGTATGACAGCGTGTTCCAGTTCCTGCCAATATCCAGCAACTTCGCACAGCCAATGAAGAGGAGTGGGACAACAGGCAACAATCAACAGCCTGATCAATTCTATGTGAAGGAGATGAGCTGCATGAGGCTAATGGTGATCACACCAAATACTTACTGGTTTTCTGATCCACACGCCTACTTTTTTTTTTTAAGGTATGTAACCAACAGATGCATATCTTTATTCACAGTCATGTGAAATACATTGATTAGGGCCTAATGAATTGATTTAAATTGACTCATGTCCTTATATGAACTGTAACTTGTTGCGTTTTATATTTTTGTTCAGTATTATATTGAAATCCCTGCAACTATAAGAGTTAGCCACAAGGTGGCGATACTCTCCCCAAATTGTTGACTTTCCAAAGTCTCTCAAAGTATCGCACATATACTATCAACGCAGAAGATTGACCATAAAGCATAACAGTAACCTCAACTCTACTTCGCAGGGCATCCCATACAAGGTGGGCAAGTTCCCGTTTGCCGCCAACAGTCGAGCCAAGACCAATGCAGACACTGATGGCCTGGTGAAGATCCTCGGCCACAAGGAGACAGACCGGATATTGGGCGCTCACATCCTGGGCTGTGTGAGTCATGCTACCTCGGGGCTCCTTAGCAGATGAAAATGTGGGCTATAGCGTATGAAGTTGTATGCTAACTATGGTGACCTTTGACCCTTGTCTAGGGGGCAGGAGAGATTATCAACGAGGCGACGCTCGCCATGGAGTACGGCGCGTCCTGCGAGGACGTCGCCAGAGTTTGCCACGCCCATCCCGTGAGTTAAACACACACACACACACACGACAGGGGCATGATCAAATACTCATTCATACATACATACATGCATACAAACGTCATGTTGTAGAATAATACAAGTTCAACAATGCCATTGATACGTGGTAGTTACTAATATTTCAAATGGGAGATACTTTTGTAAAACAATCACTGGGCGAGCCGTCATACCCATCGTAGAACAGGGGTTTGGTGGTCGGTCAAATTGATATTTAAGATACTATTAACATGGACCATCAAGCTATTTGTTTATCTATTTTAGGACACTTGGGGGTAGGCCTATCAGGGAAAAAATGTGATGACTCTTTAGAATCTGACCTTATTGCCATATTGATCTCAATAAGTTATAGCACAAGTGATGGCAAATCAGGTAATGGTCAATTTCAGTCTGAAGAAAGTATGCTTTGGAATGATTGAAATGCATCAGGAAGGTATTGGGATGTTCAGGAAAACATCAGGGATGAATAAACAATCTTATGTATGTTTGCTTAATTGGTGAATCAATTCAGTTTCCTCAGTTATTCTGTGCAGATTCATCTCATTTCTAACGAGTCCTGCACAGCTTGTATCATAGGTGGAAACATGCACATATTCCAGTCTTAGCTTTTAGGGCTGGGGTCATAGTCTGTAATAGATTCAACCGTTAAAAATCTAGAGGTAAATTTGTGGGAAGAAAACGATTTGAAGATGTGCCAGGATCGCTAGAAACGGTTTTACTGCGCCGTTTGTCTCAACCGCTAGTAAGGTTATGCACGTAACCACGGTTCTGAAGTGCCGCATTCAACTGACTGAGGAAGACAACACTTTCTTTCATATTATTCCCGCGCGCCGCACAATGACTAAGGCTGATATAAGGCCTAGCCACAATGTCATTCAAATGCACACACATCCACATTTGTGGAACCACACCACCCACCTGTCAATCTAACCTCTTCTTCCATCCATCCCTCTCTTCCAGACTGTGTCCGAGGCCTTCAGAGAAGCAAACCTCGCAGCCTCCTTCGGGAAAGCTATCAACTTTTAACTGCCGTCTTCGCTCACATAGCTGTGTACATAACCGTTCTGTCCACGACGTCCCCAAACCAGAAATCTGTCCACAAGCAACGCACGCACTCTAGGAGGGGGACACGGAATGTACCGTGACCCCTCAACTCCAATTAAGGGGCTCCTCTGTATACATACATAGAAAACAAAGACAAACCTTGTATCACATTTACGTATGTAATTTAAATGTTCTCAATAAAGGGGTTTGGGTGGTAAAAACGGACTGGAGATCAAGTCTTTTTGACTTTCTACATTGGAGGTGTCTTGGGTGTTGCACTCAAGCTCCGCTGCTATGTCAAATAGCTAACTATATATAGTGGCAGTATATCTAGCATTTTTCCGACACCACTTTCTTATTAGTACATGCTCAGAGATGTATATTCATAGGTTGGTATTGGGTGGAATACTGCTGTTTTTAACAATAAGAGATGAGTCATGACTGAGTATTTTTAAAGACTGAGGCAAAACTACTTTTCAATCGGAGTAAAGAGGTTGGAAAGGCCAAAGCAGCAACTCGCTTGTATGAATTGCAATACTTATTCAAATATGGCTGTGTTGTCTTTGTGTGTATACATTCTTGCTTAACTCAGAGCTCTACAAAACCAATAAATGTAGTGACGATTCAAGTCTAGTGATGTGTGATGTGGTGTTCAGTGCAATGTGTGGAACAGCAGAGGGACCTATACCAACTACTTCAGTAAGACGTTACTTCCTCATACTCATGTACTTGGAGTCATTGTAAGCCAGGTGAAACCAGTAGTGGTAGTCTGCTAAAGTGTTTTCCCAGACAGATCATGCCTTCTTCTGGACTTAATAGCATGCTCAATCACTGAAATGGTTTAGTCCAGAAGTATTCTACAAAGCAGGATCAATGATTTAGCCAGATAACTCTAAAATAACCAGAAATAATTACTGCAACATGTACAGTGTTGGTCCCATGAGCTGAAATAAAAGATCCCAGAAATGTTCCATACGTGCACAAATTTGTTCACATCCGTTAGTGAGCATTTCTCCTTTGCCAAGATAATCCATCCACTTGACAGGTGTGGAATATCAAGAAGCTGATCATTACACAAGTACACCTTGTGCTGGGGACAATAAAAGGCCACTAAAATGTGCAGTTTTGTCAGGCAACACAATGCCACAGATGTTTTGAGGGAGCGTGCAATTGGAATGCTGACTGCCCAAATGTCCAACAGAGCTGTTGCCAGACAAGGTCATTTTGGAGAATTTAGCAGTACGTCCAACCGGCCTCACAATCGCAGACCACATGTAACCACGCCAGCCCAGGACCTCCACATCTGGCTTCTTCACCTGTGGGATTGTCTGAGACCAACCACCCGGACAGCTGATGAAACTCAGAAGTATTTTTGTCTGTAACAAAGCCCTTTTGTACAGGAATAACTAATTCTGATTGGCTGGGCAGGGGCTCAGCCATGGGTGGCTATCGTGAAAGCCATAGATTAGGGTCTGATGAATTTATTTCTTTATATGAACTGTAACTTGTTGCATGTTGTGTTTATATTTTTGTTCAGTATATACATACACGCAGTACCAGTCAAAAGTTTAAACACACCTACTCATTCAAAGGGTTTTCTTTATTTTGACAATTTTCTACATTGTAGAATAAGTGAAGACATCAAAACTATGAAATAACACACATGGAATCATGTAGTAACCAAAAAAAGTGTTAAACAAGTAGATTCGATTCTTCAAAGTAGCCACCCTTTGCCTATGACAGGTTTGCACACTCTTGTTATTCTCTCAACCATCTTCATGAGGTAGTCATCTGGAATGCATTTCAATTAACAGGTGTACCTTGTTAGAAGTTAATTTGTCGGAATTTATTTCCTTCTTAATGCGTTTGAGCCATATATATATATATATACACTGCTCAAAAAAATAAAGGGAACACTTAAACAACACAATGTAACTCCAAGTCAATCACACTTCTGTGAAATCAAACTGTCCACTTAGGAAGCAACACTGATTGACAACAAATTTCACATGCTGTTGTGCAAATGGATTAGACAAAAGGTGGAAATTATAGGCAATTAGCAAGACACCCCCAATAAAGGAGTGATTCTGCAGGTGGTGACCACAGACCTCTTCTCAGTTCCTATGCTTCATTTGTGGCCTGCTGGAGGTCATTTTGCAAGGCTCTGGCAGTGCTCCTCCTGCTCAAAGGCGGAGGTAGCGGTCCTGCTGCTGGGTTGTTGCCCTCCTACGGCCTCCTCCACGTCTCCTGATGTACTGGCCTGTCTCCTGGTAGCGCCTCCATGCTCTGGACACTACGCTGACAGACACAGCAAACCTTCTTGCCACAGCTCGCATTGATGTGCCATCCTGGATGAGCTGCACTACCTGAGCCACTTGTGTGGGTTGTAGACTCAGTCTCATGCTACCACTAGTGTGAGAGCACCGCCAGCATTCAAAAGTGACCAAAACATCAGCCAGGAAGCATAGGAACCCAGAAGAGGTCTGTGGTCACCACCTGCAGAATCACTCCTTTWTTGGGGGTGTCTTGCTAATTGCCTATAATTTCCACCTTTTGTCTAWTCCATTTGCACAACAGCATGTGAAATTTATTGTCAATCAGTGTTGCTTCCTAAGTGGACAGTTTGATTTCACAGAAGTGTGATTGACTTGGAGTTACATTGTGTTGTTTAAGTGTTCCCTTTATTTTTTTGAGCAGTGTATATATATATAAACTCAGCAAAAAAAGAAACGTCCTCTCACTGTCAACTGCGTTTACTTAACATGTGTAAATATTTGTATGAACATAAGATTCAACAACTGAGACATAAACTGAACAAGTTCCACAAACATGTGACTAACAGAAACTGAATGTGTCCCTGAACAAAGGGGGGGTCAAAATCAAAAGTAACAGTCAGTATCTGGTGTGGCCACCAGCTGCATTAAGTACTGCAGTGCATCTCCTCCTCATGGACTGCACCAGATTTGCCAGTTCTTGCTGTGAGACGTTACCCCACTCTTCCTCCAAGGCATCTGCAAGTTCCCAGACATTTCTGGGGGGAATGGCCCTAGCCCTCACCCTCCGATCCAACAGGTCCCAGACGTGCTCAATGGGATTGAGATCCGGGCTCTTCGCTGGCTATGGTAGAACACTGACATCCTGACATTCCTGTCTTGCAGGAAATCACGCACAGAACGAGTAGTATGGCTGGTGGCATTGTCATGCTGGAGGGTCATGTCAGGATGAGCCTGCAGGAAGGGGACCACATGAGGGAGGAGGATGTCTTCCCTGTAACGCACAACGTTGAGATTGCCTGCAATGACAACAAGCTCAGTCCGATGATGCTGTGACACACCGCCCCAGACGATGACGGACCCTCCACCTCCAAATCGATCCCGCTCCAGAGTACAGGCCTCGGTGTAACGCTCATTCCTTCGATGATAAACGCAAATCTGACCATCACCCCTGGTGAGACAAAACAGCGACTCGTCAGTGAAGAGCACTTTTTGCCAGTCCTGTCTGGTCCAGCAGCAGTGGGTTTGTGCCCATAGGCGACGTTGTTGCCGTTGATGTAAGGTAGGTCCTCACCAGACAACAGGCCTACAAGCTCTCAGTCCAGCCTCTCAGCCTATTGCGGACAGTCTGAGCACTGATGGAGGGATTGTGCGTTCCTGGTGTAACTCGGGCAGTTGTTGTTGCCATCCTGTACCTGTCCAGCAGGTGTGATGTTCGGATGTACCAATCCTGTGCAGGTGTTACACGTGATCTGCCACTGCGAGGACGACTAGCTGTCCGTCCCGTCTCCCTGAAGCGCTGTCTTAGGCGTCTCACAGTACGGACATTGCAATTTATTGCCCTGGCCACATCTGCAGTCCTCATGCCTCCTTGCAGCATGCCTACGGCATGTTCACGCAGATGAGCAGGAACCCTGGGCATCTTTCTTTTGATGTTTTTCAGAGTCATTAGAAAGGCCTCTTTAGTGTTTTCATAACTGTGACCTTAATTGCCTACCGTCTGTAAGCTGTTAGTGTCTTAATGACCGTTCCACAGGTGCATATTCATTAATTGTTTATGGTTCATTGAACAAGCAGGGGAAACAGTGTTTAAACCCTTTACAATGAAGATCTGTGAAGTTATTTGGTGAAGTTATTTTACAAATTATCTTTGAAAGACAGGGTCCTGAAAAAGGGATGTTTCTTTTTTTGCTGAGTGAATATATAACATTCTATTGGTTGGTGAGGGACACATGCTCAGGAGGAATGAGAGTGGTCTTTCCGAGTGCAACTCGCCCAATAGACTGGGGATGATGGATGGCATGGTGCTGGTACCTGAAGCGGGGCTGTTACCTGTCATTGAAGCTCTGAACGGGCAGGGCTTGGGGACCTGGAGCATTGTCTACGGTAATGCCCCTCCCCACATTGGTAACAGGTGGCTCTGTTAGGACTTGGGAGACCTGAATGTCACTCTGCCCTGGCTGGATCCCCTCCTGCCACTCTCAGAAGCTGTTGGAGCTGGGTAAGGGGTTGTGTAAGGCTTTTCAGTTCCACCTGCATATGTTTCACCTCTTCTAGCACAGATTCAAACTGTTCCTGGGTGACGTATGTGGGCCCTTAAACTCTGTATATCGCTGGTGGTTAATTTGAGTCAGACCATGATGATATGCATCGAGCCCGGAGTTTGGAGTCACTGTCAAGGCCAACAGTAGACTTGAAGTTGTGCACATGTACTAGCTGCTGTGCTTGAGCCAGGGTTCCAGGTCATGGTTCGTCATCTCATGCTACCTTTAGATGTTTAAGTACTTTAAGGAAAGCATTGGTGGCAAGCTGATCCTAAATCACCAAGCCAACCCCAGGATAAACAAGAGAAACTAGGTGGTTGACCTCCTTCGGCAAACTCAACAGTTTGCTGAGATTGGTGATCAAAGGGAATTATGAACAAGCCCCAGTCCTCCTTCCCCTCGAATGTAGCCAGCTTGGCCTTCGGACCATCACCTCCACAGAAGCGGCCCTCGTTACTCATGGGGGTGCTGTGCATGAGCCTGTGTCCCTCTGTGCCGCTCACCTATCTGCTGACTGGCCACGGGAGAGATGGATATGGGCCTACGGGGTACTGTCAGGGGCGTGCCCAAAATCCACAGTGGGATTCTGTATATACAGTGGGGAGAACAAGTATTTGATACACTGCCGATTTTGCAGGTTTTCCTACTTACAAAGCATGTAGAGGTCTGTAATTTTTATCATAGGTACACTTCAACTGTGAGAGATGGAATCTAAAACAAAAATCCTGAAAATCACATTGTTTGATTTTTAAGTAATTAATTTGCATTTTATTGCATGACATAAGTATTTGATCACCTACCAACCAGTAAGGAATTTCCGGCTCTCACAGACCTGTTCGTTTTTCTTTAAGAAACCCTCCTGTTCTCCACTCAATACCTGTATTAACTGCACCTGTTTGAACTCATTAGCTGTATAAAAGACACCTGTCCACACACTCAATCAAACAGACTCCAACCTCTTCACAATGGCCAAGATCAGAGAGCTGTGTAAGGACATCAGGATAAAATTGCAGACCTGCACAAGGCTGGGATGGGCTACAGGACAATAGGCAAGCAGCTTGGTGAGAAGGAACAAACTGTTGGCGCAATTATTAGAAAATGGAAGAAGTTCAAGATGACGGTCAATCACCCTTGGTCTGGGGCTCCATGCAAGATCTCACCTCGTGGGGCATCAATGATCATGAGGAAGGTGAGGGATCAGCCCAGAACTACACGGCAGGACCTGGTCAATGACCTGAAGAGAGCTGGACCACAGTCTCAAAGAAAACCATTAGTAACACACTACCCATCATGGATTAAAACCTGCAGCGCACGCAAGGTCCCCCTGCTCAAGCCAGCGCATGTCCAGGCCCATCTGAAGTTTGCCAATGACCATCTGGATGATCCAGAGGAGGAATGGGAAAGGTCATGTGGTCTGATGAGACAAAAATAGAGCTTTTTGGTCTAAACTCCACTCGCCGTGTTTGGAGGAAGAAGAAGGATGAGTACAAACCCAAGAACACCATCCCAACCGTGAAGCATGGAGGTTGAAACATCATTCTTTGGGGATGCTTTTCTGCAAAGGGGACAGGATGACTGCACCGTATTGAGGGGAGGATGGATGGGGCCATGTATCGCGAGATCTTGGCCAACAACCTCCTTCCTCAGTAAGAGCATTGAAGATGGGTCGTGGCTGGATCTTCCAGCATGACAACGACCCGAAACACACAGCCAGGGCAACTAAGGAGTGGCTCCGTAAGAAGCATCTCAAGGTCCTGGAGTGGCCTAGCCAGTCTCCAGACCTGAACCCAATAGAAAATCTTTTGGAGGGAGCTGAAAGTCTGTATTGCCCAGCGACAGCCCCGAAACCTGAAGGATCTGGAGAAGGTCTGTATGGAGGAGTGGGACAAAATCCCTGCTGCAGTGTGTGCAAACCTGGTCAAGAACTACAGGAAACGTATGATCTCTGTAATTGCAAACAAAGGTTTCTGTACCAAATATTAAGTTCTGCTTTTCTGATGTATCAAATACTTATGTCATGCAATAAAATGCAAATTAATTACTTAAAATCATACAATGTGATTTTCTGGATTTTTGTTTTAATTCCGTCTCTCACAGTTGAAGTGTACCTATGATAAAAATTACAGACCTCTACATGCTTTGTAAGTAGGAAAACCTGCAAAATCGGCAGTGTATCAAATACTTGTTCTCCCCACTGTATCTTGATTATGTAAGGATTCATTCAACCCTGAGTCAATACATGTTAGAATCATGTTTGGCTGCAATTACAGCTGTGAGTCTCTCTGGGTAAGACTCTAAGAACTTTCAACACCTGGATTGTGCAAAATGTTCCTTTTATTATTTTCAAAATTCTTCAAGCTCTGTCAAATTGGTTGGTGATCATTGCTAGACAACCATTTCAGGTCTTGCCATAGATTTTCAAGCAGATGTAAGTCACATGTCTTGGTAAGCAACTCAGATTTGGCCTTGTGTTTTAGGTTAATGTCCTGCTGAAAGGTGAATTCATCTCCCAGTGTCTGGTGGAAAGCAGACTGAACCATGCTTTCCTCTAGGATTTTCCTGTGCTTAGCTCCATTCAGTTTATTCTTATCCTGAAGAACTCCCCAATCCTTAATGATTACAAGCATACCCATAACATGATGCAGCCACCACCATGCTTGAAAATTCGAAGAGTGGTACTCAGTGATGTGTTGTATTTGTCCCGAACATAACGCTTTGTATTCAGGACATGAAGTTAATTTCTTTGACACATTTTTTGCAGTTTTACTTTAGTGCCTAACTGCAAACAGGGTGCATGTTTTGGTATATTTTTATTCTGTACAAGCTTCCTTCTTTTCACTCTGTCATTTAGGTTAGTATTGTGGAGTAACTACAATACTACTCAGTTTTCTCCTATCACAGCTATGAAACTCAAATGTTTTAAAGTCACCATTGGCCTCATGGTTAAATTCCTGAGAAGTTTCCTTCCTTTCCGGCAACTGAATTAAGAAGGATGCCTGTACCTTTGTAGTGACTGGCTGTATTGATACACCATCCAAAATGTAATTAACAACTTCAACATGCTCAAAGGGATATAAATATATTTTTTCCCCTCCATCTACCAATAGGTACCCTTCTTTGCAAAGCATTGGAAAACCTCCCTGGTCTTTGGTGTTTAATGTGTTTGAAATTCACTGTTGAACTGAGGGACCTTACAGATAATTGTGTTATGTTTGGGGTACAAAGATGAGGTAGTCATTAAAAAAAATAATGTTGAAAACTATTATTGCACACAGGTTGAGTCCATACAACTCAAGCAAATTTTTACTCCTGAACTTATTTAGGCTTGCAATAACAAAGGGGTTGAATCCTTATTGACTCGAGAGACATTTCATTTTCTCATGTGACCGTAGTTTAAAAAGTCTTGATAGTGCTCAAACAAAGACGTCATATCTGAAGTCCATCTTTATGCACCTTCGCCATTACAGCATTATTTAATCTGCAGTATTCTTATGCTATTTATTCTGTTGCCAATATTTAAATGTTAAAATGATAATCTGATTTATAATTACTACTTCTCTTTCTAAACATAGCAATGTGAATGCAAAGAGGACTCGGACCACAAAATAGGTGAATTGGCAAAAGAGTTGAGTCCTCATTCAAAGGCAAGGGCAGTGTGAATACAAAGAACCGAGCTCTTTTGCTTGTTTGTTTTTTTACCCCAGAGTTCACTTTAAAGAGGACTGAGAGCAGTTATTTTAAAGATGACTATGTGAAAACACCCTAATAGAACTGATATTCATATAAAACCAGTGAAATAAAAAATGGCAAATCTAATGGGTGTACTATTGACAAGGGAGGTCAGTCACAAAATATCAAATGGTTTTAGATGTATATGTCCTTCGGACTGGAAGAAGCGATTGAAAATTAGATCTGTATGTGAATTAATAACCACAGCTGTAATAGGATAAATATTTTTCGAAAATCAAAAGCGGACCAAAAAATGTTTTATGAAAGGTGTACCTTTTATAAGAGAGGACAAGGAACCCACCACACGTGTCTGTAGATGTGTAGCTCATATGGACAGTGAGCTATTGAAAATAAGACCCATCACAGAAAATATTAATGTAAAATCAGTGAAATGGCATTTCTAACATTGTACTATGGAGGAGGGAGGTCAGGGACCTAATATCAAGTGGTTTTCTATGCATATGTAATTTGGACTAGAAACTATTGAAAATTAGATCTGTATAGGAATTAATAACCACAATTGTAATATGTGAAATATTTTTTGAAACTCAAAAGGTGAGGAATAAAAAATAAAAATAAAGGTATACCTTGGATAAGAGAGGTCAAATAACCCACCACACTTGTCTGTTGACCTGTAGCTCATATGGACAGTGAGCTATTGAAAATTAGACCTATCACAGGAAAATAATCATGTAAAATCAGTTAAATGAAACATTTTAATGGGTGTACTATGGATGACGGAGGTAAGACACTTAACCTCGAGAGTTTTAGAAGTATGTCATGTGGATAAGAAGCTACTGAAAATAAGATATGTACGTGAATCAATAGCTAAAGCTCTAATTGGACAAATATTTGTAGATAATCAAAGAGGAATTATAAAATAAATAGTGTACTTTTGATATTAGGTGAATGAACCCACTGCCCTTGTCTGTAGCTCATATGGATAAAAATGTATTGAAAGTTAGACCCATCACAAGAAATAGGACTATACAATCAGGGAAATAGTGAACTGGAATTCTAACGAACTAGCATGGATGATTGGGGGGGGTCAGATAAGTGACATTATGTGGTTTTACATCTTCATTTTACCTGGATAGGAAATACTTGTAAATGTGTCAAATATATAACACCGGCTTTAGTAGTTAAGAGGTAACTATTAAACATGTTGGGCCCTTCAGCAACTGGAGGCCCTATGCAGTGTGTATAATCTTCATATAGGGTTCCGAACACTACTGAATGGTAATGCATTTTTTGGGGGGGGCGGCGGCGGCAATTACCGGTATTGCACATTTACGACGGTCCATAAACCACGAGGGCCAGAAAAACACTCCTTTTCGGCTCTGTTCAAGAGTTCGACTATCGGAAAAAACAAAGAGTGTACCTTGCGCTCTACCGTCATTTGATTTTATAATCTAGATTACTGTATCACTCTCATCCTAGGACCTTCTGTCGGAGAGCTATTGACTCTGAATATCTAAAGTAAAAACACATTTAATGCGGTGAAATGAACTAGCAACCAGCTAACATTAGCTAACGTTCCAAGAACAATAGCTTACATGCTACAGTAACGTTATCCCTCAATTGAATGATATACAAACATTTACTTATTTTATGTGTATAAAATAAACGTTAATGTGGAAACATAGAGTAACAAACCTGCTCTATGTAACTATCTCTGGTTTAAGGAGGATATCAAGCAGCTTCTGGGAGGGCGGCAGTCTTCCAGCGCCAAAACCCCTGGGCAAGTCTTCAGATGTAAAAAATCCTTAAGTCCAGAACTTTTCTGCCACAATAATGTCCAGTTTCTTAAACCTCTTTGAGACTACAGCCATACAGTTTATAAATGTGGCAATGAACACCACAAAATCCAAATTTTTAACACACAGGGTATATTTTTACTGGCAGCAAACATTTACTACAGCCTGTGGTGCATCCACTACCATATCTTCACTAGCATCACTTGTTTTCTCAATTATTTTTTCACATTCATGGAGTGCCCTGTAAGGGATATTCGATTGGTCACTAACTTTTGCCACCTCAATCTCCTTCACCCTTACCGGGCACTCCAGGATCATGATCCCCCACCACAATTACAACACTGTTGTACTTAGGCTTTCTACACACTGATCTTCATTATACTCTGTCAGTCTGAACACTTGAAACAAGGCAAAATCCCTTACAGTTCTTACACTGCAGTGGTTTGGGAACAAAACCGCACACAGCGTATCTTACATAACTAAGCTTCACATGTGCAGGTAGATGCTCTTTATAAAAAAACAACAGGACTGACACTTATTTTTCTCCATTTGCCTTTCTGACTTCTTCTTTAAGGTTTTATGGCAGACTACACCTATTGGTGTATTGCTGCCACCTACTGTACAGGGTATTGAAACAAAATATTCCATTGCTGGAAGGGAGGCACCATACCTGACATCACACAAAAGACACATTTTTTATTTAAAAAAACATCCCACTCTTTCAGTCACAGTTCAAATCACATCCCTAAGCAGGCTCAAGTGCCTGTGATGGCGCATTCATAGACAGGACTCCTTGAAATGCCTCTGCTGTAAAATCCCCGAGTGCCTAAAAACATTCACAATGTTGCCTATTTTCACCAATTTCCCCTGTTTGCGCTGTGTATCTCATAACCAATGCAGTAAATGCTTCAAAGCCCACCTTCTTAACATGCAACACGTCAGGATCCCTCTGTTGACAAAGGAAATTATCTGTTGTCTCTACTCCTACTACCATTGTTTCTTCAATTTCATCTAATTTCTTCGACTCTTTTCACCGCCCCCCGGATAGGAGACATGCTGGACAGCCCTGATTCTTACCACCGTCGCCTTCACCCTAACAGGACACTTCAGAAATTCGGGAGCATGTTCATACAATACCCCTCTCGTCAACATACACTTGACACATGACCAAATAATTTGCATTTATCACACTGCATGGGTTTGGGCACGAAGGCTCTCACAGGGGTATCTCATGAAACCGAAATACACGCGAGAAGGGAGAGACTCCATCAAAAAACAATAGAATTGATGGAGTGTGCTTCCCCACTCACTAACCACTTGATCCAATTCTTCACATGTATCATTTGCTTTTATCTCTGGGGTGGCACAAGTTACACCCTTGATAGGTGCCTTGCTTCGAAGAGCCTCATTCCAATCCTATATCTTCTTGAGAACATATGAACGCAGCATAAGGGCTAGCACTTTTTTTTAACGTTATTCTAGTGACCAGCGCAGAGATTCTTTTGAGGAGATGGAAAACTTCATTGGAATCGCCCATTGTGCAAGTTTCCCATGCGTCGTCAATGGGCTGCACGGCGCATTCTGAGTGATTCTGGGACAAGGAGAGCTCTACAAGGAGTGTATTTGAGTCGTCTGTCCCGTGTAGCTTAGTTGGCAGAGCATGGCGCTTGCAACGTAAGGGTAGTGGGTTCAAATCTGATTCATTTCCCCAAGGGGAAATTGTATGGACTCAATACTGTGAGTCGCTCTTTACTAGAGCGTCTGCTAAATTGCTAAAATGAAAATTGGGCGCTAGCTCAAAAACCCAACATTAGCATGCATTTTGTTAACAAGAAGTAGAACATTACACCTATTTACATAGATGTGAGATAATTAACTACTTCTCTGTAAAATCATGTAGCTTTGGAATCGTGACATTACGTACTTTTGAGGAAAATAGGCAGGTTTCTCAACTTATGGTGCTTTCAAGACAACTGGGAGCTCTGAAAAATCCTGACGTCGGTGATCCTCGGCTCTAAAAGTCGGAGCTAAAGAAAGAGGCCAGTATGACCGTTCAAAACGATGTTTCTAGTCGGATCTAGTTTTTTCCCCGAGTCTGAGATTTCAGAGTTCCCAGTTTGGAACACGGCATAATACCTCTGACCATGAGAAGGTATTTCTTGACTATTGACTATAGCAACCATGTGACGCAGCATGACAACGTGAACGCGATTGGTCAACACTCTGATGGGCGGTGCGTTATACGTTACCTCCTTCATTGCCCATTGGGATTCCTATCTCCTCCTTTCTTTAATATCTCTGACCAGCATCATTAGCGTTGGGTCAAGTATATTTATAACTAACACAAGATACTTCGTCTGTGTTATTTACGGTGGGAGCAAATTAAGCATAGTGGACAGAACATGCACGGATGTGGGCAAGGCCAAGCGCGAGCTAGCGTGTTGTAGCAATAGTTTGCATATTTCAGTTAGGGATCGCCTCATATGGGAAGTGCGCGTGTCCATAAACTCAATTCGACCTTGCACTCTTAAACAAATATATTTTAAGCTGCAAAAGTGGGTGGGAAATACTCAGTTGGGTCTCTACCAACCAAATATGATTCGTTTTTGAGGGGAAATGTGTCGCACAGCCTGCAGCTGGCTTTTCACTCCGCCCCATAGCCCCCAATGCAATGGACACTGCAATGGATTTAGGCTTGCCTACGGTCTGGGGACCGAAACACAATCAATCTTTTTTTCCAGTACAGTGCTATATTTGTACCGTAAGGTGTCCAGGAACCCCATTTTAAGCTGTTTGACCACAGTTAAAGTCCAGCAACAGTTGCTATGACCTAGCTTTTTATTCAAACACCTTTTTTAATTCGAAGGACTCTAGTGAGTAGACTGGACCCCGATTTATAGACACACAGTCAATTGTTTTTCCTGTACAGTGCAAATTGTTTGTGCAATACAAATACAGGAATACTTTGCTTAAACATTACAATTCAAAATGTCTTTCTTGAACAATAGCACCAAGTCATTTAACAAGAATTATACAATGAACATATATATCAATTTTTTAATTTTACCTTTATTTAACTTGGCAAGTCAGTTAAGAACAAATTCTTATTTTCAATGACGGCCTAGGAACAGCCTAGTGATTTGGTAAGTATTTAAAATTGTAAAAATTCATTTACTTAAGCTCCAACCATTTCTCAATTTGCTCCACCTTATAATATTCTTCATCTTATATAAAGTAATACTTGTCTTTAGTTTAGATTTTTCCCCAATGTAGTTATACTTAAAAATATATTCTGCATGTTTTAGCATGGACAATGCCATTGAGTGCTTCCACCATTTGCATGTAGTCAACTGGGTGAGGATTCCTATGAGTTGGTAGCAATAAGCCAACGATGAAGAATAAACACAAGTTTTTTCTTTTGATGCCATATGGCCTCTGGTTCTATAGGAAATCACTATCACCATCTGCTGGTCAGTGACTGAACTTGTACCCATCCAAAACATGATGACTGATCTAATTATGCTATACTTTCTATAAACATGTATTTCCCTGCATACCTCTAAAATTGTATGCCAGCACCTCCAACCAAGGACACTTTTTGGTATTGTATGGCACTTTGGCGTATGGTAACCTTAGGCACGATTCTGAAAAGGATCACTTCACTGTGTACTTAGTGCTCAATCCTATCACATGTAACTGAGTTACACTCACATACCTCAAGTTAAGATATAGCCCTTAATGACCACAGGTAGGTACAAGGACTAGATAGGGGAATATGCTTCCCCCTATTTTATTCTTTCAGATCAGTGGTCACCAGAAAGCCTTATCACTATGTTTACCATGTACACACACATTCTAAGGAGGCTTTAAAAGTTTATTTGGCAAACTTAAACTGTCACCACTTTGTGACATGTTCTCTTTGCAGATAGGGTAACACTTCAATGCAGGAAGCTATGAGACTCAACCATGAACCTGCAGTCCAACAACAGGTGCAGTAAAGGCACCTTTTCTCAATTACTGTCTTTTGCAGTGTTGCAGACATGTGTGCAGGCATTTGTTCACACACTGAACACCCCCAGAACTTGAGTTGCCCAATGTTTTAATGTAAAACGTGTTGTAACGTGTATGATATTCTATTATATTGCATATTTTCCCTTCAACTGTCCACTCTGTATATTATCGTAAACCTCATACTGTATTTTGTGTTTGCCCCAATACAAGTAAAAAGCATGAGCTGACGCACACACAACATTTTTTTGTAGAGGTGCTGCCTACTGACTGATGGAGAGAAAACTGTATAAAAATAAAGAAAGTCACACACTCTATATATACTCTCAACAATTTAATGGGTAAACATAACACAAACACATTGTTATCACCACCCTTTGTTGCAGTGTTTATATGAATCTTACAGTACATCTTTATGTCTTTAACAGGATGCAATTCGCTAGATGCTAGGGTGGCAGGTAGCCTAGTGGTTAAGAGCGTTGGGTCAGTAACTGAAATGTCACTGTTTTGAATACCTGAGCCGATTAGCTGAAAAATCGGTCGTTGTGCCCTTGAGCGAGGCACTAAAGCTGAATTCCTCTTCTAAGTTGCTTTGGATAAGAGTGTCTACTAAAATGTAAATACAATTCTTGTCATCAACAGTTGCCTGAGTTAATTACAGATATAGTACTGCAGCTCAACTATTATACTCCTGAGCAAACATTCCATAACTGCAGGTGGCAGTAAATCTTCAACCTTGGCTTCAGATCTGTTCAAATAACACACTCCAGGGGGCAGTATACACCCTTTCAGTTTGTTTTCCAACTCATAGAAGTAGTAGAAGAAGAAAATGGACTACTTCAAAATGGCGATGGCCTCACCATTACAGACGCCAATAAGGCACAGATATAATGTTGCAATCTCCATATAACTCTATGGACTCTGCCTCTGCTCCTCGTCTCCTCCCCTTGAGTTTGTTAATTCATTAACGTGATTGAAGTGAAAGTGAAAATGACCAACCAACACCAACCTCACACTTGTGTTTTCTCTAAGGAATGGAAAAAGGGATGGAGGGATGGATGCATTTCATATAAATAAAAAAAGGACTATTTGGAGCATATTGGAAGATAAGTCCTGTCATCATAGCCCTTATATACTGTGAGAATAACCTTAGTAATGTTTTTTGATGAGCCTTTCTTGTGTTTGATTGGTTATACTGATCACTGCTTATATGAAAACATGTAAAACATGGTTTACTGCACTTATGTTAATAGGCATTCCCTATTTTACGCTTGAGGTAGTGCTCATGGGTAATGTCTTTCCTGGGTTTCTGGTTGTGAAAGAAGACTGTAAACTGGTTTCCATCCAATCTTTTTATGCAAGTAAAGTACTGCATGTCGGATAGGTTTATTTTTTTGTGTTGGTAAAATTAATGCGTAAATATTGCTATAATAACCATCATATTGAAGTAGACTTGGGAGTCACGCAATGATATGTTGTGCTGAAATTTGTTTTTATTCATGTAGGCTACACTACCTAGGTATCCATCCAATTGGCGACAAAAGTTTCAGGCAAATATATATAAAAAAAAAAAAAAAAATCGGCATAAAAACAATATGCGCATTTTCCCACCAGATATGTGTTTCCATAAAATGTACTTGTTGTGGATAAAAGGCTGTGCATGATGACGTAATCAATCAAATGTATTATAAAGTTCTTTTTACATCAGCAGATGTCACAAAGTCCTTAAACCCAGCCTAAAACCCCACAGAGCAAGAAATGCACATATACACTGCTCAAAAAAATAAAGGGAACACTTAACACAATGTAACTCCAAGTCAATCACACTTCTGTGAAATCAAACTGTCCACTTAAGAAGCAACACTGATTGACAATAMATTTCACATGCTGTTGTGCAAATGGAATAGACAAAAGGTGGAAATTATAGGCAATTAGCAAGACACCCCCAATAAAGGAGTGGTTCTGCAGGTGGTGACCACAGACCACTTCAGTTCCTATGCTTCCTGGCTGATGTTTTGGTCACTTTTGAATGCTGGCGGTGCTTTCACTCTAGTGGTAGCATGAGACGGAGTCTACAACCAACACAAGTGGCTCGGGTAGTGCAGCTCATCCAGGATGGCACATCAATGCGAGCTGTGGCAAGAAGGTTTGCTGTGTCTGTCAGCGTAGTGTCCAGAGCATGGAGGCGCTACCAGGAAACGTGGAGGAGGCCAACAACCCAGCAGCAGGACCGCTACCTCCACCTTTGTGCAAAGAGGAGCACTGCCAGAGCCCTGCAAAATGACCTCCAGCAGGCCACATGAGACTTGGAGTTACATTGTGTTGTTTAAGTGTTCCCTTTTTTTTTAGCAGTGTAGAAGCACGGTGGCTAGGGGAAATCCCATAGAAAGGCAGGAACCTAGGAAGAAACCGAGAGGAACCAGGCTCTGAGGGGTGGCCACTCCTCTTCTGGCTGTGCAGATGGAGATTATAAGAGTACATGGCCATTAAGGTTTTTCATAGCCGAGCATTCAGAGGTCGAGACAGCAGGTGCGGTAGAGATAGAGAGAGAGAGTCGAAACAGCAGGTCCGGGATAAGGTAGCAGGTCCGGTGAACTGGTCAGGGTTCCAGGGTATACTACAGTCATGCCCGCAAAAAATACTGAAGTGAATAAAGTCCGTAAAAGCACTACTATATTTATATAGTATATAAACTTTTGTGTTATTCTTGACACATTTCTAAATGTATTGTATCCACACTTGTGGTTGTACTATGTTTGTAAATAGTCCAATAAAATCAATCAAGGGATACTAAAGTGTGGAACATAGTATTCTACAGTATACTACAAAATTCTATAGTAAGCACTACACAATCGAGTTGGAACCTCAGAGGAAATCTCCTGCATGAGCTCCCAAAGGACAGCACGTTCAAATCAAACCAGCATCGACAAAGCTAGCAGCTAGCAGATCGAGGGATACAAAAGTGTGTAGTATAGTATTCTACAGTATACTACAACATTCCAAAGTAAGCACTACATGATCAAGGGATAATGCAGTGTGCAGTATAGTATTCTACAGTATTGTCACAATCGTCTTGCTGAGAGAAAGTGGACCAAGGCGCAGCGTGTGCAAAATCCATTCTCTTTTATTGTAGAGAAAGGGAAAAAAAACACGCAAAACACTATAACAAACTGAAACAAAACAACAAACGAATCGTGAAGCTAATAACGTAAGTGCACACACAGGCTACAAACGTACAACATAGACAATTACCCACATTAAACCTAGTGCCTATGGCTGCCTTAAATATGGCTCCCATCAGAGACATCTGTCTCTGATTGAGAACCATTCAGGCAACCATAGACACAGCTAGACACCTATATTAAACACAAACCCATCTACTCTATTTAATCCTGCATCTGGCGGCTCTGGCAGATCCTGGCGGCTCTGGCGGATCCTGGCTGGTTGGCGGCTCTGGCGGATCCTGGCTTGCGTTGGCGGCTTTCTGGCGGATCCTGGCTGGTTGGCGGCTCTGGCGGATCCTGGCTGGTTGGCGGCTCTGGCGGATCCTGGCTGTTGGCGCTCTGGCGGATCCTGGCTGGTGGGCGGCTCTGGCGGCTCCTGACTGACGAACGGCTCTAGCGGCTCGGGACGACGGGCGGCTCTAGCGGCTCGGGACCGACGGGCGGCTTCTAATGGCGCTGGCAGACGGAATGGCTCAGAAGGCGCTGGGCAGACGGATGGCTCAGAACCGGCGCTGGGCAGACGGATGGCTCAAAGGCGCTGGGCAAGACGGATGGCTCAGAGCGCTGGGCAAGACGGATGGCTCAGAAGGCGCTGGGCAGACGGATGGCTCAGAAGGCGGTGGGCAGACGGATGGCTCAGAAGGCGCTGGGCAAGACGGATGGCTCAGAAGGCGCTGGGCAGACGGATGCTCAGAAGGCGCTGGGCAGACGGATGGCTCAGAAGGCGCTGGCAGACGGATGGCTCAGAAGGCCTGGGCAGACGGATGGCTCAGAAGGCGCGGCAGACGGATGGCTCAGAAGGCGCTGGGCAGGACGGATGGCTCAGAAGGCGCTGGGCAGACGGATGGCTCAGAAGGTCGCTGGGCAGACGGATGGCTCAGAAGGCGCTGGGCAGACGGATGGCTCAGAGCGCTGGGCAGACGATGGCCAGAAGGCGCGGGCAGACGGATGGCTCAGAAGGCGCTGGGCAGACGGATGGCTCAGAAGGCGCTGGGCAGACGGATGGCTCAGAAGGCGCTGGGCAGACGGATGGCTCAGAAGGCGCTGGGCAGACGGATGCTCAGATGGCGCGGGCAGACGGATGGCTCAGATGGCCCTGGGCAGACGGATGGCTCAGGATGGCGCTCTGGGCAGACGGATGGTTCAGATGGCGCTGGGCAGACGGCAGACTCTGGCCGGCTGAGGCGCACTGGTAGGCCTGGTGCAGTGGTACCGGAACTGGAGGTACCGGGCTAAGGACACGCACCTTCAGGCTAGTGCGGGGAAAGGAACAGGGCATACTGGACCCTGGATACGCACATTAGACCTAGTGCGTGGTGCCGGCACTGGTGGTACCGGGCTGAAGACACGCATCTCAGGGCTAGTGCGGGGAGCAGCAACAGGACGCACAGGACTCTGGGGACACACAGGAGGCTTGGTGCGTGGTGTAGGCACTGGTGGTAATGGGCTGGAGACAACGCACCACAAGGCTAGTGCGTGGAGGAGGAACAGGGCTCTGGAGACGCACAGGAAGCCTGGTGCGTGGTGTAGGCACTGGTGGTACTGGGCTGGGGCGGGGAGGTGGCGCCGGAAATACCGGACCGTGCAGGCGTACTGGCTCCCTTGAGCACTGAGCCTGCCCAACCTTACCTGGTTGTATGCTCCCGTCGCCCGACCAGTGCGGGGAGGTGGAATAACCCGCACCGGGCTATGTAGGCGAACCGGGGACACCATGCGTAAGGTTGGTGCCATGTAAGCCGCCGAGGAGACGCACTGGTGGCCAGATGCGTTGGGCCGGCCTCATGACATCCGGCTCAATCCTCAATCTAGCCCTGCCAGTGCGGGGGGTGGAATAACCCGCACCGGGCTATGAACACGTACAGGAGACACCATGCACTCTACTGCGTAACACGGTGTCTGCCCGTACTCTCGCTCTCCAAGGTAAGTACAGGGAGTTAGCGCAGGTCTCCTACCTGACTTTGCCACACTCCCTTTCAGCCCCCCCAAGAAATTTTTTGGTTGACTCACGGGCTTCCAGCCTTGCTTCCGTGCTGCCTCATACTCGCCTACCTCTCACCGGCTAGCCTCGCCTCTGCTTTCACGAGGGGGCGATATTCTCCCCCGGTTGTGCCCGGTCTTTCATTACATTTCCTCCATCTCGCTAGAATCCTGTGTGGGTGGGTCCTGTTGCTGTTTCACACGCTGCTTGGTCCTTTGGTGGGTAATTCTGTCACGATTGTCTTGCTGAGAGAAAGTGGACCAAGGCGCAGCGTGTGCAAAATACATTCTCTTTTATTGTAGAGAAAGGGAAAAAAACAACGCAACAAACACTATAACAAACTGAAACAAAACAACAAACGAATCGTGAAGCTAATAACGTAAGTGCACACACAGGCTACAAACGTACAACATAGACAATTACCCACATTAACCTAGTGCCTATGGCTGCCTTAAATATGGCTCCCAATCAGAGACAATTAATGACATCTGTCTCTGATTGAGAACCATTCAGGCAACCATAGACACAGCTAGACACCTATATTAAACACAAACCCATCTACTCTATTTAACCCCCTAAACCATACAACCACCCTAGACACTACAAAAACACATACATTCCCCATGTCACACCCTGACCTAACTAAAATAATAAAGAAAACAAAGAATACTAAGGCCAGGGTGTGACAAGTATAGTACAACATTCTATAGTAAGCCTGGCTTACATGATCGAGGGGGATACTACAGTGTGTAGTATAGTATTCTACAGTATACTACAAAATATTATAGTAAGCACTACACAATGGAGGGATACTACAGTGTGTGGTATAGTATTCTACAGTATACCACAAAATTCAAAAGTAAGTACTACACATGATCAGAGGAGAATACAGTGTGTAGTATATTATTCTACAGTATACTACAAAGTCTATAGTAAGCACTACACGATCGAGGGATACTACACTGTGGAGTATAGGATTCTACAGTATACTACAGTTTACTACAGAATTCAATTTACTATAGTATTCTATAGTAAATTGTAGTATTTTTTTTACGTGGGTACCCCTGACATAGGCTGAAGAAATGTTTTACTATTAAGCCATTTTATCAAAGGGTGATATAGGCAATAGCCATGCTGCTTATTCTAAAATACTGTCACCATTTTCATTAGTCTTTTAATATTGCATTACGTGGGATTGATTTTGTCTTTGGTGTAGATATAATCTGCATGTGCACAAATTGATACAATTAAACCAGTTGGCCTCTGTTATAAGTCAATTGTAAACTGTAAATTCTCCTTCAAATCCCTGGGTGAATAATAACTTGTGTGGTGTCCTAAGAATAACTAACACATGATGGTGACTGCTTATACCTCCCGAATCTGGGTCAGGCTGAATCTGTGTCCGAAATGGCACCCTATTCCCTACATAGTGCAATACTTTTGACCAGGACCCATAAGGCTCTAGTCAAAAGTAGTGCACTATATAGTGAATAGGGTGCCATTTCAGACAGATCCTGACACACCCTTCTGATGTATGTAAACAGCTGCTTGATAGAGTGGAGTGTCATGTGGGATATAGGCCTGTCCCATTCCACCATGGGGACCACATTTTGACATCATAGGCAGCAGCATGTGATGACCTTTACACACACTGAGCATCATGCGTTTGCATCATAACTTAATTATTATGGTTAAAGTGTTTCTGCGAGCCATTGTGTAAACAGCAATTAGCCTTGGGGTCGTTTTTGAATTACGGTGACATTTGTGCCCCTCAGCTTTGCAACCATGAAAAACACTTAATATGACAAATAGTTATTCATCATACATGTTTTTGTTTATATTGAACTGTTAATTAATGTAAAACATAATGCAAGTCCTCTATACTGTAAAACGTGATTAAAGTAAAGCAAATTTGCTTGTCCCAGTAGCGATGAGTAGAGTTTGACATATTCTTGGGATTTAGAGACACTGTATCGAGGTATTATTTTGAATGCTAGAAAGTATACAAAAGTATTCAATAAATTATATAGATCAATAAAACTAAATTAATTTCCCCTCTAATTCCATGCCTGTCACGCCCTGGCCTTAGTTATCTTTGTTTTCTTTATTATTTTAGTTAGGTCATGGTGTGACATGGGGAATGTTTGTGTGTTTTTGTCTAGTCAAGGGTGTTTGTATTGTCTAGGGGGTTTTGGTAGAGTTGATGGGGTTGTGTTCAGTGTAGGTGTTTAGGTATGTCTATGGTTGCCTGAGTGGTTCTCAATCAGAGACAGCTGTCTATCGTTGTCTCTGATTGGGAGCCATATTTAGGCAGCCATAGGCATTAGGCAGGTTGTGGGTAATTGTCTATGTCTATGTTGCATGTGTGCACGTAGTTTGTATAGCTTCACGTTTTTGTATTAGTTTGTCAGTGTTCTTCAGTTGTCGTCTTCGTTATATTAAAAGAAGATGTATTCGTATCACGCTGCGCCTTGGTCCTCTCTTCCACAGAAAGACGATCGTGACAATGCCCAAATGCCTTAAAAAATGACCCAGTGAATAACCCATGGTGTCACAAAATAATTGTGTTTTGTATTTTGAGCATTGATTGTTATAGACTGCTAATGTGTACTGGCACACAAAGTAACGAGTCACATGTTTTTTGGCCCTACACTTGTTAGCAAGCAGTAAGAAAGTGAACCAGACAGACACTTACAGAAAGATCCTAATAATCACAGAACATTCCATCAGTCATCATCATGCGATAGGGAAAAAGAAAAGGATCTTCAGCACATTTGTTTTGATGACGTATTATCACCATGATGAGTCTCAGTGAAACAGCTGTGGATGAATGTGATATCATCACCTTGCCCTGGCTGATGGCGCATGACGCTCGTAATCATGACGCACGGCTCTAATGTCACTCCAGTGTCACACCTCACCCTCAGACATACACAGCCACTTCAGCCTCATGGAACTCATGTTGCATAATATCCTGACATTGCTCAAATGTAGCTGATGGACACAAGTACATCCCCCTTTAAAACCTGTAGATGAGAATTTAAGATATTAAGGAAAATATGATTTGCCATGTTAGCTAAACATGCCCTTATTTCTCTTTACACAGATAGAAGAGGCTCTCTGCGTGTCTGCCCTTTTAAGAATGTAATTGTGTCTCTCTGTGGCTAAAAATGTCCACATGTCCTTTTGCACAGCTAAAGGGTGTGATAATCCTCACACAGGACGCTCCCGAAAGCCCCTGACAAGCGGTTGCAGCTGTACTACCCCGACCACAGCCAACAGCTAAAGTTCAAAGACACCCCAAGGCGCTAGCTATCAAGTTACTCGAATTGAGTACAAGCTTATGGTATTGACCACCTATTTAATCATATTGGTGATTGATGGGAGAGACTTTGATGTTTGCTGAAGTTAGCTACATAAATCATAAGGTGAATAACTGCACTTGGTTTGATAGAGACATTACATTTTGTACAGTGTGTGAAGAGAGACCTGCTTGTCCAGATTGGCTGTTGCACTGTGACGCTATAGGGAATATACAGTACGCGCACAAGGCTGCGTCTTATGTTCTGTCATCCCACTCTATTTGGAAAAAGAAAATCTGCGTCTTGGAAAACGGCCTTCCATACTTTCTCAAAGCATGAGTCAGATAGAGACAAAGAGATTGAATTCAGTCACATTCAGTTAGGTTTCTATTGTATATTAAGAAAACCATTTCAACACACCAGAAAGACTAATATACACAGCATTGTCTTGACATGAGAACAGATTCAAACTGTCTGAAGCTGATATGCGGTAAGAAGTATGGTTTTACTATGGTTTTTACCCTTTCTGTTTTCCCAATCAACCATACATCAACATTGACCCATGATTGTGTTGTAATCTTACTATTAGGTTTACACCCCTTTCATAACTTCTGCCATGTTTATTTACCAAGAGAACGAAGCAGAAGACAAATATCTGTTGTTTGCTCTAACATGGACAATAAAGTTGTATTGTATGAGCCCTATATAGTATCTAATGAATCTAACAGTAATGCATCAGAGTACAGGAAACAGATGTGTCATCACAAAGCCCTAACAAGCCTGGATGGGAGCGAATTGAAATCGAATACGTCTGCTAAAATTACAACCACACTCACTACTGCTTGACAACCTCCAGTGGTGCCATGTAGAGTTCACCTCCTAAAGGTCAGTGGTGTGATGGATGGAGTCCCACAGTAAGAATAAGGCATGAGATGTCTTCATCACAGAAACGGACGGTGGGCCGGTCCATCTTTAGGCCAGTGGGCTTTTTTGTAAAAAATCACATAAAATGGCCCTGTTATTAAGAAATGTTATTATGATTTTGGTGCAGAATGATCATCATTTGACTAATGGGCTGATGGTGGCTGCTTATACCTCCCGAATCTGGGTCAGACTGAATCTGTGTCCGAAATGGCACCCTATTCAMTATATAATGCACTACTTTTGACTAGAGCCCTATGGGCCCTGGTCAAAAGTATTGCACTATATAGGGAATAGGGTGCCATATCGGACACAGATTCAGTCCCATTTCACGTACACCGACCCAAAATAGTTTAGTGAACTGGCCCATTTGACCCCAGTGTGTCAGAAATGCTTGGGAAGATTTATGGTCCCAGTCCGCCCCTGCTTCATCACAAAAGTTCTGCATGCAGTATGCTTCACATTGTGGGAAATGTTTTTTAAATGTGTCCCAAGGGTACTGTAAATACGCATGTGGTCAATTATATTATTTGTTGAAAGATTGCAGGAAATGACAGTTTTTTTTCTTCTACTACTGTTGTCAGAAAAGTGATTCATAGACATAATATTTTGTTAACCATATTTATTTATTAAATAACAAAGTAATAACATACTATAAATTGATATTATGAATCTGGAGGCATCTGGTACAAAATAAATCTAATTTAGACTGTTTTAAAATCAGTTTAATTTACACCAAATACAATAATGCAATAAAAGTAGTTATTATCAATAATTCATCTAAGCAATGGTCCACAGCCTTGTATCTGGTGTGTTATTTGAACGCAAGGCTTTGAACTAATGTGTTCAAATAACATACATGCTGTCAAGATGCATCAATAGTATGGCCAATGTGTAGAAAAGGCACATAACATTCTATTAGAAAAATAATATTATTGTGTGCTCCATTGAACTGAAAAAGGGTCTGCCTTGAACTAGGTGACGCTCATAAGAGTATAGCGTAGTAGAGTAATTCAAGGATAACATCCTCGCCTGTTAATATAATTTTAATAAGAATGTTCTGAAATATATATATATATATATATATAGTATTTCTTGATGGAATCTGGATAGAACAATGCATATACTGACTTTAACGTACATTTACATTATACTCTTTGCAGTATGCTACACACCAATCATTTTATACATTTGACATCTACATTTGCGAGTTCATGTATTCTCAGATGAGGCGTAATGAAAAATAATTCAACTTAATTGTGGAGCACTTCATAAACACTGAAATATATTTTCACAGGTCTCAACCTATTCTACTATTTCCTTTCATCGGTTGTTTCTCCCCCTGACAAACCAGCCAGATCACAGATAACAAGTAAAGACTGAAACAGGCCATAAAGTCATAATGGTAAGCAGCAAAAAAAAACACCACAAACAGGACGGTGTATAACAGTGCTTTTGAGAGATTATGCCAAGAAAATGTTTCTCTCCACCACATGACATTGCTCCTGGTGCTATCCTGCCCTCCCTCCACAACGGGCACTGTACTTGTAGACTGATGCTCCACAGTCTCTGTGTCTGGCTGATCTTCCAGGTTGCTTGCCTCATCCACAGACTCACTGATGGATGGCATGGAAAGCCTGCTGCCTCTTCTACTTATTGAGGGCCGTTTCCCAAGACTCAAGTCCTTGTTTCGCTGCTTCTGTGCAGCCCTCAGACTGTGCATGTACAGCTCCATCTCATCGTCTGACAGGGACTCTGTGGACGCGTTGTCTGTTTCAGCCCCACCTTCACCTTCTTTCTCACTGGCAGGTTCATCTGTTTGAATGTAGGATTCCCCGTCTCCTTTGATGGAATCCATTTCCTCTCCTCCAAGATGATTGGTGTCCGGCGTTACGTCATTGTAGCAAAGATTTGACACTTCATCCGTCTTTAATGTATTTTCTTCTGGGCCTGATTTTTCTGCAACATTTACATTTGTGCTCTCACCCCCTTTACCCTTACCCTCACAAGTATTGTCCATTGGGTTGCTTAACTCATCCACCAATTCATTTTGATCATCTACTTTGTCTTTCTCTGCTTCCTCCTCCTTCTCTTCCTCTACAATCTCCTCTTCCTCCCACTCTATCCATTTCACATCCCCCTCCTCTAATTCCTCCAGCTCTTCTTCAACAACCATCTCATCCTCCATTTCTTTCTCTATTTCCTCCTCTCCTTTCACCAGCTCTTCCTCTTCCTCCACCCTTCCTTGTATCTTTTCCCATAACATAATTTCTTCTTTGTCCTTATCCACCTCTTCTACTGCCAACTCCTCCTTGGTCACCTCCTTTCCCACTTCCTCCTCTGTTGCCTCCACCTCCCCTACCTCCTCCAATTCTTTTCCCCCAGCCATTATCTCCACTTCTACCTCTCGCACAACTACTTTCTCTTCTTCCCATTCGCCCTCTTCCACATATTCCCCCATCATCTCCTCCTCTTCCTCTTCCACAGTCCCCTCCCAGTCTTTTTCTATTATATTGTTCTTTAGTAGTGGTTGTCCATCACTTGAACCTTTCTCGTTCTCTGTAGGAACTAAATCCTCCTTATTTTTCATAATTACCGGGTCATCTTCCTTATGAATATCTTCTTCTTTGGACATTGGGACCTTGTCAGTGTCTTTATCATAATCATCCCTCACATAGTTTGTCATCGCGCCTTCTTCCTTACTATAATCCTTACTGTCAATAGAATGCCTGTTTTCTTCATTACAAAAGGTGTTTGACACTTCAAATGATAGTTCACCCTTCACTTGATCTGTTTGTTTTCTCATCAACTTCTCCAATGATGTCCATTCCGTAATGACAATGGGATCCTCTTTTAACATTGTCCCACTGGTTTCTTCCTCCAGTGTGTCCGTACAGGTCACAGCTAAGTTTTGGTGCTCAGCGGGGATCTTTTCCTCCACCTTTGTTGTTGAAGTGAAAACTTTTAGGTCAGCATACACAGGCTCTAGCATGGCTATATATGTGCCTACTAATTCTGTGAATGTGCCTGTTGACCATTCATCAGTGTTGGCTGAGGAAGGGTTCTCCATTTCCTCTGACTCATCAGGTCTCTCATATCCACCACTGGCCCCCTGCAAAGTAATTTCAGCAGAGACATGTGTTGACCCCATTTCAGTTTGTGACTGTAAGAAACTACCTTGTGTTGTGTCTATCAAGGTTTGTGTTTGGGAAAGTGTTGTGTCTGGAGGAGTTTGTGAAAGTGTTGTGTCTGGAGGAGTTTGTGAAAGTGTTGTGTTTGGTAATGGGGTTTGTGTCTGGAAAAACATGCTGTCCTGGTGGATCTGGGACTGGGGAGGCAGAATGTTCTCTTCAGGCCCCTGGAGGCCTGAGTCCTCATTGGGGATTTGTGCCCTGAGAGCAGCAGCAGTGTGCAGGGCAGTGTGAGCCCTGGGAAAACCTCCTGCCTCTTCTGACAGAGGTTCAAGTTCAGACTCTTTTTCTGCACTTAATCCAGAGATGAAATGTCCTTGGTTTGATTCAAGATATTGCTGTTGATCTACACGCTTTTCTTCAGGTGTCCCGTGGGTATCAGCTGAAACACGGGAGTGAGCTTCTACGTAACTCTGGACTGTACAGCCTGTTGAATCCCTTCCATGCAATGTCCCCCTTGTTCGATTCCCAATATCGGTTGAGCTCTGGCTCTTACTCGCCACTCTACCAAATACCTGACAGTATAGTGGGGCCACAACATTTCCAAACGTAAAGCTATTGGTCTGGCTGCCTGGGACTAAGCCTGCTGTGCTGTTCCCCAACCTTACAGTGTTATCTGAATGTGTTCCTTCTGTGCTGATGGCAGATCCACCCTTCTCCGGTTCCATCTGCATCAGAGCACTTCCCTCCACTTTAGAAACAGACGTATCACCATTTTGGCTCAGAGCAGCGGGTTGATCAGTTAAATCTGACTTGTTGCTGGGGATTGGTGAGGCATGTTCCTCTCCCAGCTCGGATGGGGCTGAGCTGACCACTGAGTCCATGTTCTCAGGTTTCACTGACTCCTCACAAGACGTGCTGTCCCTGAGACCAGGAGACAATTTGTTGCACGTAGCCAGAGAATCTGAAGTCGCCTGCAGCCCAAACTTTTTCCTGTGCTGTGGTGGCAGTGGTTGTACCTCAGGCCCATTTGAAGGGGTTTCCTGTGGGAATGTGCTTTCCTGTGGGATCTGTGATGGTTCCACTGCTCCCTTCTCTTTCTCTTGGGTCTCATCCTCTCTCTGGATGAAGCAGTCCTGCACCTTCACCAATCGTGCTGCCTTTCGTCGGTTTCTCCGGCTGGAGTTCTGGTTGCTCTCAATCTGTCAAACAGTAAGAAGGATAGATTCAATTCTCACACAATGCCTCCTCAATGGTTAGGCTAGTTTGGGGATGATGACATTTAGATTGGCAGGTTCAGATTAAATATTGCTCATGACCAAGCCAAAATATATTTTTAAACATTTCATTTTGGCACCCCAAACCAAATCTCACATGAGCACTGGCCTCTGGCCAGTAACATTTGAATGTTTGAGTTTGTAATGTAACCATTGCAATGTGTTGCTTAGTCACTCATGTGACTATGTAAGACCTCTCTAAGCTCCTGTCATGGAATATATATAAATACTTGGCATTTGACTCAAGTGTCATAAAGATGCAACTAGCACAGTATGTTAAAGTAGTGACTACCAGGGCTCGGACATCAGTGATCACATGACATATTGAGAAAGAGCAACAGGGTTCACTATCTCCTGTTTCTGAGGTCACCCCAAGCTGTTTAAAGATGACCTATAAAGAAATCACTCCGCCATTTCCTGGTTGCTAAAATTCTAATAGTTTGCTTAATTTCAATTTATGTGACAAAATAAGCAAGTTTAGTGTAGAGAATCATTGTACCATCTAAACCGCTGTGAAATATATCTTCAATAACCAAAAATTATTGTATTTTCAGCTGGTATACAAAACCGAAAGTAAAAGACGCAAAAACGAAACTTAGAAATAGAGCACATAGAACGCTTCTTATACTTGCTTTCAATGAGCATGACAGATCTATAACACACAGTTCTATGTGAATTTAGTGGGTCGCTCAAAAAGTTACATATTGCAGCTTTAAGCCTAACCATGGCATTTTACCATGCTATTTACTGTAGATTACATAAAAACTTAATTAAACCTTGCATTAATCATCATTGAAGGCCACAATAACAAGTAAGGCTCATTTGAAAATCGTACATAAATGCTATGTCAAGCTATGTATCACAAAAGCGTATGTTGTAAGAAAACCCTGGATACGTGACTCATCTGTAAAAGTTCTGAAATCCAAATGCTGCAAGTGTTACTCACCAGTAATTGCTGATGATCATCTTCGAGTGCTCCTGACTGAGACTCAGAGATGTTCACACTAGTCATCTCTCCTCCATGTTTGTTTACATCTAGAGAGGAAAAATCATAATTTACATTAGTTAATGATTTAATGTAATTGATTTTAGTGTATGGACGAGTCATTTAACTTTTTAATAATTTAGTACAATGAATGATTACCTGACGATTCATCACTGGTTGATGACCAGTTTTCATCACAGGGAAATTCATGACTGTAAATAAATGAAATGAAAGCTCAGGAAAAAAGACCCAACAACAATTGTCCAACATTTACTGTTAAATCATAATTTCATAATAAACTGCAAGTTGGCTTATTTTTAGGAAGCAAATATATCTAGATATATGTAAAACGGTGTATTTTGAGGCGAGGCATTATCAATGTGAAAGCATCATAGCTTTCACACGACTGGACCACTGGRCTGGACCACACATTTTCAAAAACGTACTGCTGTAGCATTCAATCATTCCATCAATCTACACACACTCAAAACAAGCATGTTTTGATTAATCTGATCATCCTCACATGTTGACTTTCAGGATGCTTTTCCTACGCTCGGTTTTGTATTTTTGTGCTTTATCTTCCAGCTCTTTGACTTTCTGGTGACAAAACATCACATAGTTCCGGTCACTATTGTTGGCCCAGAAAGTCCCAACAGGGGTCTCATACCGGAGACAGAAGTCCACTCTGGCCCCCTTTTCCCCAAAGGGGGGCACCAGGGTGAGCTTGAAGGAGAAGCAGTCAGTGTCTCCATTGCTGGACCCTGGTATGTACTCTGCCAGCAGGTCAAAGTGCGTGGCCCAGGCATCTAGAGAGGTGCGGATGTACACCATCTTATCAAATGAGACATTGAGAACACGGACCACGCCCCGCAGTATCGTAGTCCCGTGGAGTAACTTAATGCTCTCCAGCTCTAGCTTCTGCTCCTGAACTCTCAGGACCATGGCTTCTTCGGACGGTGGAGGAGTGTATAAGGAGGACAAGTAGTATTCCTCTACCTCTTTCTCTCCCTCAAGGGCGTCGAAATTCAGCGGGATGGTTATGTCCCACGAGTCAAACTCTTTCACGTTCACCAGGTTTTGGCCGAGGGCGTCCGCAAAGGACACCCTCCTGGAGCTTGACGGTGTCAGCTCGAGCTCACAGTCCTTTAAGTCATTGGAGCTCCTTCTCCGTGGTAGAGGGGAGGACCTGGGCCTGATGCCGCCGATCACCTCCGCGTCAATCGCCTCGTCCCCGTCCCAGGTGATGAGCCCTGGGACACCCAAGAGGCTGCTGATCCCAGTGGGTCTTGGTTCAGCCGCAGCAGACTCCATTGGGCTGTCTAGTGACAGAGTGAAGGGGAATCGCAGAGCCAAGTTCTCTGCTTCTCTCTGGCAACTGACATTCAACATGTTGTGACTAAACAGATGGAGTCGAGTTACAGATGACATTGTAGCGAGGGCCAGCACTATAAATAGGTCAGAAGGGACTTCAACTATGCAGTGTGGGCTCAGGAGAACACTGAGAAAATAATCTCAATGCCTGTTCTTTGAGACACTGCTCCACAACAATGATATAAATAGTCAAACATTTGAGTTATAGGCTGATCTTAACTAACTTCGCTATTTGATTCAAACTAATCTCGGCACCCAGAACCAGACCTCAGGTGTGCACTGTTAAGTCTGTCACTAAAGACTATATTTGAACCAGAACAAACATTTTCTAGGATAGTTTGTTGTCTCCTATGTGTAATGTTATGTTAGTCAACTTCTCCTAATGAGGGTCAAAGGGTTAATCATGTTTTAAATACTGGATAAAACATGTTTTGTTATTAAGGTGATACTCCTTGTATAGACACTTCAGGTTAACTGCCAACACGCCCCAAAATGTTTAAAATATTAGAAGCCTTTTTTTCTCTCAGAATGACAAACTCGGCACTACGTGGAACATTACATAATTTGCTTCATCAAAAATGACAAGTGTTATTTGTGCAAATCAAAATGGCAAACAATGACCACATAGCTCCAGTCTGTTATCTCAGTGAGATTTAGCTAGCTGCATCTTATAAGAACTCACAATCTACTGTTTCCTATTTGATGAATGATGAATGTTTCATGAGAGTTGACCTTTTATCTGTGAAGGAATGTGGCACGCAGGTACTGAATGTGATTAATAAAAGAGGAGCTACAAAAAGAGTCGAACAGACCGTTCAAACCATCGCAGGAAAGACAGGTAGCCTACAACAGAAATGTCTTTCCACTAATAGCAAAGACAGCATGTAGAATATGCACCACAACAAACCTGCCAAGAGAGGGCCGCCCACCAAAACTCATGGACCAGGCAAGGAGAGCATTAATCAGAGAGGCAACAAAGAAGCCACAGATAACCCTGAAGGAGCTACAAACCCAACACCTCTCATCACCCCGAGAACACCATCCATGTTTTTCATCGGCAGGGACTAGAAAACTGGTCAGAATTGAAGGAATGATGGATGGCGCTAAATACAGCGAAATTCTTGAGGGAAATCTGTTTCAGTCTTCCAGTGATTTGAGACTGGGATGGAGGTTCAACTTCCAGCAGGACAATGACCCTAAGCAAACTGCTAAAGCAACACTTGAGTGGTTTAAGGGGAAACATTTAAATGTCTTGGAATGGCCTAGTCAAAGCCCAGACCTCAATCCAATTGTGAATTTGTGGTATGACTTAAAGATTGATGTACACCAGCGGAACCCATCAAACTTGAAGTAGCTGGAGCAGTTTTGGAATGGGCAAAAATCCCAGTGGCTAGATGTGCCAAGCTTATAGAGACATACCCCAAGAGACTTGCAGCTGTAATTGCTGCAAAAGGTGGCTCTACAAAGTATTGCCTTTGTGGGGGTGAATAGTTATACACGCTCAAGTAATTTTTTTGTGTCTTATTTCTTGTTTGTTTCACAATAAACAATATTTTGCATCTTCAAAGTGGTAGGCATGTTGTGTAAATCAAATGATACAAACCCCCCCAAAAAAATCTATTTTAATTCCAGGTTGTAAGGCAACAAAATAGGAAAAATGCCAAGGGGGGTGAGTACTTTCACAAGCCACTGTATCTGAAACGAAACAGACCATGTAAAACCAGACCCATATGCCACATAACGTCCCCAGCAGCACAGACTGTGCAATGTAATGTTTCTCTCTGCTCCTCCCTCACATGACAGACTGGCAGGACCACCCTACAGATGGGCAATGGTGTCAATCCCCAGAAGGCCACTCTGACAGTGGTTCACACTCATGGGAGCATAGTGAACGCAACAGGACTGACGAACGCTCCAGCCGCCATGACCTCTGGTATGCTCTAGGGAATCTCAGTTACAAAAATAAATATCAGTTGTCATGGTAACTTCAGTGTTGTGTATTATCTTGTCATTCCCAGGCCCACAGACTCCCTCTACTCCAATGACCTTAGGGCATGGGAAAAATGGCTCCAAGCACAACTGGGACCCGTTCGCGTTAAACATCGAGCTGCCAGTGTGCTCCATGAACACCAGCGGCATGCTGTACAAGATTAGACTGGTCTCATGTAGCTGTAGGTGTGGCCACAAAGTGGAGCTCTTGGTTTAAAGATGAGGACAGTTTAGGCTCCATTACTTTCCTCTGCCCTGGCTGGAGACCGTGGCCACTCTGATTACCAGTAATTGCAGTATCACGACTGGAAGTAGAAATGAGTGTAAACACAGATTTGATTTTAGCCAAAGTTGAGGAGTGGCAGGGAATAGGGGTGAAAGAGGTGATAGGTTCGCCGCTATGGAGTTGACTATTTTTAAGAAACCCAGCTGAAAAAAGCTGTCTGAAAGAAGCCATATATTCTTCACTCAACTTGAGAATACATGGGTTATGGTGAATGATGCCTATCTCCATTTAAATAATTGTTGCCATGTTCGCTTGTCTTGTCTCTGCCGCCTGTCCATTCCACTGGTACAGGCCCATTGAATTTGAGGGCATGTCAGGACAGGCGAGCGGCAGGGATTGGAAGAGAAGCATCCGCTATGCAGGGCGTCCACTGCAGTGCCTCATCCAGGTGAGCAAGCCAGCCCACTCAGCCCATAGTCTGTCAGTCGTGACAGTCTCTGATGGCACTTCTTTTTGTTTTTGGAACTCTTCAAACCCGGTATAAGATAAACACACATAAGACACGGACAAATGTGTCGAATTGCAGGAAATTAGCTTTAAAACAGCAACATGTTCTCTCTGCCACATGGGAAAATGCAAAGTGCAAAACATTTGCATTCAAACAACGTAATGTTCTCTCCACCAAAAGGAGGGATGTAAACAGTTAGAGCAGTTTCATGTTTAATTCCTGGCATTATCAGGTTTAATTTAAAGTGTTCAGATACAGTGGGGAGAACAAGTATTTGATACACTGCCGATTTTGCAGGTTTTCCTACTTACAAAGCATGTAGAGGTCTGTCATTTTTATCATAGGTACACTTCAACTGTGAGAGACGGAATCTAAAACAAAAATCCAGAAAATCACATTGTATGATTTTTAAGTAATTAATTTGCATTTTATTGCATGACATAAGTATTTGATCACCTACCAACCAGTAAGAATTCCGGCTCTCACAGACCTGTTAGTTTTCTTTAAGAAGCCCTCCTGTTTCTCCACTCATTACCTTGTATTAACTGCACCTGTTTGAACTCGTTACCTGTATAAAAGACACCTGTCCAACACTCAATCAAACAGACTCCAACCTCTCAACAATGGCCAAGACCAGAGAGCTGTGTAAGGACATCAGGGATAAATTGTAGACCTGTACAAGGCTGGGATGGGCTACAGGACAATAGCCAAGCAGCTTGGTGAGAAGGCAACAACTGTTGGCACAATTATTAGAAAATGGAAGAAGTTCAAGATGACGGTCAATCACCCTCGGTCTGGGGCTCCATGCAAGATCTCACCTCGTGGGGCACAATGATCATGAGGAATGTGAGGGATCAGCCCAGAACTACACGGCAGGACCTGGTCAATGACCTGAAGAGAGCTGGGACCAAGTCTCAAAGAAAACCATTAGTAACACACTACGCCGTCATGGATTAAAATCCTGCAGCGCACGCAAGGTCCCCCTGCTCAAGCCAGCGCATGTCCAGGCCCGTCTGAAGTTTCCAATGACCATCTGGATGATCCAGAGGAGGAATGGGAGAAGGTCATGTGGTCTGATGAGACAAAAATAGAGCTTTTTGCTCTAAACTCCACTCGCCGTGTTTGGAGGAATAGAAGGATGAGTACAACCCCAAGAACACCATCCCAACCGTGAAGCATGGAGTTGGAAACATCATTCTTTGGGGATGCTTTTCTGCAAAGGGGACAGGACGACTGCACCGTATTGAAGGGAGGATGGATGGGGCCATGTATCGGCAGATCTTGACCAACAACCTCCTTCCCTCAGTAAGAGGCATTGAAGATGGGTCGTGGCTGGGTTTCCAGCATGACAACGACCCGAAACACACAGCCAGGGCAACTAAGGAGTGGCTCCGTAAGAAGCATCTCAAGGTCCTGGAGTGGCCTAGCCAGTCTCCAGACCTGAACCCAATAGAAAATCTTTGGAGGGAGCCGAAAGTCCGTATTGCCCAGCGACAGCCCGAAAACCTGAAGGATCTGGGAAAGGTCTGTATGGAGGAGTGGGCCAAAATCCCTGCTGCAGTGTGTGCAAACCTGGCCAAAACTACAGGAAACGTATTCTCTGTAATTGCAAACTAAGTTTTCTGTACCAAATATTCAGTTCTGCTTTTCTGATGTATCAAATGCTTATGTATGCAATAAAATGCAAATTAATTAATTAAAAAAATCATACAATGTGATTTTCTGGATTTTTGTTTAGATTCCTTCTCTCACAGTTGAAGTGTACCTATGATAAAAATGACAGACCCTCTACATGCTTTGTAAGTAGGAAAACCTGCAAAATTGTCAGTGTATCAAATACTTGTTCTCCCCACTGTACATCTATCTCAGAATGATCTGACCAAAACATAATCAGAAACTCAACCAAAACGATGCATCCAACCAGTGTGTAGAGACACAATCTTGATGTAGTCATTGTGTGCTAGAAATGTGGGACCAAACCACAATTTGACTACTTGAATACACTATACAGTGCATTCGGAAAGTATTCAGACCCCTTCACTTTTTCAAAATGTTGTTACGTTACAGTCTAATTCTAAAATTGATTAAATAGTTTTTTTCCCTCATCAATCTACACACAATACCCCATAATGAAAAAGCAAAAACTGTTTTTTAGAATTTTTTCTAATTTATAAAAACTTTAAAACTGAAATATGACATTTACATAAGTATTCAGAACCTTTGCTATGAGACTCGAAATTGAGCTCAGGTGCATCCTGTTTCCATGTATCATCCTTGAGATGTTACTACAACATAATTGGAGTCCACCTGTGGTAAATTCAACTGATTGTACATGATTTGGAAAGGCACATACCTGTCCATTTAAGGTCCCACAGCAGACAGTATATGTCAGAGCAGAAACCAAGCCATGAGGTCGAAGGAATTGTCTGTAGAGGTCCGAGACAGGATTGTGTTGAGGCACAGATCTTGGGATTTAATAAATCATATTAAATTGAGGATTCAGAAAGCATTTCTAAACTTGTTAGGCATCTTGGTAGAGAATTGCAACACCAGGATGGTGTGTTTGATTCCCGGGGAACACCCATACGTAAAATGGTATGCATGCATGACTAAGTTGCTTTGGATAAAAGCATCTGCTAAATGGCATATGTTATTTTATAATATATTACTCTAAAACATTTCTAGGATGGTCCAACCAAGGAACTACAGGAAAAGGAGGGCCGAACATGCCCCCATTTACATCAACGGGGCTGTAGTGGAGTGGGTTAAAACTTCTTCGGGATTGGTGTCCCTTCCACGGGACGGTTGAGCTAACTTAGGCTAATGCGATTAGCATGAGGTTGTAAGTAACAAGAAAATGTCCCAGGACATAGACATATCTGATATTGGCAGAAAGCTTAGATTCTTGTTAATCTAACTGCACTGTCCAATTTACAGTAGCTATTACAGTGAAAGAATACCACGCTATTGTTTGAGGAGAGTGCACAATTTTGAACACGAAGTTATTAATAAACAAATTAGGCACATTTGGGCAGTCYTGATTCAACATTTTGAACAAAAATGCAATGGTTCATTTGATCAGTATAAAACTTTGCACATAGACTGATGCCATCTAGTAGCCAAAATCTAAATCGCACCTGGGCTGGAATAATACATGATGGCCTTTCTCTTGTATTTCAAAGATGATGGTACAAAAAAAATACAAAATAATRTTTTTTTTCCCTTCTTCATATTATCTTTTACCAGATCTATTGTGTTATATACTACTACATTCCTTTCACATTTCCATAGACTTCAAAGTGTTTCCTTTCAAATGGTACCAAGAATATGCATATCCTTGCTTCAGGGCCTGAGCTACAGGCAGTTAGATTTGGGTATGTCATTTTACACGGAAATTGAAAAAAAAGGGGATAATCCTAATCCTTAACTCTATGCGACGGAGATGTGTCGTGCTGCATGATGCAAATGGTGGTCACACCAGATACCAACAGGTTTTCTGATCCACACCCCTACCTTTTATTTAAAGGGATCTGTGACCAACATATACATATCTGTATTCCCAGTCATGTGAAATCCATAGATTAGGGCCTAATGAGTTTATTTTAATTGACTGATTTCCTTATATTGAATTGTAACTCAGTAAAATCTTTGAAATCTTTGCATTTATATTCCTTTGCTAGCAAAAACATTCCCCCGGTCATCACTCATTAACACAGCCACAAAGTCAGAATTATGTCTAAACCATGCCCGTTGCCACACATTTCTTTCCAGATTTTTTTTGTCGTATTTTACCTCCCTTTTTCGTGATATCCAATTGTGACCTTGTCTCATTGCTGAAACTCCCCAACGGGCTCAGGAGAGGCGAAGTGTGACTCATGCGTCCTCCGAAACATGACCCGCCAAACCACGCTCTTTAACAGCTGCCCAAGCCAGCCGCACCAATGTGTCAGGAAACACTGGTCAAATGACGACCAGCCTGCAGGCGCCTGGCCCGCCACAAGGAGTCCCTAGAGTGCAATGAGCCAAGTAAAGACCCCCCAGCCAAACTCTCTCCTAACCCAGACGACACTGGGCCAATTGTGCGACGCCCTATGGGACTCCCGGTCATGGCCGGTTGTAACACAGCCTGGGATCAAACCTTTGGTCTGTAGTGACGCCTCAATCACTGTGATGCAGTGCCTTAGACTGCTGCGCCACTCGGGAGGCCCTTAACATTTTATTTTTAACCTAACCTTAACCCTAACCTTAACCACACTGATAACCTTATGCCTAACCCTAACCTTAAATTAAGATCAAAAATCAAATTGTTAATGAATTTTTACAATATAGTTGTGCTGTTTAGTGGAAACCATTCCCTCTGGCCTCAAGGGAGAAAAAACAACAGGCCCTACCTTCCAGGTAGCTAATTAGCAAAGGACATAGCTAGCTAGCTAATGGCTCCACTGAAAAAAGAAAGACTACACTCTTAAAATCTGTGGTAGATGTGTCGCGCTTGTGGGGAAAACTCTCCCAATAAGAGTTACAAACACAATCTCTTTATTGCCAAGACGTCATACAAATACGATACAAGACACATGGGGGAAAGTGTTGTGGAAGATAATTGGTTGGTAGCTTAAGCCAATGAGTAATGCGCCGGGAGATTCACCAAGCACTCTGTATTGGCTAGCGAAGGCCAAGTTTGATGCGTTGGTTCACCAGACCTTCTGCACATTTGGGCAGAAGTGTCTGGGAACGAGATTGGTCCTTGCTATTCGAGATCCCTGGGACATCCATACCCCATTGAAGTTTAMATTTTAAATGGTTATGGTTAGGATTTGGTAAGGGTTATGGTTATGATTAAGCGTAGGGGTTAAGGTTAGCGTTTAGGGGAGGGATGTCCCAAGGATTCCGGGTAGAGCTAACTGAATGAGATTAGGTGTAATGTGACTAACTTGACTTTAGAGCATGTGCCATACTTCAGCACCTTCATAAAGCACGTTTATACCATATTCAACATAGTGGGTATGTCACATTTGACATTGGTGATTACTGTATGTCACACAGTTATGCCACCTTTATGAACCATGACATATGTTTATAGATGCTTTGTAACACATTTATGTAGTAGTTATGAAGGCATTATGAAGAGTTTATGAAGCCTTTATAAGCTGAACGTCATTTAAAGAGGGACTGCATTTTGTCCAAATGGGGGGGACAAGATATATAGTGTAAAGTGCTTTCATTTCAAATTAAAGGTGACATTCTTCACTATTGCCTCATATGAAACATTAGATCTCAAATCCAAAATGCTGGGGTATAGAGCCAAATTAAACATTTTCACTTCACTGTCCAAATACATAAGGAGCGGAGTGTACACCTGATTGTTTAGAATGCAGAGATATGATTGATTTCTCAGGAGCGCATCCTCAACCTCCACGCTGCCTCCTGTACTTGTGCGGCCTGCTGCGACGACCTCCCGTTGATGAGCGAGTTGACTTTGCAGAGACAAGTATGTCGGTGAATGAATATCTTTTGAATATACTGGTAGCTCAAGGTGAAGCTCAAGGGATAGGATGTTAGAGGTGTAACATACAGGACCACTTGGTACAGACCAGCAGTGTGTCGTTTCCACGCCATGAAAATATTGATGATCACTTCTAAAAGCTTAGTTGTGAAATTCACCTTTCACATTCTGTCCCATCACACTGTTATATTTTTTCACCAGTACCAAGGATATGCAGGGGAAAACATGAATATGGTAAGTAGAATTTATKTATGACAATCCAGCCAGAAAGTAGACAAACAACAGCAAATCATGTGTGTCTGCCACGTTTTTCCCTGATGTCCTGGCTATAACAGATCTCTAGGCTGGCAGACATAAAGGGCAGACTCAGGGGCATTGGCTTATTGTTTGTAAGATAGGGAGGGAAATAGTTTTCTACAACACAGCATACATTTTGTTTCACAGCTGCTTTTGCCATCTGCAGCAAAGGCAATCTTTGCTGAGCTTGGTGCTCACATGAAACAGAACATTCAGCCGTCTAAGCATTTCTTATAGAACTCCAACTCTTTTTTTGTACAGAAACTAATCAACCTGTCCAACAGTTCACGCAAATAAATCATAGAAGTCATGAAAAAGTAATCACGGTTGTTGCTCACCAAGCATTGCACTTTCCCCTTTTCTTCTTGTCCAGATGGGTCCGGTCTGACTGCTTGTCCCTTACAAGAGGTGCAAGAAGGAGAACGAGCAGCCGACCGCTCCAGAGAAAATGGACCAACCACCGCCCAAGAACATCAGACCGGCACCGGGGGTGACATGAGTTACACACAAACACAGGCAACACCACACGACACAAAAAACCACACACACACACACACACACACACACACACACACACACACACACCCCACACCCCACACACACACACACACACACACACACACACACACAACACACACCACACACACACACACCACACCACACACACACACCACACACACACTCTTCAGATGCCCACAGACAGACAATGCATGCAGAAAAATCCCTTACAGTCCGACTTCTCAGCAGGCGTCTGTTGGTAGGATAAAAGAGTGTCTGACGTCCTCCTTTTTAACATTGAATGACATAAATGGGTCCCATCTTTCAGAGGTAATCATTTAAATAGGTGTTACAGGGCTTTAGAGACGAGTGTCAAACAACGAGACAGAGGACAAGGTAAAGCCCTGCTCAGTTCATCACCTGTGATTACTTGTCAAAAACATGGCCACCCACAGCGTAGTTGTTGCGCACAGTTTTGGCAAGGGCCACGTCAGTGGACAAACTGTCTGAAAAACTGCTTTTCGCGTCAACTAATTAAGTTGCATACCCCCTGTTGTAGGACAGTCGGTAAAATAGAGTCTCTGCTCAGTATCTAGCACATTGAGTCCAAACATTGTCCTTAGGGGAAAATTAAAGCTCGTCTTTGCCTCAATCCAGCTCCATCTTTTCTCATATCAACTTATCACATTTGTCTGCCTTCTTTTTATTTTCAATTTGCCGTGTTGCGCGGCAGTTGACCTGCTATCGCTGCTCTCGAATAAAATGGAGTCATACGTCTTGTTGAATTGTTTTATCAACAGTATAAAAGCTTAGCCAGATTTATTTCTAGACATACTGCATATTGGACCATATCTTTATACATATGCATTGTTTGATGGCTGGAAAAGTTCTGAAAACTGTTTTTTTCCTTTAAGATCACACACAGCTCTATTTGCGCCATTTAATATCAATACAAAAGTAGGCTTTGGCTTACATTTACATTTACATTTAAGTCATTTAGCAGACGCTCTTATCCAGAGCGACTTACAAATTGGAAAGTTCATACATATTCATCCTGGTCCCCCCGTGGGGAATTGGTATAAGCCAATTGGAATTGGCTTATACAAAGTGGTTTCTATACTAACGTTCAAAAGTTTGGGGTCACTTAGAAATGTCCTTGTTTTTTAAAGAAAAGCACATTTCTAGCTTTTCTTTAAAAAACAAGGACATTTCTAAGTGACCCTAAACCTTTGAACGGTAGTGTAAGTCCAACTGCCCCTGTAGATGGGGACAATATGGGCATTACTAAAGCACTCAAATGTTTTTATTCTGAAATCARTCAGTTAATCAATCCGTAAGTTGTCATTGTTTCCCCCAGTCACAGTGTCTCAGTCAGGCCAGATCACCATCTCAGGGACCCTGAGCTTCGACTGGATGTCTCCAGGTGAGACCACAGCCATTCTTTCTGCACGTGCTGCACTGGGCGAGATCTTCACCAGTACAGCAGGTACCTACAGTAGGTCACCCCACCACCACAGTGCCACCACACAGCACACAATTAATGTTTACCCACTACACTTTGTGAAATAACCCATAGCTAGGCAATAGGCATCCATTTCTCAAAGGTCTTCAATTGAGAGGATATACTGTATATGGTTTTGAAATAACAGCTAAATCCAAAATGCATAGCTATTTACACAAGCAAAGTGGATCCTACMGATGTATTTGCCTAGTCTTCAGGCAGGACTCGGCGTGCACATTTAACATATTGCCCTAAGTAATATGTAGAATGGCGCCGGAGAGGATGGCTGATGTTTTACATGCTCCTAACCAACTGTGCTATTTTGTTAGTTTTTTTGCATTGTTTGAAACTTGTTTTTTTTACTCATTTTGTACATAATGTTGCCGCTACCATCTCTTATGACCGAAAATAACTTCTGGACATCAAAACAGTGATTACTCAACTCAAACTGGAAGAATAATTTTTCTTTAACGAGTCTGACGCAAAGGATATACTGCTTTCTCGGGATTGGGCCCAAATCCCTGTCATTTGCGTGCAGAAAATGGGAGCAGAGGTCAGGCTGCCTTCTGAGAATTCGTAAAATGGATGACCTTCAATCAAGATGACCTTTTCCCCTCAGGAGACTGAAAAGATTTGGCATGGATCCCCAGATCCTCAAAAAGCTCTATAGCTGCACCATCGAGAGCATCCTGACTGGTTGCATCAATGCCTGGTATGGTAACTGCTCGGCATCTGATCACAGTGCGCAAAAGAGGGTAATGCGTACGGCCATGTACATCACTGGGGCCAAGCTTCCAGCCATCCAGGACCTCTATACTGGGCGGTGTCAGAGGAAAGCCCAAACATCTTTCAAAGACTCCAGTCATAGACTGTTCTCTCTGCTACCGCACAGCAAGCGGTACCGGAGAGCCAAGTCTTGGACCAAAAGGCTCCTTAACGGCTTCTACCCCAAGCCGTAAGACTCACCCCCCTCCATTTGTTTTTTACACTGCTGTTACTTGCTGTTTATTATCTATGCATAGTCACTTTACCCATACCTACATGTACAAATTACCTCGACTAACCTGTACCCCCGCACATTGACTCGGTACCCGTACCCCCTGTATATAGCCTCGTTATTGTTCTTTTATTGTCTTACTTTTTATTATTTTCTACTTTAGTTTATTTGGTCAATATTTTCTTAACTTTTTCTTGAACTGCACTGTTGGTTAAGGGTTCGTAAGTAAGCATTTCACGGTAAGGTCTACACATGTTGTATTCGGCTCATGTGACAAATAAAGTTTGATTTGATTTTAAGCATAAATTGTCATCTAGTCCTCTGCTCTGTGGGTTAGACAGATAGCGATAGTGTTGCACGGTATACCATAACTTCGGTACTTTTTTGAAACTCGAACATGAAAATGAAAAATCGTTCGGCACTAGAATTTTTGTTACTTTCAGTACTTCTGTCAAATGTTTCTTGTCATATACGGATTGAGAGGATCGAGTCTGTCTAGTAATTTGTCTGAAACTTCTCAAGGTGGCAGTAGTTAGCCAGGCTGCATTTGCGTATGCAGCTGACAGCACAAGCCACTWTTAAGAAGCAAGCAAGAAGAGAGAGAAAATGCCAACAGCATGGCTTCTTCAAACGAAAACATTCCTATGCCTGCAACTTGTTGGCAAAACTGGCTGCAGAAGCAAACTATGGGAATACTTTGATTACAAAGCAGATGATGAGGGCCAGCCCACCGAAACAACTAAGTAAAAGGTTTTACTAAGCAGTGCAGTGAAAGGGTGGTTTAGTTCCAAAACGATATAAAACAAGTATTTTACACATGTCATTTGCATTGTAACCTTGTCATTATTCTACAAAATGTGCATTATGTTTTTGTGACAATTACATGAACATTCAGCATGACATTCAGGTTAGCATTATAATAYGATTACACAAGCCAAAAGTAATAACCACAGTATCTCATACACTGGAGTCTTCAATTATGCTAGTGGAATAGAAGACTGCCATACAAGCTATGAACATTGGGAGGTCACCTGGTCTTGACAGAATACCCCCAGAGTGTAGATTTTTGGACTCAGTTGGGCCCTTTACTATTGAACATGCTGCAGCTAAAAAGGGGTCTTTCTCAATCAATTTAGAATATTGCTTTAATCTCACTTAAAAGAGACAAAGAGCCCTCAATGTTCCAGTTATCATCCAATATCACTTTTGAATTCAGATATTAAAGCATTCGCTAAAGTGTTTGCCTTCCGCCTTGARCCTTACCTGACCAAACGCATTCACCACGACCAAACCGGCTTACTAAAAACACGTTTAGCCTCTGACAATGTCCACGGTCTCTTACATGTCATTGATACAGTTAATAACGCTACCTGACGCTGACATTGTTCTTTTCTCTCTTAAAAAGTTGCAGTTTGCTCTCCATGTTCTATACCCTCAAACTCAACTCTGGACCGCGAAGCCAGTTCCACTGCATTTTTTAATTCTTCCCCTTTAATCAGGGACTGAGACCTGGGACACCAGGTGTGTGCAATTAATTATCAGGTAGAACAGAAAAACAGCAGGCTCCGGACCTTCGCTAAGAGTTGAGTAACCCTGGTCTATACTGTATTCCCTATGGCCAGTATGACTGGCGTTTGCCATTCAGAGCCTCGACATTAAGTTCAGTACATCCATCCACACTCCCTGTGAGTGATCAGTCTGTCAGACAGGTATCCTGCAGCTTACCTCTACTCAGCCAGCCATAATGGTGTGAGCCGCATCCTCTCAGTGGGACTGCACCCAACGTTAACCTAAAGTGGCTAGTGTGAAGCCTTGAATGGTAAGGTTGCTATGTCCTTGAAAGCTGGCTGGACTAGATGCTAGATGCAGACTAGATGCTGCTCTATGTGGATAGCATTGTTAGTTTGGGCCAAGGTGTGAAGGTTAACGTAAAGGTCTCAGAAGATAGAGGTGAATGAAGTTTCTCTGTTGATATTAGTGTACAGATTTTTGCTGGTGCTCCTGCTTTGCTGTTTTGAGTCCATGTCCAAATTCTCTCAAACATTCCGCCTTTCTTGTCATTTTTTCCCTTCATTGGTAGGCTACTTATACAGTAAATGTACTAAACATGTTACCATTATATTGCTGCCCCATATGGAGTAATTTCAGAAGGAGATCATTGGCCAGAAGGGAAGCAGATTAGTATAGAAAGACATTTACAAGTTTCTTTCAAATGAATGTCCACGAAGGGAACAAGATCAGCAAAGAAATACATTTTAAAGTACTGGTATAAACTTTAGCTTTAGTCCCAGTTCCCTCCCTCTCCTACCTGTTGAGACTCCCTCCAGAAGCCCCCCTCCCTCCCTGCATTGTGCAGCCCCCTCTTAATTTAGAGTGCTGCTCTGAAGTACTGTCACGATCCCCTATCCCCCCACACCCCCCCCACACACGACACACACAATCGACGCACCAGCACACACACACACACACACAGCACACACACAACACACAGACACAGCATCAGCACACACGACCACACACACACACACACACACACACACACACACACACACTCACACACACAGTTAAGCCCAGGCTCTAGGCTACTTCTGGACTTTAGTGGAGCACCATTTTTAAAGATGTGTTAGCTCGTCACGACTGCTTTGTACTGTATATGTTAAAGCTATGGTAGATGCGTAGCCAGGTCAGCTCAGTACAGCTTGGTTTGGCTTGGTTCAGCTCAGTTGTATGAGAAGCCAGTGTGAGACTCAAAAGTGTATACGGAAGTGCTCTCCGTGCTGTATTGACATTTACATTTTAGTCGGATGGCATATTCTCATTTTTGTTCTCTCTGGCTGCCTAGTTAGGTGGGCACTGTGTAATCCAGAGTCGGAGTCCTGCTCTCACCCCCTGATGCAGCTCAGTGTTTTTTCAAGTGAACAATGAGGAAGTTAGTTGAGGGTGTTATTTCTCTCCTCTCCCAGGAGAGTGTTTGGACTTTTATTCTCCCGGCTCTGGTGGCTGTGGGGCATTGTGCCAGGGAAGATAGCACCGCTATCTCCAGGAAACTGATCCTCTAATCCCACCAGGGCTTTACAGGTGGAGGTCACAGTCTTCACTCCTCTCAAAAGCCCCTTCTCTCCAGCAGTCTCTTTCTGTCTCTCTCTCTCACTCATTTCTCTCTCTCTTTCTCTGACTCAATTCAATGGGGGCATTATTGGCGTGGGAAACATGTTAACAGTGCCAAAGCAAGTGAAATAAACAATCATAAATTAACAATTCACTTCTCTAGGGTAGGGGGCAGCATTCGGAATTTTGGATGAAAAGCATGCCCATATAAAACTGCCTGCTACTCGGGCCCAGAAAATATGATATGCATATAACTGGTACATTTGGATAGAAAACACTCTAAAGTTTCCAAAACTGTTAAAATAGTGTCTGTGAGTATAACATAACTGATTTGGCAGGCAAAAACCTGAGAAAAGTCCATTCAGGAAGTATTTTTGGGGGGGTTTTGTAGTTTTCTATTCAATGCCATTACAGTATCCATTGACTTAGAACTCAAATTGCAGTTCCTATGCCTTCCACTAGACGTCAAAAGTCTTTAGAAATTGTTTCAGGCTTGTATTCTGAAAGATGAGGGAGTAAGAGCAGTCTGAATGAGTGGACCCTGCCGTGTCACAGAGCTTTTTCATGCGCGCGACCGAGAGAGTGCYTTTCATGTTTACCTTTTATATTGATGACGTTATTGTCCGGTTGAAATATTATCGATTGTTTAGGCTAAAAACAACCTGAGGATTGAATATAAACATCGTTAGACATGTTTCTATGAACTTTACGGATACAATTTGGATTTTTTGTCTGCCTGTTGTGACTGCGTTTGAGCCTGTGGATTACTGAAGAAAACGCGCMAACAAAACGGAGGTTTTTGGATATAAAGAGAGACTTTATCGAACAAAAGGAACATTTATTGAGTAAATTAATGTCTTCTGAGTGCAACCATATGATGATCATCAAAGGTAAGGGATACATTTTATCTCTATTTCTGACTTGTGTAACTCTTCTGCTTGGCTGGTTACTGTTTGTAATGATTTGTCTGCTGGGCTATGTTCTCAAATAATCGTAAGGTAGGCTTTCGCCGTAAAGCATTTTTTAAATCTGACACCGTGGTTGGATTCACAAGAAGTTAATCTTTAAACCTATGTAAAATATGTTTTGTTTTCTGAATTTCTACAATGAGTATTTCTGTATTTGAATTTGGCGCTCTGCAATCTCACTGGATGTTGGCCAGGTGGGACGCTACCGTCCCACATACCCTAGAGAGGTTTTTAACATTAAACACACAAAAGTTTCAAAAGAGAAAGACGTTTGAAATGTTAAATGATTAACTATATACAAAAACAAACACAAAAACGAGTGTATCGGTCCGGACCTGCACAGGCCGATGGTCGATACACGAAATAAAATATAAATTTGCCTATTAAATGAAGAGAAAATGGCTCACAGACGAATTCAGCTAGTCGCACCTTATACAACTGCCTGGCTCCAGTAGGGCCCACTCAGCAAGCTGGCATATGTGCGAGAGCTTGTTCTGTGTTTCCAAAAAGTAGAAGTACAAATGACAAGGGAAATGATATGAACAGATAAACATAGTTCTAGGTTTTATTGACTTTGATGTTTGTTCGCCACTAGTTACCCTTTTCTTATTGCAACAGGTCACACATTTTGCTGCCATGATTGCACACTGCGGTATTTTGCCTCAAATGATTTTTGGGTCCTTGTAATCTCAGGGAAATATGTATCTCTTTGATGGTTTGTTTTTGGATATTAATTAGAATTGTATATTGGCCTAATTGCACACATTATTTGTGGCTTTTCTCTGTATTCTAAGAATGCTTTTGCCGAATTCTACATTCAGGATTTCAATTGGATGTTTGTCTCATTTAAAAAAAAATCTTGTTTGGTTAGCAGATCCCACACTTCACTTCCATATAGGACAATGGTTCAATTGTTGATTTGAATATTTTGAGCCAGGTTCTAATTGGTATGTCAATTTGAATTTGTCCTTTGATAGCGTAAAAAGCCCTTCTTGCTTTCTCTTTCAGTTTATCACGAATCAGGATATGACCCAGATGCAGACACAGTAGGCGGATAGTACAGTTCTCATACTATTTATTCTACAAGGGGACAGGCCAGGGCAGGCAGAGGTCAGTAATCCAGGGCAGAGTTAATGAGGTACAGAACTGCAGGCAGGCTCAGGGCAGGTAGAATGGTCAGAACCAGGWAAACTAGAACGACTCAAACAGGAAACCACACTGGTAAGACTTGACGGGACAAGACAACCTGGCAACAGACAAACTGAAAACACTGGTATAAATACACATAGGATAATGGTGACAAATGGGAGACACCCGGTGGGGGGTGGAGACAAGCACAAGACAGGTGAAACAGATTAGGGCGTGACACAGTTCATTGACAGCCAAGCAGAAATTACCCATAGAGTGTATTTTTAAGGCCAAATATGAATAGACCTTAGTGTGTTCTATGTTTTTCATTCCTAGTGTGAAATTGTGTTGTAAGTCTTAGAATGTTTATCTTTTTTCTGATACTTTTTTTTCTCTGACACTTTCTCTCTTTATTCTCACTCTCTCTTTTTCACTCTCTTCCACATTTCTCTTTCTCTCTCTTTCCCTCTCACTCTGTATCTTCCATATATTTATTTCTCACTCTCTCTGTCATCCCACCCCCATCTTTTTATTGCTCACTTCCCCCTATTTATTCCTCTCTTTTGCCACCTCTCCCTCTCTTTCCCTTTCTCTCTCTCTCTCTCTTTCAAACTAGGAAGTGAATGATGTTGTGCTGCCATGAGACTCTTCTATGTTAAATGACTCTCTCTTCCCCCCAGCTCTCTCTTTCACTCTCTTCATCCCTCTATATATCGCCCTCCCCTCTCTCTCTCTCCACCTGTCTCTTTCACTCTTATCACTTTCACTCATCTGCCCTCCCTCTCCTGTTGACCCTGCAACCTTCTCTCCCTTGTTTGGTGATTGGAATGTATTTCACAGACTGTCAGATTCTGAGTAATTTGTTAAATTAATACCTCTATCACTTTCCCCCCAAGTGACTTTCATTTAAAGTGTACAAACTATGAATCACACGTGTGCAGAGAGAAAGTTATTAATAATTCAATAGTCAATCTTGAGCAGATCAGTTTTCTTGTTTTACTACAATGTTTGTGTAAACAAAGTGAATGTAAACAAACACTATATAGCCTCAAATCATAGCTAAAACTTACATTTTTACATCATGGATGGTCAGTCCTTGCATCCATAGGTCTGTCTATGAATTTGAGAGTGGTTACATTTCTCCAGGACCATCCCATAGCTTGCTTTTTACCGAAACAGGGTTTGTTATTGTTTCATCCGCTGATTGCCGCTTTAATATACTGTAAATGTGGTGCGCATAGAAAAAAACAAAAATAATGATGACAGATATTTGAACGGCTTCAGATCATTCAGTATTATGATGCCACAACCCAAACAGCCTGTCCTTCAACACAGTGTGAGTAATTGTCTCAGGTCTCTGGGACCCGGGACACTGCACACAATCAGTCTGTTTGCAAATATAGCTGTTTTTCTGGAGCCGTGCTGCCTGAGTACAATGGTGTACTCCCTGCAGATCTCTCACGCACGCACACACACACACACAAGCACTACTGGTCCACACACGACTGCACGCCTGCTCTAGGGCTGTGACGATCATGGAATTTTGGACGAGGGTAATTGRCCAGCCAAATGACCACGCTCACCATTAAGGGTATTATTATCGATATCTGGTGATCCGTTTAGAAATTACAGCACTTTTTGTACACAACTGTCCCGCCCTGACCGTAGAGATCTTTTTATGTCTCTATTTTGGTTTGGTCAGGGTGTGATTTGGGTGGGCATTCTGTGTTCATTTTTCTACGTTTTTGTATTTCTTTGTTTTGGCTGGGTATGGTTCTCAATCAGGGACAGCTGTCTATCGTTGTCTCTGATTGGGAACCATACTTAGGTAGCTTTTTCACACATGGTTTTTGTGGGTAGTTGTTTTCTGTTTTGTGTTTCTGCACCTGACAGGACTGTTTCGGTTTCGTTCATTCTCTTTTTTATTTTGTTATTTTAGTGTTCAGTTGTAATAAAAAGCATGAACACTTACCACRCTGCGCTTTGGTCCGATTCCTGTTCTTCAGACGACGAAAACCGTTACCACAACCTAAACAAACATCAAATGCATCCAACAAGTTTGTAGAGTCACAAGCTTGATGTAATCATTGCGTGCTAGGAATATGGGACAAAATACTTTAATACACATATAAGTGAATTTGTCCCAATTCTTTTGGTCCCCTAAAATGGGGAGGGACTATGTACAAAAAGTGCTGTCATTTCTAAACGGTTCACACGATATGGATGATAATTCCCTCAAATTACAGCTGRATATCTGCATCTCAATGTCATTGTATCATTTCAAATCCATAGTGCTGGATTAAAAATGTGTCACTGTCCCAATACTTTTGGAGCTCACTCACTGTATGTGCTAAAATATGTGCTGTGATTTCTTGATTCAACTTAACTGACATTACAAAAAAATACATTCCATTGCATGAGCCACATCAGTTAACATCAGAGCCATGGCACCCTAGTAGACGCCTAAGCAGAGAGTGCCTATAAATATGTACATATTTAGTTGTTGTTAATTGTTGTTTTAATAGTTTTTTTTTAATCCGTTTTTTTGTTGATAACATTGAGTTTTATAGCATATTTTCTAGATATTTCTTGTGATTTTTACCCACAGATTTGCAGATAGACTGGCAGGTCAACTCTTTTTGGCTTGGCTAGCCAGCTGTCTAATTGCTTTTGTTTGAATGATGTATCTGGACACTGTACCAGCTTTTTTGTTTCACTTGGCTGCTGGTTCCTTATCTTTTGAAAACATAAATCGAAGAGTCACCTGAAGCTTGAAGGAGAAGTCCAGGAATGGGAGATAAAGAAATGCAGTGCTGAGGCAGAGGGCTGATAGTGAGGACGACTGGCTATTACACAACTATGTGTGGTGAGCTTTCTGGCGCCTAGAGCTGCTAAGGCATCACCCAAGTGGGTGCCATACATTGTGAAAGAGAAGTCCAGCGGCTACACGACTGGTTCCTAGAGTAGTCGTCTACCAGATCGTCAACAGACACTCGTCAACAGACACTTCATCAACCATGTCCCTAACCACCTTCCTCTGATCAAGTCATGAACTGTCCCTCTCCAKCTTTGGAGGATGCACACACTTAAAGACATGCCCTCTATTGGTTGACCTAGCTAACTATAGCTAGGCTACTCATTATGATGTATTTCTTGTTTGTTTTCCTTCTTTAAAAAAAATACAAATGTAATAAATGATTATTATTATGTATTTAGAGAGCTGTCCCATTGAGTTTTCTGCATTATGATACATTTTTACATGACACCACTCTATGACAGCCAAGCTAGATCAGTATGTGCTATCCGGGATCCTTGGGACRTCCATACCCCATTGAAGTTGACATAAAAATGGTAAGGGTAAGGTTAGGTGAGGGTAGAGGTTAAGGTTAGGGTTTTGGGTAGCAACGTCCCGAGGATAGCACTGACCATGTTGGCTCCCTATTAACATTAGGTATATATTCTAGGTCGAATAAATATCTAGCATTACATTATACCTAGAAAGCATTGTGATATATTTACATGACATTTCAATATTCGATGGCAGCCATGCTTGCGCCCTATTAACATGATATGGAGAATATTTAATGCTTCTGCTATGCAACGGAATGTCTAGAACTAGAACAATATTGAACATTCAAAAAAGTTGGCCAACTCTCTAAATATATGACTCTGGTTAACATTATTTGACTGAACATGGAAATGATTGCCTCACAATATCAGGCAGCCATTGCGAGTGTACCCATATTACGAGTCGATATTCACATAATAATAATAATAATAAGGAATTCCCCTCGACCACAAATTGGGGAAAGAAATATTATTTTTTATTGACCCCCATTGTAAAAGTGCCTACTTCGTCATAGATTTTTTGTTAAACATAAATAAGAAAACATGCTGAAAAGCTGTGAGAAGAGCCCTGTGGGGACCCGGTGTCCAAGTAGSTACGTGTGTGGAACTCATTTCATTACAGGTAAGAAAKACATTTAATTTGTTTAGTATAGTCTATTTGTAACTCCACTCACTACTTGTAGCTGCATAGTCTGTTTGTGTTGTTGGTCTTGGCTAGCTACTGTAGCACTCACTCACTCACTCTCCCTCCTGGTGGGGTTGGTGGCGACAAGGCAACGAAGTGTCTTTTCCAGGTCCTGATTTGCTCGTTCTAATTGGCCATTAGACTTGCGGTGGAACCCGGAGTACAGGCTGGCTGACGACCCAATGAGCGTGCCAAACGCCTTCCAGAACCGGGATGAGAACTGAATACCCACCGGAAGTCCATGGATCTGGAAGACGTGCTGCACCAAGAGCTGGGCCACCTCCTTGGCTGAGGGTAGCTTGGGGAGAGGAATGAAATGGGCGGCTTTGGAAAACCGGTCCACCACTGTAAGGATAACGGTGTTGCCATCAGACGGGGGGAGACCAGTGACGAGGTCCAGGGATATATGTGACCAGGGACGGTGAGGGACAGGAAGTGGTTGAAGAAGGCCAGCTGGAGCTTGCAGAGGAGWSATATTCTGCTCACAGATAGTGCAGGCGGCGACGAACGTGGAGACGTCAGGGACCATGGTGAGCCACCAAAAGTGTTGTCGCACAAAGACCAGGGTCTGATGGGAACCCAGGTGGCAGGCAAGCCTGGAGGAGTGAGCCCCCCTCCCCCCAACGTTAGGACAGGACAGTTCCCACTCCTATATCCGAAGCGTCGGCCTCCACCACAAATTGACGGGACGGGTCAGGATGGACTATGGTGAAGTTGTGGTGAAGCGGTGCTTGAGGTCCAGGAACGCCCGGTTAGCAGCTTGGGACCACATGAACGGAAACTTGGGAGAGGTGAGTGCAGAAAGGGGGGAAGCCAGGGTGCTGTAACACTGGATAAAGCTGCAATATAAATTGACAAATCCCAGGAAGCATTGTAGCTGCACTCTGGATGTAGGTTGGGGCCAATCCATCCACCGCACWTAMCTTTCCGGGATCCATCTGCACATTACCCGCAGCGATGATGTAACCAAGGAATTTGCACTTTTCCACTTTCACACAAAGCTGATTCTCCAGGAGGTGCTGGAGGACCTGTCGGACGTGGAGCATGTGTTCTTGGGCTGAGCAAGAGAAAACAAGGATGTTGTTGAGGTAGACGAACACGAACCGGTTCAACATGTCGCGGGGAAGGTCGTTAACCAGGGCCTGGAACACAGCTGGAGCGTTGGTCAGACCAAATGACATGACCTGATATTCGTAGTGTCCATTGGCCGTGTTGAAGGCTGTCTTCCTCTTGTCCCCTTCCCGTATCCTCGGCAGACGGTAGGCGTTCCGCAGGTCCAACGATGAGTGGTAGCGGGTAACGGTGCTTAACCCAGCTGTTTTAAGGGGGGGACTCTGTTTTGAATGAACAATCATAATCTTACCTGATTGTATCACAACTGAAGTATAATAAGAACTGGAGAATGCGTCCAAGATATTCAACTCACGTTCACGTACGCTGATTCATATACCGTCTATATTCGGGTTGCATCCAGTTTACTGGACCAGTTTACTGGACAGACATCACATACGCATCAGCACTCAGTGCGCACAGGCTAAATGATAACTAAATGAATGTCCTCTTCTCACCCCATGCATTGCATGTGTAGCTCTATGCAGTGTGTGTGTGTGTGTGTGTGTGTGTGTGTGTGTGTGTGTGTGTGTGTGTGTGTGTGTGTGTGTGTGTGTGTGGGTGTGTGTGTGTGTGTGTGTTGTTAGGGCTCTTGTGCTGTGATGGATGTGATGACGCTCGGTGATTCATCTCCATCCAGACTAGTTGGGGTTTCTTTGTTTAGGCTGCTGTTGCTCTGTCTGCTCTGCTCTCTGGTACAGTTGGAGGAAGATAAATCCCTGGTGGGCTTTTATCTCTCCAACTGTGTGCTGCCTTGTGGATCGCTCTGATCCATATGCAGTGCCTTCAGAAAGTATTCACACCTCTTACAGAATTTCCATGTGGGCGAGAATATTGGAAATTTAATCAAAGCCTACTGGATGACAACCTGCTTTTAACCAAGACAATGGATTTCAAAACTCACCTTTTCCTGCATAACATAGGTACAGCAGATTCCCTTATTGTATGGGACACTTTTAAATGTGCCTTTAGAGGTCTTTAAAACCCCAAAATGTTGTCAAAAGAGTTCATATTAACAAAGGAAACAGAAGAAATAACAGTGCAGATATATATAAATAAAAACGGTGTCATAGAGGCACAGTTAGGGGAACTTATTCGGGAACAATCAGATATAATGTATTATAAAATGAAGCGGATTGGATGGAGGCACAGCTAGGGGGAAATCAAAAAGAAATGGAGGAACATATTGGGAACAATCAGGTATAATGTATTATAAAATGAAGCGAATTGGATGTAAAATAGTGAAACGTTTTACAAATGACCGAGTCATCCATGATTCACAAAATTATATTTTGAAAGAGGAAGCAAAGTACTTTAAGCATATGCATTTCAGTCTCCTCCATTTCCACTAACTTAAGTTAACTGTAACGACCCCCCCCCTAATAATAGTGTAAGATTTTTAGCTGTACAGAAAGACTTGTGTGAGGACCAAATTGTGGAGGAACTTATTGATGCAATTAAAGCCTTTAGGCCAGGGAAAACTCCAGCACTGGATGGCATACCAGTTTAGGTATACCCGGATAAAGCACTAAATAAAGTGCTAAATACGGCTGCTAGAATCCTGACTAGAACCAACATTTTTTTATTATATTACTCCAGTGCTAGCCTCCCTACACTCTGTAGCCATTTAAACCCCTACAACTCATCCAGAACGCCGCAGCCCGTCTGGTGTTCAACTTTCCAAGTTCTCTCACGTCACCCGCTCCTCCGCTCTCTCCACTGGCTTCCAGTTGAAGCTCGCATCCGCTACAAGACATGGTGCTTGCCTACGGAGCTGTGAGGGGAACGGCACCTCCGTACCTTCAGGCTCTGATCAGGCCCTACACCCAAACAAGGGCACTGCGTTCATCCACCTCTGGCCTGCTCGCCTCCCTACCTCTGAGGAAGTACAGTTCCCGCTCAGCCCAGTCAAAACTGTTCGCTGCTCTGCACCCAATGGTGGAACAAACTCCCTCACGACGCCAGGTCAGCGGAGTCAATCACCACCTTCCGAGACACCTGAAACCCCACCTCTTTAAGGAATACCTAGGATAGGATAAAGTAATCCTTCTAACCCCCCCCTTAAAGAGTTAGATGCACTATGTTAATGGTTGTTCCACTGGATATCATAAGGTGAATGCACCAATTTGTAAGTCGCTCTGGATAAGAGCGTCTGCTAAATGACTTAAATGTAAATGTAAATGTAAGGCAAGGGCTGATTTCAAGGTTTTACTGCTAACCAACAAAGCATTACATGGGCTTGCTCCTACCTATCTTTCCGATTTGGCTGCCGTACATACCTACACGTACGCTCCGTCACAAGACGCAGGCCTCATAATTTGTCTACCCATGTGAGAGACGCAGACTCGGTCTCAACCTTTAAAGTTTTACTGAAGACTCATCTCTTCAGTAGGTCATATGATTGAGTGTAGTCTGGCCCAGGAGTGTGAAGGTGAACGGAAAGGCTCTGGAGCAACGAACTGCCCTTGCTGCTCTGCCTGGCCGGTTCCCCTCTCTCCACTGGGATTCTCTGCCTCTAACCCTATTAACAGGGACTGAGTCACTGGCTTACTGGTGCTCTTCCATGCCGTCCCTAGGAGGGGTGCGTCACTTGTGTGGCGCACCCCTCCTGTGCTTTGGCGAAGTGGGTGGGGTTATATCGTGCTTGTTTGGCCCTGTTCAGGGTATCAGGATGGGCCACAGTGTTTCCTGACCCCTCCTGTCTCAGCCTCCAGTATTTATGCTGCAGTAGTTTGTGTTGGGGGCTAGGGTCAGTCTGTTATATCTGGAGTACTTCTCCTGTCTTATCCGGTGTCTGTGTGAATTTAAGTATGCTCTCTCTAATTCTCTCTTCTCCTCTTTCTTTCTTCTCTCTTTCTCTCGGAGGACCTGAGCCCTAGACCATGCCTCAGGACTACCCGTATGATGACTCCTTGCTGTCCCAGTCCACCTGCCGCGCTGCTGCTCCAGTTTCAACTGTTCTGCCTGCGGCTATGGAACCCTGACCTGTTCACCGGACGTGCTACCTGCCCGACCTGCTGTTTCAACTCTCTAGAGACAGCAGGAGCGTAGAGATACTCTCAATGATCGGCTATGAAAAGCCAACTGACATTTACTCCTGGGGTGCTGACTTGTTGCACCCTCGACACTACTGTGATTATTATTATTTGACCATGCTGGTCATTTATAACATTTGAACATCTTGGCC
>NC_036842.1:55472706-55487004 GCF_002910315.2 Salvelinus sp. IW2-2015
GGGTTCTGTTAGGCTCTACCCTGTGCTTTGACCTCTTTCTCCCCTCTCTCTCCAGATGAAATCTCGCGTCTTGTGACGGCCGGCCGCCCAACAACCTGCCCGCTTGACCCTATCCCCTCCTCTTTCTCCAGACATTTCGGAGACTCTCCCTTACTACTCGCTCATCAACTCATCTTGACCGCTGGCTACGTCCCTTCCGTCTTCAAGAGAGCGAGAGTTGCACCCCTTCTGAAAAACCTACACTCGATCCCTCCGATGTAAACAACTACAGACCAGTATCCCTTCTTCTTTTCTCTCCAAAACTCTTGAACGTGCCGTCCTTGGCCAGCTCTCCTGCTATCTCTCTCAGAATGACCTTCTTGATCCAAATCAGTCAGGTTTCAAGACTAGTCATTCAACTGAGACTGCTCTTCTCTGTGTCACGGAGGCGCTCCGCACTGCTAAAGCTAACTCTCTCTCCTCTGCTCTCATCCTTCTAGACCTATCGGCTGCCTTTGATACTGTGAACCATCAGATCCTCCTTCCCACCTCTCCGAGCTGGGCATCTCCGGCGCGGCCACGCTTGGATTGCGTCCTACTGAAGGTCGCTCCTACCGGTGGCGTGGCGAGAATCTGTCTCCGCACCACGTGCTCTCACCACTGGTGTCCCCAGGGCTCTGTTCTAGGCCCTCTCCTATTCTCGCTATACACCAAGTCACTTGGCTCTGTCATATCCTCACATGGTCTCTCCTATCATTGCTATGCAGACGACACACAATTAATCTTCTCCTTTCCCCCCTCTGATAACCAGGTGGTGAATCGCATCTCTGCATGTCTGGCAGACATATCAGTGTGGATGACGGATCACACCTCAAGCTGAACCTCGGCAAGACGGAGCTGCTCTTCCTCCCGGGGAAGGACTGCCCGTTCCATGATCTCGCCATCACGGTTGACAACTCCATTGTGTCCTCCTCCAGAGTGCTAAGAACTTGGCGTGATCCTGGACAACACCTGTCGTTCTCAACTAACATCAAGGCGTGACCGTTCCTGTAGGTTCATGCTCTACAACATTCGCAGAGTACGACCCTGCTCACGCAGGAAGCGGCGCAGGTCCTAATCCAGGCACTTGTCATCTCCCGTCTGGATTACTGCAACTCGCTGTTGGCTGGGCTCCCTGCCTGTGCCATTAAACCCTACAATCATCCAGAACGCCGCGACCGTCTGGTGTTCAACTTTCCAAGTTCTCTCACGTCACCCCGCTCCTCGCTCTCTCCACTGGCTTCCAGTTGAAGCTCGCATCCGCTACAAGACATGGTGCTTGCCTACGGAGCTGTGAGGGGAACGGCACCTCCGTACCTTCAGGCTCTGATCAGGCCCTACACCCAAACAAGGGCACTGCGTTCATCACCTCTGGCCTGCTCGCTCTCCTACCTCTGAGGAAGTCAGTTCCCGCTCAGCCCAGTCAAAACTGTTCGCTGCTCTGGACCCAATGGTGGAACAAACTCCCTCACACGCCAGGTCAGCGGAGTCAATCCCACCACTTCCGGAGACACCTGAAACCCCACCTCTTTAAGGAATACCTAGGATAGGATAAAGTAATCCTTCTAACCCCCCCCTTAAAAGAGTTAGATGCACTATTGTAAAGTGGTTGTTCCACTGGATATCATAAGGTGAATGCACCAATTTGTAAGTCGCTCTGGATAAGAGCGTCTGCTAAATGACTTAAATGTAAATGTAATGTAAGGCAAGGGCTGATTTCAAGGTTTACTGCTAACCTACAAAGCATTACATGGGCTTGCTCCTACCTATCTTTCCGATTTGGTCCTGCCGTACATACATACGTACGTCCGGTCACAAGACGCACGCTCATAATTGTCCTACCCATGTGAGAGACGCAGACTCGGTCTCAACTTTTAAGTCTTTACTGAAGACTCATCTCTTCAGTAGGTCATATGATTGAGTGTAGTCTGGCCCAGGAGTGTGAGGTGAACGGAAAGGCTCTGGAGCAACGAACTGCCCTTGCTGTCTCTGCCTGGCCGGTTCCCTCTCTCCACTGGGATTCTCTGCCTCTAACCCTATTAAGGGACTGAGTCACTGGCTTACTGGTGCTCTTCCATGCCGTCCTAGGAGGGGTGCGTCACTTGTGTGGCGCACCCTCCTGTGCTTTGGCGAAGTGGTGGGGTTAATGTTCTGTTATAATCTCCACCCGGCACAGCCAGAAGAGGACTGGCCACCCCTCATAGCCTGGTTCCTCTCTAGGTTTCTTCCTAGGTTTTGTTCTTTCTAGGGAGTTTTTCCTAGCCACCATGCTTCTACACCTGCATTGCTTGCTGTTTGGGGTTTTAGGCTGGGTTTCTGTACAGCACTTTGAGATATCAGCTGATGTAACCTCTACTCAAAGATCCTCTATTAGCATGTAAGAAGGGCTATATAAATACATTTGATTTGATTTGATTTGAAAMCYTTTTTGATCTACTCAAAGATCCTCTATTAGCATGTTTTACCACTTCTATAAAAATTGTCAACTATCAGGTACATAGCAAGAAGGTTTGAGTTCACKACTACTGAAACAGGACCCAGGTGGTAAATATAAAGATCCAGTCCATTTAAAAAAYTGGAGGCCCCTTACACTTACTTCAGTGTTGTGATGCAAAAGTTCTAGCAAAATACATAGCGCATAGAATTAACAAAGTATTGTCAGATATTATTAATCCTATTCAGACAGTTTTTTTTAACATATATAATATATGTGTGCCCGAAGTCCTTTTCTCATCCCTGCCATGGTCTGTGCACCATCACTGCAAACACCAATGCAGTTCTCCCACTTTAGCCCATTCTCAGTCAGGAAGCAGTCCAGCATTTTGAATAGCTCTTCAGCTGTGGCTCTGTCTCTGACATATTTACAAAWAAGTAGATCCTCTCACAGGGAGTTTGTCATGTCAAAACGTACATAAGCGATAAACAAACAGTCTTTGTTGCTGTCAGTTGCTTCATCGAACTGTAAGGCAAAACGTTTGTCTTTGAGTTTATCTACCAGCTGTTCTTYAAGATCGTTAGCAATGTCATTTATACGTCTGGCGACAGTGTCATTGGACAGAGGGATAGTTTTTATTTTTGCAGCACTTGCGTCATCCAGCATGACAGAGACCATGTCTAMTRCTGCAGGCAGTATCAGCTCCTCTGCTATGGAGTGTTTTTTTGTTGCACTGAGCAATTTGGTACGCCACCTTATATGATGCTAACAGTGCTCGCTGGTTTACTGAAGTAGCATTCACAAAGCGGGACGATTGTTGGCAATATTCGGCACGTTTTCGCTGAAAACGCTTATTTTCAACGCTTATCAGCGTGATTGGGGTGTAATGTCTTTAAGTGACGCCTTAATTTATTTGGCTTCATGCTGTCCGCTGCCAACATTTTTAGACACAGTAAACATACCGGTCTTTCCTCRTCTCCCACSGTAGTCACAGTGAAGCCAAGCGCTACATACGCGTCGTCATATTTCCTCGTCTTAGCTTTCGGGAGACTTACGTTTGTCTCATTATCTCCGTCTCTCTCCGCCTTTCTTTTCATCCCTGTTAAATATTTTTCCATGGTGTCTCTTAAGGGTTTGTTATCTGCACTTCANTGTTAAATATTTTTCCATGGTGTCTCTTAAGGGTTTGTTATCTGCACTTCAAATCTCCTGCTCTGTGCTGTGTGCTCTTGTTCGGTGCAAAAAAAAACTACTCCCTGCGGCAAAAAAAAGCATGTTCCCCGAGGTCACACGCTCCCCCCCTGGCATCGCTCCGAGCCCCCCCAGAGGGGCGCGCCCCACTATTTGAGAAGGACTGCACTAGCGGGACGCCTAGCCCTTACTCTTGGGATTTTACAAGACATAACACTAGCTCTGGTATTGTGACCTTTTAGGGCTAGGCGTCCTGCTAGTGGGACAACTTCCGGGGAAACTGGAGTGCGTGCAATTCAAATAAATAATCATAAARAATTATGGATTTTATCTCCTACCATATCTATTGTGTTATATTCTCCTACATTATTTTAACAATTCWACAAACTTCCAAGTGTTTTATTTCCAATGGTACCAATTATATGCTTATCCTGGCTTCAGGGCCTGAGCAACAGGCAGTTTACTTTGGGCACGTCATTCAGGCGGAAATTGAGAAAAAAGGGGCCTAGCCCTAAGAAGATTTTATAGACCATACTGTATCAGTGTGGTTTTTCATGTAACCTGGGGCACGATCATTTAAGATGTCAAACATATGATTACATTTCAGTTGGTCCACTCTGGACTCCAAAGGCAACAAACCCACCTCCCGGAATTCCTGTACCCCTATGTGGGTCGTAGTGGGGACATTCAGCATATACCTGATAACATTATTTTGCATGACCTGCATTCTCCTTTTCAGCTTTTTTGATAGCCCACTATACCAAGCAGAGCAGGCATAATMAAAATGACACTGAATCAAGGTTGAGACAAGCAGTTTATTAACTTTAATGTTAAACTATCTAGTGTTACGATGTAAAAATGTCTATTTGTTTGCCATTTTAGAAAGAATTATAGCAGCAATCAGGTCTTCAGAAGGGGATTGATCTAGGGAAACACCAAGRTAAGATACACTTGTTTTAGATTCAATCTCCTTGACTGCACAGTTTACCGTTATCTTGTCAGCCCTAAGCAATCTAYGTTTTGTTCCAAACAAAATTTATTCAGTTTTTCCGAAATGTAGTGGCAATTTGTTGTCAGACAACCAATCTCTAGCAAAATGCAATTCCTTACTCAGGGTCTCCTCTATGTAAACTGTATCCTTCCCTGATACCAGTATGGCTGAATCATCAGCATAAAGCAAGAGTTTGCACTTTACTGTGTATCGGGCAACATTAACGTATATAAGAAATAAGTGAGGCCCTAAAATTGATCCCTGCGGTACTCCACGGGATATTTATTTGGCCTCTGACAGAACATCACCAACATACATACTTGTGTTCTGTTTGGTCAGATAAGACCTAAACCAATTAACTGCTACAACATTTAGACCCATGCATTTCAGTTTCATCAGGAGAATATCATGGTCCACAGTGTCAAAAGCTTTCTGCAAGTCTAACATAACCATACCTGTATATTCCCTTCTCACGTTCCTGCAATGTGGCCAAAAAGCTGGACAAGGCAAGTATCAGTGGAATGACTGTTCTAAAGCCATATTGTAGTTGCATGAAAGAAGTTGTTGGCTCAAGTAGGTATCCCTCAAGTGATTAAAAATACTAATCTCTCAACTACTTTGGATAGGTTGCTGAGGATTGACACAGCTATGTTTCATACGATTTGTTTACTGCGTTCTTCTTGTGGGAAGTGGAACCCCGGGGCTGTTTGAGATCCTGTGGCGTAATGGTACACTACTAATAGAAGTTGGTACAATATGTGTTATCTATTTTTAGCCAGTGACACAAAGCCACTATCCTTGATGGATTTGGCAGAGAGGTATCCAGCGCATTGCGTTGTTTGTGTCTCATTAAGCTATAGGTGTAGATTGTTAACTTGTCCTTACCGATGGCAGCTGCAGAACAAGATCATTCCTGTGAACCTTTGCTAGGGTACAAGTTGTTAATGAAAGACTGCTATTAGTGTCCAGAGCAGATGGGTACGCTTCTTAACGGAGAGATGACCCTGGCCCACTGTGATGAGTGGTAAAGTGGAGAAGTGTAAAGGGAGTAGATTTGCAACCTTGCCTGCGTCATAACATAGAACATCATCAATAACCAGGTCAAGACTACAGGGATTTATCTTATGGGGATTTTTGAGGCCAATGTCCTTTAAAATTTCCACAGATTACGAGGTCGGATGTAAGTTAACGCATAGACGGCGGTGCTATATAATGTTGGGATTTGGCCTTATCCATTTTGTATCTCGYCTGGTTTCTACAGTTAATATAACCGTCATAATCTTGTTGTGGATTTGTCCTTCAGAATCTGGCCAGGTAGCGATCCCTTTTTTTATGAGGTCTAAGATCTCGGGAGTGATCTATTTCTCTGACCGCTGTTTGATTCAAATTTGTTTCATCGGAGCCAGAGAGTTGAGTGCAGACAGAAACAGATCTTTAAAAAGATACCAAGCTTGATCAATATCATCACAGTTTAGTACATGAGACCAATCCAAAATTCTTAGGACCTCTACAAAACTTTATTTTAAGTATAAGTTTAAGCATAGACCGTACCTTCATGTATATATTACCTGGCTCTAGTAGCATTTTGCGTGTCTTACGGGTACAGTAGGTTACCATATGTTCACTAAAACCAATATTTAAGACTCCTGACTTACAGACGTTCTCTTGAACGTAAACACATACAATAATCAAATCCAAAGTTGATTTACTGTCAATACACACCCGCGTTGGCTCAACAATCAGTTGTTTAGGTCCAAATAACTGATTAAAGTTATACAGGGCATTTACCAGTGTACTTTTCTTTGGTGATAACTGCACATTTGTATTAAAATCGCCAAGCAGAATACATTCTCTATCAGCAAATACATTGTGATCACAGCAATTAGATTCAAGTAAATCATAGCAATTATTCTGCTAAGGAGGCCGATAGCACAGACCAACAAGTATAGGGCGACATTTAGGAAGAAGTATTTCTACCCATGCAACCTCAAGAMCATCCATTTTTACATCTGAACGAGGGTTAAAATGCACATCCTTCCTAGTAAAAACACACACGCCGCCACCGTTTCGGTTTTGGTCAATTCTATGAACGCTATAACCCGGTAGCTCAACCTCATCGTCCTCGATTGACCCATCGAGCCATGTCTCAGTCACAGTAACTACTGCAGCACGTGTGTTAGAAGCAAGAAGTTTTAATTCCTCTAATTTCGGCAGCAGGCTCCATGCATTCACATGGATAAAATGAAGTCCTCTCTGATTGAAACAGTCCAACATGTCATTTTCTGTGCCCACTGCTGATACACAGACTATCTCATCTAGATTGCACTCATCATCCCTGCTTGTGTCCAGCATCCCAATGTTTGGCACTGCATTTAAACAGCATACATTGCAAACAAGCAAAATGTTACTTTGAGACTTTACAGCTTCATCATATGACAAAGGGGTTGATAGATCCATACTTTATGTGAACAAACAAATCACAAATGTCACAAGCCATCGCGTTTGAATTCTTCCTTTCGGTCTTACCACAGTTTGGACATAGTTGTTTAGCTTTCCTTGTGGTGTTTGGGACAGGATAGGGGTGTACATCGCCACAGGTAACAAGCAGCTTGTTGGAGTTAACACCGGTCTCAGYGACGCTGTGGCGTTTCCTGTGTACCTTCCCCAAGCGGCTCAGCTGTTCCCGAGGGAAGGTGATATCAGTTGCCGGTAAAGTTGTTCATGGCCGAAGTCAGTCAATAGTCAATCAATCAACAATGTAATAATACTTTTAGTAAAAATATTTGTGTTTAACTTACAGTCTGTACATACTATGCGATTAGACACTTTCAGAATGTATGTGAAACATCACAGCACAGTTGAARAATATATGGCACATTGAGAGGGCTGTTTACGAAGATAGGTGGGATGGAATGAGAGTAGCTGAGGGGTGGGTTTAAAAGCTCATGTTCATAATGAGTTATGACTGAAAACACGATGTATTAGGTATAAGTACTATCTATCTACATATAATGTGTCAAAATATCAAATTACTTTATTCTTGCTATGTAACTACTGTAAAATAAAAAGAGGGGGTGTAGTGGATGGGAAAAATATATATATATATATATTCAGGAGTAAACACATGCTTAACAAGTCACATAATAAGTTGCATGGATTCACTCTGTGTGCAATAATAGGGTTTAACATAATTTTTGAATGTCTACCTCATCTCTGTACCCCACACACACAATTATCTGTTAGGCCTCTCAGTCGAGCAGTGAATTTCAAACACAGATTCAAACACAAAGACCAGGGAGGTTTTCCAATGCCTCGGAAAGAAGGGCACCTATTGGTAGATGGGTTAAAACAATAAAAAGTAGACATTGAATATTCCTTGKAGCATGGTGAAGTTATTAATTCACTTTGGATGRTGTATCAGTACACCCAGTCACTACAAAGATACAGAAATCCTTCCTAACTTATTTGCCGGRGAGGAAAGAAACCATTCAGGGTTTTCACCATGAGGCCTATGGTGACTTTAAAACAGTTACAGAGTTTAATGGCTGTGATAGGAGGAAACTGAGGATGGATCAACAACATTGTAGTTACTCAACAATGCTAACCTAAATGACAGCATGAAAAGAAGAAAACAGATACAGAATAAAAATATTGCAAAACATGCATCCTGTTTACTAAAGTAAAACAAAAAAAGATATACTTCATGCCCTGAATACAAAGCGTTATGTTTGTGGCAAATCCAACACAACACATCAATGAGTACCACTCTTAATATTTTTATGCATGGTGGTGGCTGCGTCATGTTATGGGTATGCTTATCATCTGCAAGGGAGTTTTTTGGGATAAAAATKAATGCAATAGAGCTAAGCACAGGCAAAATCCTAGACACACTGGGATACTAACTCTCCTTTCAGCTGGACAATAACCTAAAACACAAGGCTAAATATACACTGGAGTTGCTTACCAACATGAMWTKRAWKKTKMMTGAGGGGCCTAGTTACAGTTGAGACTTAAAAATCTCTGGCAAGACTTGAAAATGGCTGTCTAGCAATGATCAAAAACCAATTTGACAGAGYTTGAATAATATTTTCAAGAATAATGTGCAAATATTGTAAAACMCAGGTGTGAAAAGCTCTTAGAGACTTACCCAGAAAGACTCACAGCTGTAATCRCTGCTAAAAGGGATTATTTTGTAAATAACATATTTTTGTATTTCAATTTCGATACATTAGCAAAAATGTTGAAAAACATGTTTTCACTTTTCATTATGGGGTATTGTGTGYAGATGGGTGAGAGAAAAAAAGTAATMMATTTTGKATTCAGGCTGTAACACAACAAAATGTGGAATTGGTCAAGGGGTRTTAATACTTTCTGAAGGCACTGTATACCTTTCCCTGTACCGCAGCCACGGATGTATCTCTCCACTCTCCCCCTCCTCCTCCTCCCTGCCGTGCCATTTGGACAATGTGTGGGGCAAGCTGTTATCTGGCCTAATTTCCTTCCTAGTTCCACCCACATTTCCCCTTTTTCCGACTCTTATTTTGAAGCATAAAATAGGGAATTAGGTCAGGAGTTATTAGGTGTGGGGCGAGGAAGGACAGCTATTGTGGGATTGACAACATTTCAGAAAGATGTTTTCTTCTGTTTTGTGCCTATTGAACATGACCTAGGGGAAATGCTGGGCATGTAGGGAKTTTTTTTTACTCATTTGGATTCATTTTAGTTTGACTTCAATGGTCTTCCCTCCTTCAGTGTACACTCACCCAGCCCWTCCAGAKTCAGATATCATTCCAGCACCCAGAAAGTCCGGGAGAAAAGAGCCTAAGGGGAAGAGAGCCTCAGAAGTCACTGAGATCATCATCAAGGTACAGTACATTGAGGGACCCTCTCTTTCACTCCCACTATCTCCTTTCCAGAAAACTCTCACTCACCTCACCTGCTCTAATTAGTTATTTCTTTGAGGCCATACAAGGTAAAAATGCATGGTCGGTCCCCAATGCCTACTTCCTCATTTCTGACCTCCTGGCTATTTACAACCACTGTAGTCTCTGTCTCTTTCACTCCCTCCCTCCCTCTCCCGTCTGTCTGTCTGTCTGTCTGTCTGTCTGTCTGTCTGTCTGTCCTGTCTGTCGTCTGTCTGTTGTCTTCTGTCCTGTCTTGTCTGTCTGTCTGTCTGTCTCTTGTCTGTCCTGTCTGTCTGTCTGTCTGTCTGTCTGTCTGTCTGTCTGTCTGTTCTGTCTGTCTGTCTGTCTGTCCTGTCTGTCTGTCTGTCTGTCTGTCTGTCTGTCTGTCTGTCTGTCTGTCTGTCTGTCTGTCTGTCTGTCCTGCTGTCCTGTCCTGTCTGTCTGTCTGTCACCCCACCCTTTCTCTCTTTCTACTCTTTTCCTCTCTCTCTCACTCACTCTTTCTCACTCTCTCTCTCAACCTCACTCTCGTTTCTCTCTCTTCTCTCTGCTGCGTTCCTTTCCATCCAGATCTCCCCCTGGAGGATAAAACTGTCAGGGCTGTTTGAAATATCACACCTGCTACTTGATACAAATAAACTATATGGAGATAAAGGATCAAACAACCTTGAAGCCGCAGGACCTTCTACCACCAGAGAGCCTTTGTTAGATAGAGAGAGAGACAGGGAACTATAACCCTTGCATGATATCAACAAAAAAGTCAGCGGTAACATGTAGTGCCTCTTGGTTCCCCTAGAGGTTCCCCTGGCGCCTCTTGATGGGATGTTGTTGTTGGGGTTTTTGTCGTTAGTAAGGAAAAGACTCGAAAGACTCGAAAGAACTATGCATGTGTACCTGCGTGGTAGAGATAGTCGTGTAGTGTGGTAGCGCTCGCACGGGCTCTGTAACAACGAATCAAACCTCTATTATGTCACGCTAAGTGTGACCTGCCTCACTTGATTTGCACTCTAGTTAATTTGCAAATCAATTATTTACCTTTTTTGGATTGTAATTCGATTCCATTCTGTGACTTTCTCTCCSACAGCATGTGTGTGAACTGTGTATGGGAGGCCATGAGCAAATGCACTGCACGCCACAAGGTCAAATACGGTTGCACCTTCTGTCAGARAAAGGTMAGACTTAACCCTCTACAGACTGTGTCTCAGGCCACTTAACTAAGTTCTCAGGGGTCGTGTCAGCTCTGACTTATTTCTCTGCTTTCAGTATTTAACTGTTGTTTTACAGAGCTGACTTAGCATAAAAGGTCTCTTAGGACCCATGAACATGTCAGGTCTTTACATTTTAGCAGACACTCTCATCYAGAGCGKYTTACAGTAGTGAGTGCATACAAAAWKAWAAATACTTAATAAAAATACACAGAAAATACTTAAGTACTACTATACTTTACTATTTATATTTTTGACAACTTTTACTCCACTACATTCTTAAAGAAAATAATGTACTTTTTACTCCTTACATTTTCCCTGACACCCAAAAGTACTCGTTACATTTTGAATACATAGCAGGACAGGACATAAGACATTTTAAATKATTWATACTTTTACTTTTGATACTTAAGTACATTTAAACCAAATACTTTCAGACTTTTACTCAAGTAGTATTTTACTGGGTGACTTTCACTTTTACTTGAGTCATTTTCTTTTAAAGGTACCTTTACTTTTACTCAAGTATGAAAATTGGGTACTATTCCACCACTGACATTTTCACACTTTTTCCATACTGGTCCCCCTTGGGAATCRAACCCACAACCCTGGGTTGTAAGCATCATGCTCTACCAACTGACCCACACGGGACCAGGTCATCAAATCTGCTGATTGGATCGCAGCCCACCACACACCCTACTAATGATCGCTTGTCTCTCTACTCTTGAGGGGGCGCGATTCATTCGGACAGTCTACTCTTAGGAACCAAAAACCAGACACAATCAGGGTAGTCTCCCCAGACAGACATGCTGCCTCACACAATTTAACAATATTTCATCATATACGATTGCCCAAGTGCCTGCGTCGGTTGGGCAGAGAAGAGTAGGCGGAAATGGAATGCACACAGGAAATCGTCCAGAGCCTTATCGGTTCATTTCCTGCCATAAAAATGTCAACTGGAAACAACATTGATGGAGCTCGCAGAYGATATTTTCAAAGAGTGCATTTCGCAAGTGAGTAGTTTGCATGCGCCTTTACAGCTAATGTTAGCGTTACAAGCTTATAACCACTGACAGCTAACATATTGTTTTCTTTCCCCTTTCAAAGTGGCCAAGAAAATCTGACATGATCCCCTGACCTAGTACTGTTGCCCTAGGTCTGGGATTTATTAGACTACAATCAAGGCAAAACATTACTTCCCACTACTGACTGCTTATCTTACTTCTTTACCCTGGCTTATTCTTATTGCAGGACTGGAGGAATCACCAGCACAACGACTGCCAGACCGGTGGGGCTGTGGCTGTCCAGGAGGATGTGTCCATGTCAACCATAGACACTCACAGACACCCAAACAGACTCTGTAAAAAAAGCTAAGCTCTCCTTTCAATACCGCAGCGACTTGATCATGGCTTCTGATTCTGACCTCAGCAAGTTGTAACGTAAGTGCTGGTGCTTCTCTTTGAACGCATGGACGATAGTCGCTAGACTTTGTCATGCCCCTAGAACATGTAGAGTATTTTATGACAGCTGGGATTTTTTTTTTTACACCAAACTGAAATGTTGCTGAATGATATTACATTGTCTCCTGTCTGAAGAAAAAACATTTGAAACCCCTAAAAACACTACATTACACCAATGGGACTCATTCCTCTTCAGATGATCAAAGACAATTATTTGAAGAGCAGTGTTAGCCTCCCTCAACAGACTTTGGTCTCTGGTTCGATTTATATATTTGTCATGGAAACCTACAGATATTGAATGACTGCGTATGTTTCATGTTAAGTCTACTACTCCTGTGAACCAGATTTATAAACCCACAGAATGCCTGTTACTGAAAAATACTAATGCTCTATAAGTGCCGATTTACTTAAATTATATATTTTCTATGTTTTTTTATTTATGTATTATGTTGGCTCTGTTCTGCATTAAATGGAGCAGGAAAGGCAGGTATGCTACAATAGGTCTGAAAAGAACCTATGAGAATGAAATAAAACACCAAATGACCTTGTCAATTGTCCTCTTGCTAGTTCCCAGTGATTGCATGCTGTGAGAGATTGAGTGATGTAATGACCTATATAATTCTGMAGTCACATTCATATGTAATGAGTAATGACCCTACTTGTCATTTGACATATTTTCAATGTAACTTGCAAACTGCAAAATTCATTTCAAACCAGCTTGGTCTGTGTGTGACTGGGTGAGAATATGTTTTGAGTACATTGCGACACATTATCAATATTGTAAATGCATTTTCAACAAATTTGAGATGTGTACATTTCCAGTAGGAAATTGACTTGAGGTAGTGAACGAACTGTGTCCAGAGTCAGAAAGGCATGCATGGCGAGAGTTGTCTGATATGTAGGCAATTTCCATCCACCCACCCACTGTCTCTGTGGACTTATCGTTGTGTACTTATCGCTAAGTGTATGAATGCCATGGTTATTATTTAATCGACAGTGCACATTAGTGAGATTATCTGAGCTTTTCTCATTGATAGCTGTCAACTGCCACACAGCTGCACTGATGTGGATTAAACCCTGGATTAAAGTGGTCAACTGCGTTATAGAGGGGAAGTTGTTGTGTAATGTTGTTCAGTACAACATGCTATCTTTCTGTGAAGACCAACTGGTATACACCTCCACTATTCACTTGAGAACTGGTGTGAAAAACGAGGGTCAATTTGACCAACAGCTACCSGTCCAAAAGAGGGTCCATTACATTGATTTATTGGATTGCCTGTTGAGAGATTGGAAGAGTTTTGAGATCTCCTTATGAAGTAATCCACAGCAAGCTCTACAAACAGGCTATGAAATTATATGACGTCATCCAGTATATGATTTTATTTTTATTTAACCTTTATTTTAATAGGGAACACCTATTGCGACCTAGGTCTTGGAGTGAAACATTTTGTGTCCWCTGTGTCTCTACATGTAGCGTGTTGTTTCCTGATTATTGTGTTCGGGGACTTTGCTCTCAGGGAGGGGACTGCTAGAAGAAGAACAGAAAGAAGGGAACACATTGCTACTTTGGCACAACGTCTAGAAACTACGTGTGCAAGGTCATTATCAGCTTAGTGCACCCTGAGAGCAGAGACGCCTAGCTTGTGCATGAGTATAAAGAGTGCTGAAGGGGAAGCACCCATTCAGAGCTTCTGACAGACTAGTACTTTGAGTATTGAGATTGYTGTCTCCGGGCGATATCAATAAAGATCTGTTCACTTAACTTTGACTTGGAGTCCTTAGTGTTAATTTCCCTGCTCAACGTGCTTTAGGCATGCTGCAAGGAGGCATGAGGACTGCAGATGTGGCCAGGGCAATAAATTGCAATGTCCGTACTGCGAGACGCCTAAGACAGCGCTACAGGGAGACAGGACGGACAGCTGATCGTCCTCACAGTGGCAGACCACGTGTAACATCACACCTGCACAGGATCGGTACATCAGAACATCACACCTGCAGGACAGGTACAGGATGGCAACAACAACTGCCTGAGTTACACCAGGAATCCTGATGTCTTCTCTGGAATGTTTACCGTTGCTTCGATTTCATCACCTTATTG
>NC_036842.1:55494731-55506750 GCF_002910315.2 Salvelinus sp. IW2-2015
TGCACAATCCCCCATCAGTGCTCAGACTGTCCGCATAGCTGAGAGAGGCTGGACTGGGGCTTATAGGCCTGTTGTAAGGCAGGTCCTCACCAGACATCACCGGCAACAACGTCACCTATGGGCAACAACCCACCGTCGCTGGACCTGACAGGACTTGCAAAAAGTGCTTTCACTGACGAGTCGTGGTTTTGTCTCACCAGAGGTGAATGTCGATTCGCGTTTATCGTCGAAGGAATGAGTGTTACATCGAGGCCTGTACTCTGGACGGGATCGATTTGGAGGTGGAGGGTTGTCATGGTCGGGGCGGTGTGTCACAGCATCATCGGAGTGAGTTTGTTGTCATTGCAGGCAATCTCAACGCTGTGCATTACGGAAAGACATGACCCTCCAGCATGACAATGCCACCAGCCATACTGCTCGTTCTGTGCGTGATTTCCTGCAAGACAGGAATGTCAGTGTTCTGCCATGGCCAGTTGAGAGCCCGGATCTCAATCACATTGAGCACGTCTGGACCTGTTGGAATCGGAGGGTGAGGGCTAGGGCCATTCCCCCCCCAGATATGTCTGGGAACTTTCAGGTGCCTTGGTGGAGAGTGAGGTAACATCTCAACAGCAAGAACTGGCGAATCTGATGCAGTCCATGAGGAGCATATTGTAATGGTGCTCTAGCTCTTCCTCCTCCTCGGACGAGGAGAGGAGAGAAGGATCGTGGACCAATACGCAGCGAGGTATGATGACATAATGAATTTATTAAATAAAGACGAAACACGAAGAACACTTGAATAACTTACAAAATAAGAAAACGACGTAGACGAAACCTGAACATGGAACTTACATAAAGACACGAAGAACTCACGAACAGAAATAGACTACATAAAACGAACAACCGAAAACAGTCCCGTGTGGTGCACAGACACAGACACGGAAGACAATCACCCACAAACAAACAGTGAGAACAGCCAACCTATATATGATTCTCAATCAGAGGAAATGAATAACACCTGTCCCTGATTGAGAACCACTATAAGCTATATTGTCAAGAGACTGGACATTGGCGAGTAGTATGCTAGGGAGTGGAGCGCGATGTGCCCGTCTCCGAAGCCTGACCAGGAGACCGCTTCGTTTGCCCCTTTTACGGCGTCGCTTAGGGTCGCCGGCTGGGATCAGATCCATTGTATTGGGTRGAAGGCAAAACACTGGATCCGCTTCGGGAAAGTCATATTCCTGGTTGTAACGATAGTGAGTTAACGTTGCTCTTATATTCAGTAGTTCCTCCCGACTGTATGTAATGAAACCTAAGATTACCTGGGGTACCAATGTAAGGAATAACACATAAAAAAACAAAATACTGCATATTTGCCTAGGAACGCGAAGCGAGGCGGCCATCTCGGTCGGTCCCGGAAGTAAGATGTAATCTTTACGATTTCACATGGAGTCTCCAACTCAAACAAACTACGTTCAATAGGCGGTTGCAGGCCCTGTCTGATGGTTGATATTGATATAGTTGGTATGGCTATAAGATTGAATAGAACTGCACCATTTGGTCTATCCCTATTAGTAAAGAGGAAGGAGAAATTGGAATTACTTTTCCAAGGTTAGCACCATAGCTAATGTCAATACGTAGAAATCTCAGAGTAAACAAGGATGTTATAAACTGACTTACATGGTTTTGGTTGCTATCGTGATGTGGAATGTGGAATGCGAGTGGAGGAAGCCAGCCGTGCCCAACCAGGTGCAGTCAGTGGAGGACCTGTACCCGGCCGAAGACTACAACCCTCTGTCCCGGGAGCCACAGAGGAACCGACATGTCATGTCTCCTTGAACCTGAGCCAGAACAACCGCTACCCTCCCTGTCATCCATGTCTGTACCGGACAATGTTCAAAAACAAGGGCACCTGGGGCATGCAGGCCTCATGGCTGGCATGGAGCTGTCGGTGGAGTAGCAGGAGGCTATACGCCAGACAACAGTTGGGCAGCGCACCAATCGCAACTGGCAAACCATGAGGAGAGGGAAGTTGACGGCCAGCAATTATGGAGCAGTGGTTAGGTCCAAGTGCATTACTCTATCGCTGCTAAAAAGAGTCCTCAGATCACAGTCGTTGGATGGTGTGTTGTATGTAAAGTGGGGAACAGATAACGAATAGGAGGGCATCGAGGCAGTGAAGTCGAAGGATTTCTATGTCAAGGAGGGAGGGTCTTACAGCTTCCGTGAAGACCATGCTTACTGGCACCAGGTCCAAGGTCAGCTCCATATCACTGGAAGGGACACCTGCTTCTTTGTTGTGTGGACCACCAAAGCCTCCATCAGCATCCCTATCCAGCGTGACGACCTCTGACAGACTCATATTGCTCCTCCTATCAGTACATGTTTTCAGGGTAGCCAATGGTCCAAAAATATTCCACATAGTTCACACACACACACACACACTAGGCTCCCAGAATAGGTTAAATTATAGTACATACAAGTTTTGCTCAAAGCAGCCAACTAAAGTAATGTAGTTAACTTTATCATGGGCAGAGTGGGAATGTATATCTGTAGTCAACCCTGCCTTTATCTGACATTGTTGAAAAACAAGTGAACAATGAATAAAGATCATACACAAACAATAGGCTCCTAAAATAAGTTATATTGCATTCAAGTTTTGCTCAAAGCAACCAACTAAAGTCATGTAGTTCATTTAAGTTCAATTACAAAGGCTTGTCTGAGTCCATCTCCTCATTTTCATTCAGTAATACAACACAATCCACATTGCATTTTATCATGGGCACAGTGGGAATTTATATCTGTGATGTTTAAATGATGTCTTACTGTTAGGAATTTTGTTAATAAATAATTAAAACAAATTCTAGCTTTAGATAAAACTATAACTAATTGAACTCTGCACGCCTGGTGAAAAGAGATTTGTGTTGTGGGTTATAAAATAAGCAGAAAGGGTCGTTAAACTATGGTTGAACTGACCCAACTTAGCCCTGAGGTGTTTAGATAAGGCTGTGGGTAACTTTTTAGGTCTTCCATTATCTTGAGTTGTCTGCTAAAGTGGTAATAAATTATAGTGAGCCTTCAGGAGGATAGATTATATTGTGTGTCATGTGTGTGCGCTGGGAAGTTGGAATGAACTTTTGAACCTGTTTTCTATTTGTCAGGACAAGGAGACTTATTCTGTAACCTATGACGTCATATCTTGTATATAAACCTGTTGTTTATGATCAAATGGGAGCGTGCTCCGAGAATAAATACTATTATCTAATTTGAATAAGACTGTATCCTGTCTATTTTATGTTAATAAGTATCTTACAAATTCTTATAAATAGACAGATTGATTTTAATTAATGAGTACATTAGAGGAATTATTTAATTCCACTAACACTTACCCCCAGAATGAGAGAGTACATAACTTCCAACAAATGTATGGAAGGATGCACTCCTGTTGGACTGGAAAACAAGACATTTGCTCAGTGGTAGCTCTTTTTCAATGCTGTATCACCTATTTTATCTGGACAGAAAACACATTGTTTATCATAACACAAACCCACCTTGGACATTGTGACAGGTGGTCCCTCAACACCCAATCTTAAGTCATGAGAAACATACACAAACATACTGTGCAGATATACAGTATCTACAAGTTAATTGTTTTATAACATTTGATGAGTTACTGACCTGTCCATCCACAGGCTCAATCTGCTGTAGTCTCTACAACTGGACGCTTGCACTTGGATCACACTGGCACAAGATGTCCATGCACAGGATGGTCTGAGGGATGCACTGCTGTTGGACTGGAAAACAACAGACATTTGGTCAGTCTTAGGTCATTTTTAATGCTGTATCACCATCTTTATCTGGACAGAAAATGCATTGTATATCATAACACAAACCCACCTTGGACAATGTGACAAGTGGTCCCTCGACACCCAATCCTCATGCCTCATTGTTTGTTCTTGTTTCCCAATCAACAGTCTGAATCTTCCTCTTCCGCCATGTTGGATGATCTACCTTTTCTGGTAAATACAGGGCCATTTCTCTTTCCCAACGGAAAATGGCAACTGCAGACCCGAGTGTTGTCACTGGGTTTCCGTTCCGCCCATCTGAAAGACAGAAAAGTAACTTTTACTAGCTAGCTAGATTACTAAAATGGTAACATCTATATTTCAATACCATAACTCACAGACGTGACTATAGTAATGGTAAAATAGACTGTGCTTTGGTCTATCTGCACATCTAAAATCCTTCTATGTGGATGGGAGATCTCTGCTGGGATGGAGCAATTATCTGCAATGCTCAACTAGATGATCAGGACAGTCTAGGGTACTATTTGCCCGAAGAGTGGAAATATTGTGACGACCTATAAGACTGTACTTGTGATGTTAATTCTCAAGTGAAAATTTAAAACCCTCAGCCGTGAGGTCACTGAGGAGGACCAACAGCGGTAGGGGGGTTGTCTGAAAAAGACTGACATGCAGGGATGGACAATAAGGATTCTGGGCACTGGCCAGCAGACCACGATTTCTACTAGCCCAAGTAACATTCAGGTCCTAAATCTGTGGCATGTGATGTTGGTAAATTTCACTGCTTTGTCAGGCTAGTTTGGCACATTTTCTACTAGCCATTTCACTGCTGTGTCAAGTCTACTAGCCCAGTGTGAAAAGTACTAGCCTCGGGCTAGCTTAATTCTTTTAAATTTAACCTTTATTTAACTAGGCAAGTCAGTTAAGAACAAATTCTTATTTACAATGATGGCCTACCCCGGCGACACTGGGCCAATTGTGCACCACCCGACGGGACTCCCAAACACGGCCAGATGTGATACAGCCTGGAATCGAACCAGGGACTGTAGTGATGTGAGACGGTAGCGTCCCACCTCTTCAACAGCCAGTGAAACTGCAGGGCGCCAAATACAAATACAGAAATACTCATTATAAAAATTCAGAAAACATTTTACATAGGTTTAAAGATTAACTTCTTGTGAATCCAACCACGGTGTCAGATTTAAAAAATGCTTTATGGCGAAAGCATACCGTACGATTATTTGAGAACATAGCCCANGTCCAACTCATCCCAAACCATCTCAATTGGGTTGAGATTGGGTGATTGTGGAGGCCAGGTCATCTGATGCAGCACTCCATCACTCTCCTTCTTGGTCAAATAGCCCAACTATTTCCATTGATAGTTAATTCCCTATTGACATCTAGTCTTCCGCGTTGAGTATTATCTTAAAATATTCTTACAACTGGTACTGTAGATTAAGTTTAAAATTCTAATATTGACCCCTGTGGTACACTTTTATGTACTTCAAGAAATCCAGACTTAACCCGATCAATCACGATGGCCTGAGTTCTGTCACTAAGATGATCAGGAAACCATGAACAGGTGTCAGAGCTCAGGCCTATCGAGRATATTCAGTAAAATAGCATGATCAAAAGTATCAAAAGCTTGTTGCAGGTCCACAAACAAAGCAGCACATTTCATTTTAGTGTCTAAAGCATTGAGAAGATCATTAACAACTAAAGTGGTTACTGTAATAGTACTATGCCCACGCCTAACACCTGATTGGTTTACATTCTAATTTAATTTCTCAGCTARAAAAAGCAAAGTTGTACATTTACCAARGATTCAATAATCTTARCTAGACAAGGAAGCCTTGAAATGGGGTGATAATTATTAAGATCACTACCATCCCCGCCGTCACGGAGTGGAAGCGCAAGAGTAGATTTCCATTMTTTTGGAATATTTCCCAATTCTCTTTTATGAATGACTTCGGATAATTCTGGAGTGTACMAGGCATTYGATCTTCCTTTAACCCTTAATGTTTTTAATGGAGCATGATTATCCACAATAGTATTGAATACAAATGCAAATAGGCTCAAAGCTAAATCACGCTCAGGGATAGCTGAAATASTATCAAGGTTACTAAATTAAAGATAGTGTCAAAAAGCCTGTTCACTGAAGTTAAAGATCCTCTTTGTGATGATACAAGGCTTAGATATTTGTATTCTCACATCTCAAACACAACCAATTGGGCAATGATCACTAATGTCTGGGCGAAGACACCAGTAGAAACATACAGTGCATTCAGGAAAGTATTACTTGATAGCCTTATTCTAAAATAGAAAATATATATATATTTTAAATCAATCTACACACAATACCCCATATTGACAAAGCAAAAACAGTTAAATGTTTTGGAGGGAAATGTATTAAAAATAAAAATAGAAATACCTTATTTATATAAGTATTCAGAACCTTTGCTATGAGACTCGAAATTGAGCTCAGGTGCGTCCTGTTTTCATTGATCATCCTTGAGATGTTTCTACAACTTGATTGGAGTCCATCTGTGGGAAATTCAATAGATTGGACATGATTTTGAAAGRCACACACCTGTCTATATAAGGTCCCACAGTTGACAGTGCATGTCAGAGCAAAAACCAAGYCATGAGGTCGAAGGAATGGTCCGTAGCTCCGAGACAGGATTGTGTCGAGACACAGATCTGGGGAAGGTACCAAAAAATGTCTGCAGCATTGAAGGTCCCAAGAACACAGTGGCCTCCATAGTTTTTAAATGGAAGAAGTTTGGAACCACCAAGACTCTTCCTAGAGCTGGCCGCCCTGCCAAACTGAGCAAATGTGGAAGAAGGGCCTTGGTCAGGGAGGTGACCAAGATTCCAATTGACACTCTGAAAGASCTCCAGAGTTCCTCTARAAGGACAACCATCTCTGTAGCACTCCACCACTCCACCAATCAGGCCTTTATCGTAGTGGCCAGACGGAAGTCACTCCTCAGTAAAAGGCATATGACAGCCCGCTTGGAGTTTACCAAAAAGCACCTAAAGGACTTTCAGACCATGAGAAACAAGATTTTCTGGTCTGATGAAACCAAGATTGTCCTGAATTCCAAGCGTCACATCTGGAGGAAATCTGGCATCATCCCTACTGTGAAGCATGGTGGTGGCAACATCATGCTGTGGGGATGTTTTTCAGAGGCAGGGACAGGGAAACTTGTCAGGATCGAGATGGTCCTCAAAGATGAATGGAGCAAAAATACAGAGAGATCCTTGATGAAAACCTGCTCCAGAGCGCCTTCCAACAGGACAATGACCCTAAGCACACAGCCAAGACAATGCAGGAGTGGCTTTGGGACAAGTCTCTGAATGTCCGTGAGTGGCCCAGCCAGAGCCCGGACTTGTACTCGATCAAACATCTTTTGAGAGACCTGAAAATAGCTGTGCAGCGACGCTCCCCATCCAACCTGACAGAGCTTGAGAGGATCTGTAGAGAAGAATGGGAGTAACTCTCCAAATACAGGTGTGCCTGTATTTCCCAAGAAGACATACTCAAGAAGACTCAATGCTGTAATTGCTGCCAAAGGTGCTTCAACAAAGTACTGAATACTTATATAAATGTGATATTTTCTTTTTTTGTGCTTTGTCATTATGGGGTATTGTGTGTAGATTGATGAGGGAAAAAACTATTTCATCCATTTTAGAGTAAGGCTGTTACGTAACAAAATTTGAAAAAAGTGAAGGGATATGAATACTTCCGAATGCTTCTGTATGTTACCCACCATCTGGATTCGGTCTTTTGTAGCAACATTTCAAATGGTGATGTTCACATTGAATAAAAGTAGACTCAGAGCTAGAAAATGATATAGCATACACTGCAGTTGAAGAACAATGGGAAAGTAATTCTGCTTTGAAAGTTGATAAACTTGTAAATGACCATTGAATATTTACACCTACTGGAGAGTACACCTACTGGAGAGCTCTCTTTGTCTACACCATTTCAGCATTGTTCACACCCTGTTAAGCCTTAGCCCCACCAATCTCTTTAATGATTCACATGAAGCCATTTGCTAAACGGAGTGAATAGTGTAGTAAACAACCTAAGATTTCAAGACTGAAAGTGGTAAAAGTAGTAGCCTACAATAAGGAAAAACTCCAGGTAAAAATACACTTTATCTAGTCCTTGGCCTATATCCTAATCTGACTTTGGTGCAGGTCATATTCTTTACATTACCGTCTCTGGTAAACACACACTATATCAAATAAAAGTTTATTTGTCACATGCACAGGATACAGAAGGTGTGAACAGTAGAGTGAAATGTTTACTTGTATAGTAGCAATATCAAAAACAGAAAGTGTCCAGATAAAAATGTTTTATAAATATTATTTTATTATTAGATGACCCTTACCAGACACACTTGTCTAAATTGATGGGTCATGTGAAAGAAATGCTATAACCACCCCCCAGTTCCTGCCTTTGTCCGTGGCTAAACCAACTAGGCTCGTAATTTAAACATTTTATTTGTATTTACAGATGGAATACAAGTTTGTTATTAAGGCACAGCAAAGGTCACATGTTACAGAAGACATTTCTGCCAAAAAATTATTTAAATAAAAAGGAATTAAAATGCCTAATCTGTGAAGTAGTGACATATGCCTAGTTTCTTGAAATGGGTCACATTTTTCTCTGCTGTATTCGTTAAAATAACATCAATAAGAGCTGACTTTGAGGGTCGGGGTTGGGCCGTGTAGGCTTAGTCAACAGCTGGGTTAGGTTTAGATCATTACACGTCTTTTGGATTGTCTGAAGCCTGTATTTCCCAATCATAATTTAGGTCACCCAGGATATTAACTTCTGATTTAGTAAAAGAAGACAACAAACTAGTGAATTCCATGAGTACACAAAAGTTAGCCAAGGGAGGACGGTAGACCCTTATAAGAGTTATGGATACATTTTTCCCCAGACAAAGGCTTCCATTTTTTAGCTAACATTTTTGGGCAAGTGAAATGGATTTCAGTAAAGAGACATTTAAAAAAAAATATGAATGGCCACTCTACCACCTCTACTCTTAATATTAATATCAGTCTAGAATGTCCCCAGAGATCCAAGTTTCAGTCAATACCACAATGTCCAGATTCGTCTCCATAGCCCAGATCTTCATGTAATCCAGTTTGAAAATCAAATAAAATTTTATTTGTCACATACACATGGTTAGCAGATGTTAATGCGAGTGTAGCGAAATGCTTGTGCTTCTAGTTCCGACAATGCAGTAATAACCAACAAGTAATCTAACCTAAACAATCCACAACTACTACCTTATACACACAAGTTGTAAAGGATAAAAGAATATGTACATAAAGATATATGAATGAGTGATGTAACAGAACGGCAGAAGGCAAGATTGCAGTAGATGGTATAGAGACAGTATATACATATGAATGAGTAATGTAGGGTATGTAAAATAAAATGGCATAGTGTTAAGTGCTATGATACATGTATTACATAAAGATGGCAAGATGCGTAAGATATATAAGAGTACATATATACATATACTATGGAGATGAGTAATGTAGGGTATGAAACATATATTAAGTGCATTGTTTAAAGTGGCTAGTGGTACATTTTTAATAATTTCATCATTCCCATATTAAAGTGGTGGAGTTGAGTCAGTATGTTGCAGCGGCCACAAATGTTAGTGGTGGGCTGTTTAACAAGTCTGATGGCTTGAGATAGAAGCTGTTTTTCAGTTCTCGCGTCCCTGCTTGATGCACCTTATGACCTCGCCTTCTGGATGATAGCGGGTGAACAGGCAGTGGCTGGTGGTTGTTTGTCCTGATGATCTTTATGGCCTTCCTTGTGACATCGGTGGTGTAGGTGTCCTGGAGGGCAGGTGTTCTCCCCGTGATGCGTTGTGCCAGACCTCCTACCTCTGGAGAGCTTACGTTGTGGCGAGCAGTTGCGTACCAGGCGTGATACAGCCCGACGATGCTCTCGATTGTGCATCGTAGAAGTTTGTGAGTGCTTTTGTGACAAGCGAATTTCTTCAGCCTCCTGAGGTTGAAGAGGCGCTGCTGCGCTTCTTCACAACGCTTGTTGTGTGGGTGGACCAAGTTCAGTTGTCTGGATGTGACACGCGAGGAACTTAAAAACTTTCCACCTTCTCCACTACTGTCCGTCGATTGGATAGGGGGGTGCTCACTCTGCTGTTTCCTTAAGTCCACAATCATCTCCTTTGTTTTGTTGACGTAGGTGTGAGTTTTTTCCTACACCACACTCCGGGGCTCCTCACCTCTCCCTTGTAGGCCGTCATCGTCCTGTTGTTCGTATAATCAAGCCTTACCACTGTAGTGTCGTGCGCAAACTTGATGATTGAGTTGTGAGAGCGGCAATGGCCACGCAGCGTGGTCGTGCAACAGGAGTACAGGAGAGGCTCAGAACGCCCCTTGTGGGGCCCCGAGTAGTTAGGTAGGTCGTCAGCGGGGTGGAGCAAGTTGTGTACCGTCTCCCTGCCCCACCTAGGGGTCGGCCACCCGCGGTGCAGGAAGTCCCCAGGGACTCATTACACAGGGCGGAGTCTAGAGACGAAGCGAGTCATCGAACTGATGACGAATTTTGGAGGACCTCACGGTACTATTAGGTGTTAGAATGCTGAGTCTGTTAGTCCCGATGGAACAGCATCTCACATATGGTATCCTTCTTGTCTCAGAGGTTAGGGCAGTGTGGCAGGTGTGGTTGCGACTTGCGATCGTTCGTGTGGACTATGGGTCGGTAAGAGCAATTGGTAGGGTCAAGGCGATGTCAAGGTTTACGGGGGAGGTTGAATGGTCTCTTGACTAGTCTCATCAAGCACTTTCATTGATGCCGGAGGTGCAGTGCTGGTAGTCGTTGTATAGCTCAGTTACCTTAGCTTTCTTTCGGAACAGGAACAATGGTTGCCCATCTTTGAAGGCATGTGGGAACAGCCAGACTGGATAAGATTATGAATATGTCTTAAACACACCAGCCATAGCTGGTACTGCGCATGTGCTGAGGACGCGGCTGGGGAACTGCCGTCTAGGCCATCCAGCTCTTGCGAGGAGTTAACTACGTTTAATGTTTTACGTCACCTCGGCTGAGTGAGGAGTAGCCCGCAGCTTGAGTTGGAGCGGTGCCGTGTCAGTGGCTGTATTAGTCCTGCAAGCGAGCAAGAAAAGTTATTTTAGGCCTGGTCTGGCGAGCATAGACATCCCTGGTCGCGCGACGGGCTGGTTTTCTTGTTTGTAATGCCGTACGATTAGACTGTAAGACCCTGCCACTAACACCTCTTGGTGTCTGAATGCTGTTAAATTGCGACTGCTATTTGTCTCTATACTGGACTCTATCTTGTTTGATTGCCTTGCGGAGAGAATCTAGCTACACTGCTTTGTATTCGGTCACAGTGTTTGCGTCCACCTTGCCCTGGTTGAAGCCAGTGGTTCCGGCTTTCAGGTTTTCACGCGGAATGCGCCATCCGAATCCACGTTTCTGGTATTGGGAATGTTTTAAATCGTTGCTGTGGGTACGACATCAGTCAAGTGCACTTTCTAATGAATTCTCGCTTCACCGAGATCAGCGTATTCGTCAATATTGTTGTTGCCGCAATGCGGAACATATCACCAATCACACGTGATCGAAGCAGTCTTGAAGCGTGGGAATCAAAGATTGTCGGACAGCGTTGATACAGACCTTGAGCGAGGGAGCTTGTGTGGTTTGAGTTTCTGGTTGTGTAGTGCTAATGGAAAAGCAACAAAATGGCAGTCGTGGTCAGCTTTTCCGAACGTAGGGCGGTAGGGGCTCTCTGTATATGCGGTCGGGAAATTGAGTATAACAATGATCCCAAGGTTTTTACCCAGCCCTAGGTAGCACAATCGATATGCTGATAGAATTTAGGGAGTATTTTGTTTCAGGATTAGCCTGTTAAATTCCCCACTACGATGAATGAGCCCTCAGGACTGAAACACGACGTGTGGGTGTGCCAGTTTACAGAAGAGTCAGGAAAATTTCGTCGAGCGGCATCGACGTGCTGTTCTCTCTGGGCGGGAAAGTATATAGCTGGCTGTGAGTTATAATAAGAGAGAAATTCCTTGGTAGATAAATGCGGTCAACATTTTGATTTGAGGAATTCTAGATCAGGGAACAGAAATGACTGTGGAGTTCCTGTATGTTGTTATGTATTTCACACCCACGTCTCTTAATCATAAGGCCATACACCCCCGCCCCTCTT
>NC_036842.1:55506856-55596191 GCF_002910315.2 Salvelinus sp. IW2-2015
AACCATCTCTGTAGCACTCCACCACTCACCAATCAGGCCTTTATCGTCAGTGGCCAGACGGAAGTCAACTCCTCAGTAAAAGCATATGACAGCCCGCTTGAGATTTAGCCAAAAAGCACCTAAAGGACTTTCAGACATGAGAAACAAGATTTTCTGGTCTGATGAAACGTGTTTGTGACACGGCAGGGTCCACTCATTCAGACTGCTCTTACTCCCTCATTTTTCAGAATACAAGCCTGAAACAATTTCTAAAGACTGTTAACATCTAGTGGAAGGCATAGGAACTGCAATTTGAGTCCTAAGTCAACGGATACTGTAATGGCATTGAATAGAAAACTACAAAACCAACAAAAAAAACAATTTCCTGAATGGAGTTTTCTCAGGTTTTCGCCTGCCAAATCAGTTCTGTTATACTCACAGACACTATTTTAACAGTGTTGGAAACTTTAGAGTGTTTTCTATCCAAATCTACCAGYTATATGCATATCATATCTTCTAGGCCCGAGAAGCAGGMAGTTTAATTTGGGCATGCTTATCATCCAAAATTCCGAATGCTGCCCCCTACCCTAGAGAAGTTAAGAMCAAATTCTTATTTACAATGATGGCCTACCCCGGCGACGCTTGGCCAATTGTGCACCACCCTATGGGACTCCCAAACACGGCCAGATGTGATACAGCCTGGAATCTAACCAGGGACTGTAGTGATGCCTCTTGCACTGAGATGCAGTGCCTTAGACCGCTGCGCCACTCGGGCTGATTTCACAGGTCATTTGATTAGTCATGTACAACAGATGCACTTGTGGAACACAATTGTTTCTGTGTTTTTGTATGGGGAAAACATTGAGCCCAAAAGTCCTTTGTGAGCTAACTAGCCAACCAAGGTGCMTAACTAGCTAGCTCGCCAGGCAATATTTAGCTAGCTATCTAGTTAACATTAGCTCACTGTTTGTTTAGTCAGACTTTTCTAAGTGGTGACATGCTAGCTAACCAACTAACCTTGCCATGGTGCCGGCCTAGCGTTAGCTAGCAAGTCTGCCTACATGAACAGTGTGTTAACATTAACTAGCTAGCTAAATATCCMTTCCCTGGTGGACTAACATTAGCTAGCATGTCACCACGTGAAAAAGTATGACTACACAAACCGTGAGCTAATGTTAACTAGCTGGCTAAATCACTAAAGACTTGTCAATACAAATGTCACAATAGTCATGCTAGCCTATGCTGGTTTTCATTTTACTTGTAAAGAAGGTAATGTACACGTAACTACAGTCGGTTGTTATCTAGCTCATTTTCATAAGCACCTGGCTAACCACAGATCTTTGACCTAACCAAAATAGCTTGTTAGCAGCTAGCAAACAGGGCTTACCTTAYCACAAGGCTCCAGCTATGCCTCTCAATTACAGAGGTCGGAAAACAATAAAATGCTTATTGGAGTAGTGGTTAMAATCCGGTACATAGCACAGAACCGTCCTTGCTTCTGATCGACAGAGAGACCTAAGGTTATCTAGTTCGCTACGAAGGCCAGAGGGTAATTCAAAAAATTATAGTAATTTCAAAATACTAAGGTAGCTAGCTAGGTAATTTGAAAAAGGTAATTTGAAAAATGCTAAACAAGAATACACACAAGAAATACACAATATAAATAATTTACACGAGAAACTAAAAAGGCTATAATATCTACTTGCTAGGTTACTTGCTACTTGTCGATGAGAGTTTGCATGGGTAAATGTGCCTTGAGGGATGATGTCAAAGCTTGCGACAGGATGTGTAATTCTGCTAATTAGCACAGTTTTGGGGAGTAATTACAGGCAAATATATTGATAAAAGTTACCCAATCCGAGAGAGATTTGCGCGGTTATCAAAACATCACGCCAGGGTACGCCTACACGAAACACAGACTTTATATGAAGTAGTTCTAAAATCCCCTACGAAAAATGTAATGGTGAAAAAACTATTAGAACCATTTCCGGTTTTTACTGCTTGGTTTTATGGGCTTTATGACTAATACTGTGGTACTCAATATAATGACATCGTTCTATATATAAGAGAGCACTGCACGATGACCTCAGCCTCAGCTTTACAACACTGAGCAGACAGCCTTGTCCTCTCAAGCGTCATAATCCCCTGCATCTGTCAAAACTCATGCGTCACTTTCTGTGTCAGGCATGTAATGTCGCTGCCGTAGCGCACAATGCTACCACCACCACCGCTGGGCTGAGCCTGAATCGAGGGCCCAGCAATGAAGAGTGGGAGGAAATGAACAGCGGCTCTTAGTGGAGAGTGGTGAACCCCTCCATCGCGTTTGTCCCATTTTACATATTTGACAAGTGCTTCAGCTGCAGAGAAGATGAGTAGACGGTGAAGGGAAAAGTGGACGAGGAGGAGGAGAAATTCAGAGGAAATTGCAGGTGTGTCCATGTGGCGAGAAAATTCCACCCCACCACCCTTTCCACCCCCTCAACCCTTCTAGCTGTAAGAACTCTCAGATCCCATTTAGCAGATGAAGAGTTTCCCATCTGCCGCTACAGTTCCCTGCCACTCTCTATACCAATCACTGCTCATTCTCTGCTCTGTCTCTGAGCCCGCTCTCTTCCTAAACATAATTTAATTCTAATTGATTCTTTAGTGTAGACTGTCGAGTCCTAGAGAGGTGGCTGGCTGATTGGCACTTCTCTCAGAAATGCAGGTGTAGGTCTATCAGAGGAGCTTGCTCAATCCCTGCTACTTCATGCGATTTAGGCCTAAATCCAATCAGATCAAGCATTAATGGGCAATAGCCGACACTTGCTTAACTGATGTTTTGCCGGTGTCAGTATCACGGCTCAGGAGAAACCCAGATGCAGGCATTTCGAAGAAACAAAAGTTTATTACAAATACAGGTGGCAGGCAAACGACAGATCAAGGGCAGGCAGAGGTCAGTAATCCAGAGCAGAGTCCAAAAGGTACAGAACAGCAGGCAGGCTCAGTGTCAGGGCAGGCAGAAGTCAGTAATCCAGGGCAGTGTCACAAGGTATAGAATGTCAGCAGGCAGGCAGGCTCAGGGCAGGCAGAATGGTCAAAACCTAGAAAACAGGGACTAGAGAAGAAAGAAAGAATTTAAAAAATATATAGGCATATGGGAAAATCGCTGGTATGCTTGACGAGACAAAAAAAAACTGCAAACAGAGAACACAGGTATAAATGCACTGGGGATAATGGGGTAGATGGGCGMCACCTGGAGGGAGTGGAGACAAGCACAAAGAAAGGTGAAACAGATCAAGGTGTAACTATGTTGGAGCTGTCAAATCGGTCAGCAGCTGCTCTTGATCATTGTCACGAAGCCCCACCCCTCCTACCTGAGTTAGAAGTTCAGAAAGACAAAGTGTAGGCTATATAGAAATAATGACGCTCAAATTGAAAATCATTCAACAAAATAATGAGGATTTCTATCAGCCTAATCTAGGTGTAGATTACATCTCACATTCCAGTGTTCGAACTTGTAAACAAGGCTGCATGGGATTTCTCTTAATGCGACTTTGTGTARCCTATGGCAATGTCCGCTTTAGGTATAATGCCAGATGCCACTTGTGGATTTGACAGCTCTAACGCAGTTCCACCTCTGACACCGCCAAAACAGACGCTATGTGGWTGTCAGCTAAAGCGSACCTGATTGAATAGATCCCMTAGTTCATCTCTGATCTATCTAGTTAAWTAAAAAGTAAAAAATACCTGGTCTATGCTCAGAATGGATGATACTGTTATTGAGGGTGTACCATCATTTAATTGTTAACATCCTAGAAATGGGGAAAGATGAACTAAGCAATACCCCTATATTTGTATGTGTTTCCTTTCGAAGATTTACACCCAAAGGCTCGGTCTGTCCGTCCATCCGACCTTGCGTGTCTCCAGAGCTCTCCTAGTCTGTCTAGTCAGTCTCAYCTCTGGATGATGTGTAAGCCCTCTGCAATGTTTTTTCTCCTGTCCTTCCCCTCTAACCCTCTAATCCTTTTCTCAAGGTTGATTTTCTGTCTGTGGAATGTTGCACATCTCAAAAAACGTCCAAGCCAGGAGTATAMATCGAAATGGCTAATAAGAAACCTGACCAGAGAAAATTGCCCTTAAATACAAACCACTATTACAGGGTTGTTTGGCCATTTTGCTCCTTCAATAGATGGATGTGAGATTGGGCAGCCATTCCAAATATAATGGTTAGGATCAGAGCCTTGTGTCAGTCTTTCAATATAAGGCTCTGSTTGGGGTTATCTGCCCATTGTCTGGCTCTGGGAGCGCCTATGAATTCCCTGTCATGTCATGTTGCTCTTTGTATGCCTCTGATCAGTGGTGTAAAGTGCTTAAGTAAAAATACTTGAAAGTACTTTGAAATACTTTTTTTGGGGTATCTGTACCTTACTCTAATATTTATATTTTTGACAACTTTTACTTTTACTTCACTATATTTCTAAAGAAAATAATATACTTTTTACTCCATACATTTTCAATGACACCCAAAATTACTTGTTACATTTTGAATGCTTAGCAGGACAGAAACATTTTCTAATTCACACACTTATCAGGAGAACAACCCTGGTCATCCCTACTGCCTCTGATCTGGCAGACTCACTAAACACGTGCTTCATTTGTAAATGATGTCTGAGTGTTGGAGTGTGCCCCGGGCTATCCGGGGAAAAAAAGAAAATGATGCCATCTGTTTTGCTTGATATAATGAATTTGAAATGATTTATACTTTTACTTTTCATACTTAAATACATTTTAGCTATTACATTTAATTTTGATACTTAAGTATATTTAAAACCAAATACTTTTAGACTTTTACTCAAGTAGTATTTTACTAGATGACTTTCACTTTTACTTGAGTCATTTWCTATAAAGGTAGCTTTACTTTTACTCAAGTATGACAATTGGGTACTTTTTCCACYACTGCCTCTGATGATGAACACCTATTCAGAACATCAGGTTAAAAACAAMAACATTGCAATGAGTCAATCACACTATCTTTACAGCTGCAATTTGAGATTTATATATTGGTCCCCAGCATGGAATGTGTGGAGTGAAGTGTCAGTGGTAAGTAGGCAGCTTGCTATCTCAGTGGATAACAAGGGGTACATCCCAAAATGGCACCCTATTCCCTATGTTCTGATAGGACCTGTTGAGACATGACATTTCAGATGACTATGTGTGTGTATGCTATGAATCCATGTGGTACTGAGAAACTCACAGCTTTCAAATTACCCTGAAGGCTGGCACCTGTGGCAAGATGTGTGGTCTATTAGTGGTCCAGGCCACGGGCAAGATCTGATCCCAGGAGAAGAAGGTCACTTATACCCGTGTGAGGCAGCCCAAACTGTGCTGCTGCTGACAGTACAGTTTCTTTGCTCGTTCAGTGACAGAGTTTCATGAAAATGGTTTTTAGTGGAGAGAGCCCCGTGTGTAGGAGGATGCACCCGTCACTGCTCTCATTAAAGTGTGATGCCTCAMTTCTAACTCTTCTGAGACTAGATGAATTTGCTACTCATCCCTTTCAGGAAAAGTGCCTTAAGCTTTTTTTCAGAATGTGTCAATGTATATACAGTGACTGAGCCTTTATCCCAGTTCTCGGTGACTGTAGTCTGGATAAACCCAGCTGGAAACCTATCTGGTTTAAAGGCCAATATGAAATGAAAATAACTGAGCCACCAGTCTCTCATACTAGCGTCCATGTTTCTCATGTTTCTCTCTTTACAAAATGAATGACACTGTTCATTTTTTAAAAAGAGACAGGAACTTTCCTCTAAACGTTGGTCTGCGGGAGCCAGGGTTTTGAAGGAGAGCTTTGGACTTGGACCTCACCTTGTCTGTGTTGGCTATGCAGGGTGGAGTATCCCAACTGTCATTTGATGTTCATCATTGTCCCCCACGATGAAATCCGGGAGGAGACTGAGCTTCTCCATCAGTCTGTCTGTCTGTCCGTTAGTCACACATGATATCTCAGACAGCATAAGCACAATTTTGAAGAAACTTCGGTGAATGATGTGTCTTGCCATAGAGCATTAAAAAAATTACACTGATGTGCCCAAGGCGAGAGCTATTAATTAAGTGAAATTTGAGTCACACCAGAGGAGAGGCAAAGCGAGAGGGATAACTGGGCCCAAAATCTGTCTTCCTCAGCAGGTGGTGTTTKTTCTTTGACATCTGACATGGAGTACTGGGACTGGATTAGCTAAAGAGACTGCAGAGCTTGACATTCAGGGCTGCCCATTGGCCTGCCAACATCTGCCGGGCTCACCRGGCCAGTTAATCACATGGCCGGTATCTCCAAAACAGAAAACATACATATACATACAGACATATACAYACAGACATCAAAACTATGAAATAATACATATGGAATCATGTAGCAACCAAAAAAGTGTCAACAGTGAAGAGGCGAGTCCGGGAYGCTGGCATTCTAGGCAGAATTCCTCTGTCCAGTGTCTGTGTTCTTTTGCCCATATTAATCTTTTCTTTTTATTGGCCAGTCTGAGATATGGCTTTTTCTTTGCAACTCTTGTACTGTATGTATTGTACTGAAGGCCAGCATCCCGGAGTCGCCTCTTCACTGTTGACGTTGAGACTGGTGTTTTGCTTGTACTATTTAATGAAGCTGCCAGTTGAGGACTTGTGAGGCGTCTGTTTCTCAAACTAGACTCTAATGTACTTGTCCTCTTGCTCAGTTGAGCACCGGAGCCTCCCACTCCTCTTACTGTTCTGGTTAGAGCCAGTTTGCACTAGTCTTTGAAGGGAGTAGTACACAGCGTTGTACGAGATCTTCAGTTTCTTGGTAATTTCTCGCATGGAATAGCCTTCATTTCTTAGAACAAGAATAGACTGACGAGTTTCAGAAGAAAGTCCTTAGTTTCTGGCCATTTTGAGCCTGTAATCGAACCCACAAATGCTGATGCTCCAGATACTCAACTAGTCTAAAGATATGGCTTTTTCTTTGCAACAGTTTTATTGCTTYTTTTATCAGCGCCACAGTTTTCAACTGTGCTAACATAATTGCAAAAGGGTTTTCTAAAGATACATTTCCATCGGGGTTTCCATCGGTGCGACTATGACCAGACCAGGTGGAAAGTCCAGACCAGGTCTCCACCGTGTGCATCCCCTCAGAATATGCCGATTTGGCTCTCGCCTTCTGTAAGAAGAGGGCAACTAAATTACCACCTCATCGACGGGGGGATTGTGTGATAAATCTCCTGGTAGACGCAGCACTTCCCAGGAGTCACGTGTATCCTCTGTCACAGGAGGAGACGGTGGCTATGGAAACATATGYCTCCGAATCCCTGGGGCAGGGATACATTCGGCCCTCCACTTCACCTGCCTCCTCAAGTTTATTTTTTGTGAAGAAGARGGATGGGGGTCTGAGCCCGTGTATTGACTATCGAGGTATCAATCAGATCACTGTGAGGTACAGCTACCCGCTGCCTCTCATCGCCAGTGTGATCGAGTCAATGCACAGGGCGTGCTTCTTCACAAAATTGGATCTCAGGAGCGCTTACAACCTGGTGCGTATCCGGGAGGGGGACGAGTGGAAGACAGCATTTACCACCTCTGGGCACTATGAGTACCTCGTCATACCGTACGGGTTGATGAATGCTCCATCAGTCTTCCAGGCCTTTTTTTTACGAGATTTTCCAGGACCTGCACGGGCAGGGTGTAATGTTGTATATCGACGACATTCTGATATACTCCGCTACACGCGCCGAGCATGTGTCCCCGGTGCGCAGGGTGCTTGGTCGACTGTTGGAGCATGACCTGTACGTCAAGGCTGAGAAATGTCTGTTCTTCCAACAGTCCGTCTCCTTCCTAGGGTAGCGCATTTCCACTTCAGGGGTGGAGATGGAGAGTGACCACATTTCAGCCGTGCGTAATTGGCCGACTCCCACCAAGTGCAGTGTTTTCTAGGGTTTGCCAACTACTACCGGAGGTTTATCCGGGGTTTTGGTCAGGTAGCAGCTCCCATTACCTCACTGCTGAAGGGGGGACCGGTGCGGCTGCAGTGGTCGGCTGAGGCGGACAGGGCTTTTGGTCACCTGAAGTCTCTGTTTACCTCGGCTCCCGTGCTGGCTCATCCGGATCCCTCTTTGGCGTTCATAGTGGAGGTGAACGCGTCCGAGGCTGGGATAGGAGCCGTGCTCTCTCAGCGCTCGGGCACGCCACCAAAGCTCCGCCTCTGTAATTTATTTTCGAAGAAGCTCAGCACGGCGGAGCGAAACTATGATGTGGGGGACCGCTGTTGGCTGTTGTCAAGGCTCTGAAGGCGTGGAGACATTGGCTTGAGAGGGCTAAACACCCTTTTCTCATCTGGACTGACCACCGCAATCTGGAGTACATCCGGGCGGCGAGGAGACTGAACCCTCGCCAGGCAAGGTGGGCCATGTTCTTTACCCGTTTTGTTTTCACTCTGTCCTACAGACCAGGTTCCCAGAAAGCTAAGACAGACGCACTGTCACGGATGKATGCGGGCCATGGATCACACTCCCATAATTCCGGCCTCTTACCTGGTGGCCCCAGTGGTGTGGGAGTTGGACGCGGACATAGAGCGGGCGTTACGCACAGAGCCCACTCCCCCCCCAGTGTCCAGCTGGGCGCCTGTACGTTCCGTCTGCTGTCCGCGACCGTTTGATCTATTGGGCCCACACGTCACCCTCCTCTGGTCACCCTGGCATCGGTCGGACGGTGCGTTGCCTTAGTGGGAAGTACTGGTGGTCCACCTTGGACAAGGACGTGAGGGTTTATGTTTCCTCCTGCTCAGTGTGCGCCCAGTGCAAGGCTCCCAGGCACCTGCCCAGAGGGAAGTTAAAACCCCTACCTGTTCCACAACGGCCGTGGTCGCACCTGTCGGTGGACTTCCTGACAGATCTTCTCCATAAGGGCACACCACGAGTTGTGGATCGGTTTTCTAAGTCCTGCCGTCTACTCCCTTTTCCGGTTCCCTACGTCCCTACAGACTGCGGAGGCCCTGTTCACTCACGTCTTCTGGCACATACGGGGTGCCTGAGGATATAGTTTCTGATCGGGGTCTGATCGGGGTCCCCAGGTCACGTCCAGGTCTGGAGAGCGTTCATGGAACGTCTGCGGGTCTCGGTCAGCCTCTCCTCAATTTTCACATCGGAGTACCGAGAGTAACGGCAGGTGGAGGAGTAAATCAGGATGTGGGTAGGTTACTGTGGTCATATTGCCAGGACCGGCCTGGGAGTGGGCGGCCATTCATCCCCTGGGGTTATGCTGAAACTACACTTCCAGGACGTATCTCTCGTTCACCTGCTGTGTATGTTACCAGCCTCGAATCTGAACCCCTGCTACTCGGAGCAGACTTGATGGATCGGTTACTCCCACTGATGGATTGGAAAACCAACCATGTATGGGCACAGGTCACAGTGCCTTCTCCACTGACCATACTGTTCTGCCCTAAACGCTAGCTGCAACGCAGCATCCAAAAGGGGGATCCGATCCAAGGAGATATTACGATATCTCGACACATTCTATCGGCAAACCTGATTGACCATTATTTTTATGATTTCAAGCCAGCTGTCTCTGTGAATGAGCGACTTCCCTCCTCCTTGAAGTCGTGCAATACTGTAGTTAAGATGAACTTCTCTTGTCCTTCGGACACTTCCGCAAGCAYTGTGGCCGTCTCAGCAAGAAAAACATTGACAAGCAGCGTGTTCTCTGTTTCCGATGATACATCTTCCGCTTTGTGGGGGACTGTCACCCTTGACATTGACACTATTGGGTGTCAGTCYCGCAACTGACCCGATGACTCCCACTTGTTGAAACACTTTGTGATATCATAGACATATATCCTCGTCTCAGTTCGCAGGTACTGAAGTTGTTGCTACACGTGGACGCTGTGGTGACTGACAGGCCTCGACAGCCACTGAGCGTTTTGAAGCACAAAAACCTGGAGATTTGGTTGAAAGGTTACAGCTATTCTCATAGCAATGAGGCYGTTGACAACTCGTACATAGGGTCCGACCTTTTTGTTTGTGCCTCGGATACCAACACCAACCGCTGGTAGGGGGGTCCCTAGACACTAAGGGGGCAATAGTAGCCCAGACCCATGATGAGCCTCATCGAGTCCGGTGGGGGGTCGAGACTACGTGCAACACCATACGAGGCCACCAGAGCAGAAAACAAATCTAGTTGTAAACTCCCCTACAAGATCAGTGAGGAGCAGACAGGCCCCTAGATKGGGTTAATCTTAGAACACATCTAGGATATTACTGAGGGGTCCCACTCTCGTCGTGAAAGAAGTCCAGTGGACTTCCATCTCCTAAACAAATGGCAAAAATGGTCATGCCTTGCCATGTGTAGCTTCAACTACAATACAACTAGTAAAGTGCTCTAATCATGTGTTCTGGTAGGATAACGTTTCAGAATAAATCGGTAGGACATCTGGTCCCCTTGAGTACCAGTACAAATGCCAGCACAGTCAGCACATTGCCAGCACATTGATAACAGCGACAAAGGAGTTAGTAGTCACTCAGATTGCAACACGTGTTGGGGAATCTCCAGAACACTCTTCTGATGGTGAACACACATGCCACTAATAAATAGAACCCTCCATTCAAGAGGAACGTTATTAGAAGTCATGGACCATGATCACACCGCGTATGACTGGTTCAGTGCTTAGAGAGTACWTCCGACGTAAGGTTAGTTCCTCCATGGATAACATATATATGAAATAGACTCCTTCATACCTATCACCACTAMAATGATGTAAGACACATTGACGTGTAGTAAAACTACTACATGTCCCCTTAACACATGTCTTGAGGTCAACATCAATTCTTACTGTCCTCCAGGCATTGACCTGGAAATTATCTGATGACGTCAGACTCATTCCGAACCTTCTAGGATACTTGGTTATTTCCCTTGGCATGTGCGCTTATGTAAGCATAAACACACACGTACAACAGAACATTTAATGAGGATTTATGCTCGGTTTACTTAAGGGTCCGAACAAAATATCAGCCTTAGTAAAGTTGAAAATKTACCCCCGAGGCCTTTGACTCTACCGCTACAGTACTCACCGGTTTCTCCATAGAAGTCCATAGGTCATCCCTGTAGTCTGCCTGAAGCTGGGGCCTTACAGTTGTAGACTTATCATGTAGTTATCAACTTCGGATAGTGCCCTAAGCAACACACCGCAAATTAGGAACGCCCTAGATATGGCATTAGACAATGCCATTATCGGGTCATTTTGCTAGGACCTTTGACGTGTGTAGAATACAGTTCAATTAGATGATTTTGGTATGATAAAATATATTTTGTATATCTTTAGTTTATGCTTTCATTCCTTTCTTCCTCAGTTCCTTTCACACTTAGGAAGTGATAGACCCATAAACAAAGTCCCCATACAACCATCACTTAGTGCCACAACGCCGCTCATTTGGGAAGAAATKTAATTATATATTTTGTGAGTGTGTGTGTTGGTAACATCTGCCTACGTTACTTCCCAGATCTTCCAGTCTGGACAACCAGATGACGGGTCCAGAACAGCGATCCCCAACCAGGACATCCCCTGGTCATTCCTGTGGTACTTTGCAGCTCCAGAAAACCCACCAAGGTAAACCACCAGAGGGGGACCGTAACGGCGATCACCAACCGGACATCCACTGCCCATTCTTGTGATGGACTGCTMCGCTTTCAGAAATACTACCAAGGTCCACCACCAGAAGGGAACAGCAATGATGATCCACAACCAGGACATCACGTGGTAGTTATTGCTGGTTTGCAACTTGCAGAATCCTTCCAAGTTTAATCCACCAGAGGGGGACTGTCATAACTCTCCTGTGACGCTCTGAAGGATCCGGTTACAGTGGGTCCGCTCTACAGCGTGCTCTCTCTCGTAGAGGGGTAGAGGGAAGTCGGCTGTTTTATTGCGATCTTAAAATACGCTGCCTCTATGCTTTGTAGTGTTCGAGATTGGAATGTAAACTGTGGAACACAGTGACACTTGAACAATCAAAAGTTTGAATAATTAAACAATATTTTGGTCTGTTGGTATTTAAAGAACAATCATGACGAGTGTGTTTCATTTGGTGATCTCATGAAGGACAGGAAACACTCATTACTGTGTCTTTGTTTGYGTACACTTTTCAATGATCAGATTTACATTTAGATGTTGGATAAAATGAATGAGTAAATAAGAAACTGTTTGTGAGAAGATGTAATGTGATGTTGGCCTTCTAAACGAGATACTTGTTAAGATGTAAAGTTTTAACTAGTCAGTGGCCATGCCCCCGTGAGGCCAGACATTACATCAGGCGTCATGGAATCGCCCCTTTTTCACTTCCTACAAAATGTACATTAATTCAGAGAACGCCGGGATGGAGTCCCCACGTTGGAATGGCTACAATTCCATAGACCAATAGACCAGAAAATATGGAGCTGGTGCTACATGTTGATTTGATAAAATAACAGTCTTCACATTTAATGATAGTCCAGACACTACACCGTATATAGACAGGTGTGTGCCTTTCCAAATCATGTCCAATCAGTGGAATTTACCACAGGYRKACTCCATTCAAGTTGTAGAAACATCTCAAGGATGATCAATGAAAACAGGATGCACCTGAGCTCAATTTCGAGTCTCATAGCAAAAGGTCTGAATACTTACTTATACTTAAGGTATTTCTGTTTTTTATTTTTAATACATTTGCAAACTTATTCGAAAAAAMCATTTTCGGTTCGTCATTATGGGGTATTGTGTGATGATTGATCAGTATTTTTATTTTTTTAATCAATTTTAGAATAAGGCTGTAACTTAACAAAATGTGGAAAAGGGAAGGAGTCTGAATACTTTCCGAATGCATTGTATATACAGTATGTGTGTGAGTGTATTTAATCCTTCACATTCTTCCCAATGTCTGACGCTTCACACTTGTTATCAACCAGCATTCGGGTACCAAGCATGTCAATCCCTTCCCTCTCCATCTCGATTGAGCCCAGCCTCAGTTGGCTATGACCTGGATAGGTCTACTTGCCCCAGACCCGTCTTAGTGGAGGTGGGAACCCCATCAATTCAGAGTTGAACATCGGTATGCGCATTCAAAAGTCCTCCACCTGCTTTCCAGTCTTTTTTCATATCAGACACAGCGATGTCATTATTAGAAAATAAGGTTTTACATAGGCCTACACTATGGAGCTGCTTGCTTGTCAAGACATGAACATTATTTACACAAATCACTTATTGGTTAAATACAAAATGAATATTTTAGTAATGTTATTCAGTAGTCTAGGCCTATATAATTGTTTAGAAACCATACTTCCCGAAGCTATGATGTTTATTTATGTTATCATCTGAATATCAACTGCAGGGTGCCAAGAGCACACAACTTCTCACACAGCAGATTGCAGAAAGAAATGTGTTCTAATTAACCCAGTCACTGCGCAATATTCCCAAATGCAATCTCGGGAAAATACAACAGCAGAATCCCAGTTTTTAAGTGCTGTATGATTTATTTCTCAACTTACATTTTTTGAGCAATTGGCAGCGTTTTACAATCTTGATTGTCTGGCATGACAACATAAAGGTAACCGCGGGAAGCGCGCCAGTCATTTGAATGCATAAACGGTAGGCCTATATTCACTGTAAAATTCACACAATTACACTGTATTTATGAACACTGCAAAAATCACATGATTTTATTAGTGCCTGCGCAAGTTTTTTTTAGGACATTTAACAAGCGACAAGATCATATTTAGAGTCTGTGATCTAGCTAATGATTAACCCATTGTGATAAACAATACAGAGGAGCAACCCCATGCTTCAGCCATGTAGCCATGATTCTGCATCAGACGGTGATAATGCTTATTGCTAAAATAACACACTTGTCTGATAATATTGCTTTTCATCGATATGTTATTGGACTAATTTCTGAAGGGGAATATTTCATTTWAATGGTTTAATATAGGCTATATGTCATCATTGAGAGGGGGATGGTTTTATATTTGTTTTCCAAACAATCAGTGTAAATATCAGATTTTATGGTTGGCTATAAGGTACTTGCCCAGACTGCAAATGAAACATGAAATCCCCTACATTTGAAATTCTGCTAGCATAACTGGCTTTCCTGTGATCTTGGCCTGGGACAGAAATGTCTCATTCGGGCCAGTAATTTTCACTTGTTACTGGCTAAGTGTGCCACTGGCAAATTTACCTTTATGTCAAGCCTTTGCGCTGCATCATTCATGAAGGACTACATGTTTCCTGTTGCCTTGTTGATTTTGAGAGTAGCTTCCCTCTACATTGCTGACATAAACAATCACCCCTCACTCCAATAGTTACTTTGGATCATGGGGAGGGAGTTAGAGGGGTTGTCAAGGGCCATCTATTGGCAGACAGTCCAATACTTTGTGGGTGTGTGACTGTAATGAGAGATGACACACTCAGATCTACATGAAGGCATTGGCTTGGGAGAGACATGCATACCTCTTTCTTGTCTGTCCATCCACCTTCACAATTTCACCTCCATAATCACATTTTACAGCAGTACTATCCAAAGTGGACCCAAAGTACGTTTCCACTTGGCTGTTTCTCCTGTCCTTGAAACAACTCTAGAAGGGCCATCTCCATTCTCCTAATTGAGATAGACTTGAATATCTTGGAATATAATTTGCGTCTGCTGTCTTGGAGGAGACTGAAGGAGAATATCTTAGCTCATTTGTGAAAAACAAAGTTTATGGAAGGACTGACATTAAATCTTCCAACTCACACACCCATTATGTAATCTGAGTCATAGATACACAGGGTGATTACCATTTCCAGTCACTCCTCTAAATGCCCTGAATTGCATTTGACATTTATGTTAGCTCATAAATGCYGCAGAGCTAGTTTTCCCTGCCCTGATTTGAAATAGGTCTAATGTTTTTAATTCTTTCTCCACCTGTTGTTGTTGCTAGGCTAACCTCTGTCCCTCACCTGTGGCTAATGGACCAATCATCCTGGGGGAGAGGTTTGCGGATGTAAATTACTCTGTCAATACTTGTCACATTGCAAGCAGATGGTGTCTGAAATTGCTCCATCATATTTCATCCTCCCTCTTAAAGCTTTCTCGTTGGACTTGAACCATGAAACTCTTGTTGTTGTTGTTTTTCTTGTCTTGGATACATGATTTGTGCTGCTAGGCAACGGAGAGGAAACTGTATTTGTTATTTAGCCCTTTTTTTTTACCACTTTGTCCGTTTGTCAAAAGCCTCAATTTCCGTATGGGCGAGAGGGATATTTTTGAAAGAGGTTTAATTTTGTTGTGGCGATCTTTATCAGACTCAGTCAGGAGTTGGATTAGGATTTGCAGTATAATCATGGATGTGTGGAGAAGTGTTTTATTTTTATTTTTGTCAATGACGTAGTGTTCTAACCCTGGTCCTTAAYGTCCACACAGTTTAGGGACAGAAGTCCTAATTTAAGTGAGAAAAATAAGTAATCTTAAAGATGCAATTTAATTACTTCTAATAATCTAAGAAATTGATGCCTTGCTGGTATTTCTTAGCACCTTTTTTAGTTGGAGGGATTCAATGCAATTCCTTACCACAAAGCTTTCCACATAAAACATRGAAACAACATATGGCAAGCTGACAAACAACATTGCTGTCACAATAGGATAAATCACAAGCATTTATCAACAGAAAAAAATGAAATCCCAAGTGGGAGAAAAATATGCAATCGCAAGATTTACTGTACAGCAAAGCACACATTTGATATCGTAACATCTTACAATGGTATTGTTCATTGTGCTTTTTTGTGCATTCATCAGCGGCGGTGCCTCAGCCTGGTCCCAGAACTGTTTTTGCTGTGTTGTCAATGACCATAGGAGTTACAATGACAATAGAAATGACAATGACCATAGGAGTTGCTTGTCATGATGACAAATCTGGGACCAGGCTAGTTGTGCTCATCTTGCCTATCGGTATATACAGCAGCTGTGGAGGAATTTATTGAAGTAGTTCCTGAACTCTGTGTTGAAAACTGTGTAGATGATGGGGTTGAGGGCGCTGTTGACGTAGCCCAGCCAGGTGACGATGCTCATCAGCCATGGGGGGATGTAACAGGTGGCACACAGGGCCCGCATGGTGTGGACCACGAAGAACGGGGTCCAGCAGAACAGGAAGACACCTGGGATGGAATAGACACACACATACAGGCAGTCAGGCACATACACAAGCAGACACACGAGGTACACACACACAAACGTAGGAACATAGGTACACGGTRCGCACACACAGGCAGGCACACACAAACACACCACAAAGAGGGAGGTTTATACTGAGGCTCTTTAGATTTCTGCTTAAGAACTCGTAAGCCACAGGAATAGCAGTAAAATGACACCTCTGAGACCTCTCATTTATGAAATGATTATGGGTCAGGCTGACACAGGCTTGAAACTCTTTATTACTACATATGTAGGATCTTAMTTTGATCACCCTGTTGCAGGAGAAMTTTCCTGCAATGCAGAACATTTTAAACGTGTAGTGTATTTGAGGTTTAAAAATGCTTCTGAAATTTGTAATTTCCATTTAGAAATTTCAGACTTGATTTTCCCCTACAAAAATGTCCATTAATATTATAATCTACATAACAATTAAGATTTCCTGTTGCTGCCAGATTATTTGCTGCTGTCGCAAATTGGCTCAAAATAAGATCACACACTGTCTCAAATGGCACCCTATTCCCTTTACAGTGCACCACTTTTGACCAGGGCYCATGGTAAAAAGTTGTGCAATTTATAGGAAAGGGRRTGCCATTTGGGACGCAAAACAAATGTAATAACACAGGAATTGCTAAATATATCATGAGTCTTACTTTGAGGACATCATTGAGTGGCGAGTGGGAATAGATCTAGCTAGGAATAAGTCAAACGCAATCAAAATCAAAGATGGGGCCCTATAAATACAGTATACCCTCTTAGGGCTCCATTCAGATGGCTGTATTTCAGATTGAAGTAGTCTGAAGAGACCCTGCTGATAGGATAACTTTTTTTTACCACTGAGCATAAATTACATCTGCATCATGAMGTGTGATCATATCCCAATGATATACTGTAGGTAAAGCAGTGCTATTTACAGAAATACTTACAACAGGTCATTTCCATATCAGAGTGATAGCAAGGGTTGTTAGAACTATGCTAATGGTGGATAGACAGTAGGGGGAAGCCAGCCCCATTCTGTATTGTAAATTGACAAACACCATTTAAAATCATACTTGCCCATACATGAACCAATTTCTCATACATGAGCAAAACGCACAAGGAATACTTCAGATACGGATCCATCAGTTAAGCTTGATAGAACTGCGCCAGATCTAATTAGGTTTGTATGCAAAGAAGTACACCTGTCAGGCAGCTTCCCTGCCTAGYCCCCTGCTTGGCTGAATAATTCAGAAATGCTGATGGGATTTCTATTAATATCTAGAATGAACATTAGGATGAGTGATAGATAGATAGACACCAACTGTTGCATGCTGGTGTCACCCCCTGACCATAGAGAGCCATTGTTTCTCTATGGTGAAGTGGGTCAGRGCGTGACTGGGGGTGATCTAGTTTATTTATTTCTATGTGGAGTTCTAGTTTTTTTCTATGTTGGTGATTTGTATGATTCCCAATTAGAGGCAGCTGGTAATCGTTGTCTCTAATTGGGGATCATATTTAAGTAGCTGTTTTTCCCTCCTGTGTTTATGGGAATGTGTTTTGAGTTAGTGCACGTAGCATCTCTGTAGTCACGGTTCGTTGTTAGTTTATTGTTTATTTGTTTTTGTCTTTGCTTAGTTTCACTTTCTATTAAATCATGTGGAACTCAACATCCGCTGCACCTTGGTCCGTTTCTACAAACGATCGTGACAGCTGGGTAGGTCTGGGTTGGGTCCCAGATGTCACCCTATTCCTTATAGTGCACTACTTTTGACCATGGCCCATAGAGGTCCGGTCAAAAGTATTGCACTATATAGGGAATAAGGTGCCATTTTTGACACACCCCTGCTCTGAGCATCAACTCCCTTTGGAAGCTGGGCTTTCCTTTCTCCAACTCATTCACTTACTGTGGAGGGAGGCCTTTGGCTGAACAACATAATGTGAGGCAGATATAGGATTAGATTTTATTTAAAAAATGCAGCTATCTCTAAGGAACTCAAGCTATGGATAAAGTGTCCAAGTCATCTTATGTAGGGTGTCTTATGGAAACCTGGTCCCCTTGTGGGTCCCCCAGGACCAGTATTAAGAACGCCTTATCTAATGTAATAATGTGTTTCTGAGTTCCTTCCTACCAGACAGCTCTATCACTCCTGCTATTTGGAGTTRTTGAAGATCCATCATCACCTCCTACTGCACCATCAAGAGCATCCTGACTGGTTGCATCACTGCCTGGTATGGCAACTGCTCAGCCKCCGACCGCAAGGCACTACAGAGGGTAGTGCGTATGGCCCAGTACATCACTGGGGCCAAGTTTCCTGCCATCCAGGACCTCTATACCAGGYGCTGTCAGAGGAAGGCCCTAAAAAATGACAAAGACTACAGCCACTCTAGTCATAGACTGTTCTCTCTAATACCGCACGTCAAAGGGTACCTGAGCACCTAGTCTAGGTCCAAAAGGCATCTTAACAGCTTCTACCCCCAAGCCATACGACTCTTGAACAGCTAATCAAATGGATACCCAGACTATTGCATTGCCCCCCCCCCCCCCCTCTTTTACACTGCTGCTACTCTCTGTTTATTATCTATGAATAGTCACTTTAACTCTACTAATATAAATATTACCTCAATTACCTCGACTAACCTGTGCCCCCGCACATTGACTCTGTCCGGTAGCCCTTGTATATACAGTAGGCTCGCTACTGTTATCTTACTGCTGCTCTTTAATTAAAAATAAATATTAACTTATAATTATCAACACTTATTTTACTTAAAACCAGGCATTTTGGTTAAGGCTTGTAGTAAGCAATTTCACTGTTAAAGATCTACATCTGTTGTAAATTCGGCGCATGTGACATGACAATTTGATTTGACCTATAATATAAGGGAGGGATATGAGGCTTGAGTGAGGCTGGTGAATGGTGTCGTCTCTCAAAGGAGAGTCCCTATTCTCAGACACCCCCTGACTTGGAGCATATAAGTATTTTACCCACAGAACTCTTTGCCATCTACACCAGGGTCTCAAACTTTTTGGGTCCGGGGACCCCTTTTGTGATTGCAAATCATCAGGGACCCCCTCATAAATCAGAAAACAACGTTGAGGGTGATACAAATAGTCTACAAGTAGTTTTACTATGACGTCTACAGTGCAAGACTGACGAACCAAATCTCAGGCCCTGGGAGAGAACATGTAAAAGGCCTGCCTCTGGCATTGGAGAGAAAAATTGCTGCTTTTAAAAGTTAAATCTTAGTGCAATTCTACACATTTTGTCACTGAGCAAAGAGATGTTTTGTTGTTGCAGCTTTAAAGCTAATATCCTGCAATTATACACATTTTGATGTTCGGCAGAGAGAAAACGTTGCAATTTTAAAGCTTAAATTACATTGCGTTTATGTATATATACAGTAGCAGTCCAAAGTTTGTACACAACTACTTGATCTTTCTTTATTTGAATATTTTCTACATTGTAGAATGATAGTGAAGACATCAAAACTATGAAATAACACMTATGGAATCATGTAGTAACCAAAAAAGTGCTACACACACAATTCAAAATAGATTTTAAATTTGATATTCTTGAAAGTAGCCACCCTTTGCCTTGTTGACAATTTTTCATACTCTTGGCATTCTCTCAACCAGCTTCACCTGTGGCGCAGCGGTTAATGGCACTCCATCTCAGTGCTGGAGGCGTCACTGGTTCGAATCCAGGCTGTATCACAACCGGCCGTGATTGGGAGTCCCATAGGGTGGGGCACAATTGGCCCAGCGTCGTCCGGGTTATTGTAAATAATTGTCCGGGTCAATGTTAAATAAATGTTAAATAAAAAATAAATAAAATAAAAACCTGGAATGCTTTTCCAATAGTCTTGAAGGAGTTCCCACATATGCTGAGCACTTGTTGGCTGCTTTTCCTTCACTCTGCGGTCCAACTCATCCCAAACCATCTCAATTGGGTTGAGGTCGAGTGATTGTGGAGGCCAGTCATCTGATGCAGAACTCCATCACTCTCCTTATTGGCCAAATAGCCCCTACACAGCCTAGAGGTGTGTTTTGGGTCATTGTCCTGTTAAAAAAAACAAATGATAGTCCACTAAGCGCAAACCAGATGGGATTGCGTATCGCTGCAGAATTCTGTGGTAGCCATGCTGGTTAACTGTGCCTTGAATTCTAAATAAATCACTGACAGTGTCACAGGCAAAGCACCTCCACACCATCACACCTCCTCCTCCATGCTTCACGGTGGGAACCACACGTGTGGAGATCATCCGTTCACCTACTCTGCGTCTCACAAAGACATGGCAGTTGGAACCAAAAATCTAAAATTTGGACTCATCATACCAACGGACAGATTTCTACCCGTCTAATGTCTATTGCTCGTGTGTCTTGGCCCAAGCAAGTCTCTTTTTATTATTGGTGTCCTTTAGTAGTGGTTTCTTTGCAGCAATTCGACCATGAAATTATGATTCACACAGTCTCCTCTGAACAGTTGATGTTGAGATGTGTCTGTTACTTGAACTCTGTAAAGCATTTATTTGGGCTGCAATCTGAGGTGCAGTTAACTCTAAGGAACTAATCCTCTGCAGCAGAGGTAACTCTGGATCTTCCTTTCCTGTGGCGGTCCTCATGAGAGCCAGTTTCATATAATATGGACTTGGTCTTTTACCAAATAGGACTATCTTCTGTATACCACCTATACCTTGTCACAACAAAACTGATTGGCTCAAATGCATTAAGAAGGAAAGAAATTCCACAAATTAACTTTTAACAAGGCACACCTGTTAATTGAAATGCATTCCAGGTGAGTAGTTCATGAAGCTGATTGAGAGAATGCCAAGAGTGTGCAAAGCTGTCATCAAGGCAAAGGGTGGCTACTTTGAAGAATCTCAAATATAAAATATATTTTGATTTGTTTTTAACACTTTTTTGTTTGGTTACTACATGATTCCATATGTGTTATTTCATAGTTTTGATGTTTTCACTATTATTCTACAATGTAGAAAATAGTAAAAATAAAGAAAATCATTGAATGAGTAGGTGTGTCCAAACATTTGACTGGTACTGTATATATATATATATATACACACACATTTTTGGGGTAATTGTTTTGAGTTGAAAAACTAATAATTGAGTAGTGTGGATACCAATATCCCTGTGAGCCAACCAGGCCCAGGGTTAAGAACATAATTTTTAAAATGTTATTTAACATTTATTTAACCACGAAAAGCCCATTGAGACCCAGAGTCTCTTTTACAAGAAGGCAGCAACAATCAATACATTACAGAATTAAAATGTACAACGATACAACTTCACAAACATGATCCCGCCTAAAAAGAAAACATTTACACCACCTCTGTTACAGTCTCCCATCAAAATTGTAGATGAATAATATTACACTGTATTGTATGACACACTTGAAAACATATTTCATGATCCTTGGTTGAAAGTAATTTAATCTGTTAGTAATATTCATAAAAAAATATTAAATGAAATGCAGTACCGCCGCTGATCCCACTTTGAGAAACACCTGGTCTAGCTTCTTCTGTTTGCCTCATGATTCAGGTATGATCAACCTGTATGTCAAATCTATTTAATAGACTTTCTTGAACACTGGTTTTATCCTCAAATGCCATAGTATATAGGCCATGCTTCAGTTCTGCCTTTTCAATAAATACACCAACTCCATTAATCCACACCATCCCTGGACAGATGGACTCAAAGATAGCACATGGAAACATTGCTGATCGAGGGTCACTTTGAGTGTTTCTCTCTCTTTCTCCCCTCTCCTCCCCCTTATCTTTCTCCCCCTCTTTCCCTTGTTCTCCATCTGCCCTAGTAGACTCATTTTGCTCAGTATTTATTTGTGTGTGTGTGTGCTGGGTGGGGGGGTCTACTGGGACAGACTACAGGATTGGCTCTCTGGCTAAAGCAGTTGCACAAAGTTCTCAGAGGCAAGGAAACTGCATGAAGAATATGTGAAATGCTAGAAACGGCCTTGCTCCGGATAATTGTCATTCAATTTTGATAATACATTATCCTGTACAAGTATCTTTGCTCAGGTGTATTTATAGGTCCATTATTACAGTCAGAAGGCTGAACACTTTACCAACAAAACGGTGATACTATAGGGATAACACATCATCTCTAGGTCTTAAGGGCTCAGGTAAACCTTACATGATGATTGGATAAAGGATTACGTTTAAGTTAATTAGCCAGTGTTCGCTAAATGGTATTATAATGACTCGTTAGCCCAATAATGACCCTGTTTATTAGACGTAAGAAAGATCTAATTGTCATGGCTTTAGAAGCTTCTGATAGGCTAACTGACATATTTGAGTCAATTGGAGGTGTACCTGTGGATGTTTTCCAAGGCCTACCTTCAAACTCAGTGCCTCTTTTGCTTGACATCATGGGAAAATCAAAAGAAATCAGCCAAGACCTCAGAAGAAAATAATTGAAGACCTCCACATGTCTGGTACATCATTGGGAGCAATTTCCAAAAGCCTGAAGGTACACCGTTCATCTGTACAAACAATAGTACGCAAGTATGAACACCATGGACCATGAAGCTGTTCATACCGCTCAGGAAGAGACGCTTTCTGTCTCTTAGAGATGAACGTACGTACCTTGGTGCGAAAAGTGCAAATCAATCCCAGAACAAAAGCAAAGGACCCTGTGAAGATGCTGGAGGAAACAGGTACAAAATTATCTAATCCACAGTAAAACAAGTCCTATATCAACATAACTGAACGGCCGCTCAGCAAGGAAGAAGCCACTGCTCCAAAACCGCCATAAAAAAAGCCAGACTACGGTTTGCAAATATATATGGAGACAAAGATCATACTTTTTGGAAAAATGTCCTCTGGTCTGATGAAACAAAATAGAACTGTTTGGCCATAATGACCATCGTTATGTTTGGAGGAAAAAGGGGGAGGCTTGCAAGCCGAAGAACACCATCCCAACCGTGAAGCACGGGTGTGGCAGCATCATGTTGTGGGGGTGCTTTGCTGCAGGAGCGACTGTGCACTTCACAAAATAGATGGCATCATGAGAAGGAAAATGATGTGGAATATTAAACCAACATCTGAAGACATCAGTCAGAAAGTTAAAGCTTGGTCGCAAATGGGTCTTCCAAACGGACAATGACCCCAAGCATACTTCCAAAGTTGTGGCAAAATGGATTAAGGACAACAAAGTCAAGATATTGGAGTGGCCATCACAAAGCCCTGACCTCAATCCTATAGAAAATGTGTGGGCAGAACTGAAAAAGCGTGTGCGAGCAAGGAGGCCTACAAACCTGACTCAGTTACACCAGCTCTGTCAGGAGGAATGAGCCAAAATTCACCCAACTTATAGAAGCTTGTAGAAGGCTACCTGAAATGTTTGACCTGAGTTAAACAATTTAAAGGCTTTGCTTCAAATACTAATTGAGTGTATGTAAACTTCTGACCCACTGAGAATGTAATGAAAGAAATAAAAGCTGAAATAAATCATTCTCTCTGCTGGTATTCTGACATTTCACATTCTTAAAATAAAGTGCTGATCCTAACTGACCTAAGACAGGGGATTTTTACTAGGATTAAATGTCAGGAATTGTGAAAAACTGAGTTTAAATGTATTTGGCTAAGGTGTATGTAAACTTACGACTTCAACTGTACCTCAATGCCGGGATGGGATATGCCACTGTACCCYACATTTAAACTTTTCCAAATTTACATCAAGAAGGGAGAAATACAAAAACAAAATTCTGGAAATATACCCTTTTCACTGGGACCGCCGAGTGCTGAAGCGTGTAGCGCGTAAAAATCATCAGTCCTCCGTTGCAACACTCACTACCGAGTTCCAAACTGCCTCTGGAAGCAACGTCAGCACAAAAACTGTTCGCCGGTAGCTTCATGAAATGGGTTTCCATGGCCGAACAGCCGCACAGAAGCCTAAGATCCCCATACACAATGCCAAGCATCGGCTGGAGTGGTGTGAATCTCAAAGCCATTGTACTCTCAGTGGAAACGCGTTCTCTGGAGTGATGAATCACGCTTCACCATCTGGCAGTCCAACGGACGAATCTGGGTTTGGAGGATGCCAGGAGAACGCTACCTGCCCAAATGCATAGTGCCGACTATAAAGTTTTGTGGATGATATATAATGGTCTGGGACTGTTTTCTATGGTTTGGGCTAGAACCCTTAGTTCCAATGAAGGGAAATCTTAATGCTACAGCATACAATTACATTCTAGACTATTCTGTGCTTCCAACTTTGTGGCAAAAGTTTGGGGAAGGCCCTTTCCTGTTTCAGTATGACAATGCACAAAGCGAGGTCCATACAGAAATGGTTTGACGAGATCGGTGTGGAAGAACTTGACTGGCCTGCACAGAGCCCTGACCTTAACTCCACCGTACACCATTGGGATTAATTGGAATGCTGTCTGTGAGCCAGACCTAATCGTCCAACATCAGTGCCCGACTTCACTAATACTCTTGTGGCTGAATGGAAGCAAGTCACCGCAGCAATGTTCAAACATCTAGTGGAAAGCCTACCCAGAAGAGTGGAGGCTGTTACAGCAGCAAAGGCGGACCAACTTCATATTAATGACCATGATTTTGGTGTTCGACAAAAAGGTGTCCACATACTTTTGGTCATGTAGTGTAGGTTTTCCGACCCATATCTCGCGCCTGCTCCGTGGTATCTTAATATAACCATAATGGCGTTCCGACCCCAGTGCAGCTCAGTGTAAACAAGCATAACAGTTGGGTCGGAATCATCTGGCTAGTTCTCTTGGTGATGACTCAGACCGCACAATGCACAGAAGATTGACCATGAAAATATTTACAATTAATATTTTGCGGTTGTTGTGTGGCTTTGTTTGTTCAGACCACATTTAGTTATTACAACAGTTACATTAACAGTTGCATCAGYGCCCCAAACAACAGTGTTACCATATTAGAAAAAGTGCAAAGTGCCAACCAAACAGATAAGAGAACAAAAATGATCCAACTCACCCACAACGACAGGAAGCACCTTCATGGCCTTCCTCTCTCGGCAATTAATCTTGGCCCTCTTCTTCTGGTGAGGGTCGGTTTGGGGGTGGAGGTTGTAGCTAATGTTAGAGTAGGCCACCACGGTGGGCACAGGGCCTTCCTTGTACTCTGGAGTTGTTAAAGAGTTGTTATAGGGGCCGTCTGGAGACTCTAGGGGGTAAGGGTCCAGCTCTTCCAGATTAATATCCTTTAGCTCTGGCTTCATGTCTGTGAGCTCCTCCCTCTTGATAATGGGGGGTAGAGGAGTAGGCAGGGAGTCCAGCGGGGGCAGGGAGGCAGTTGCGTCCTGGAACTTCCTACAGACCAGGATGCTGCTCCTCAGCTTGGCCTTGCGCGCCTCCTCCCACCTCCTCAATCCCCGGAACATGCCGCAGTAGAGGAGGAGCATGATGGGACAGGGGATGAAGAAAGAGCAGACAGAGGAGTAGACCACGAAGTTGTCGTCCTCCAGTTTACACTCTGTAGAGTCCCGCTGGGGGACGTTTTGGATGCCAAACATGACGGGTGAGGCCACTGCCAAGGCCAGGATCCACGTGGCGGAGAGCAGGAAGATCTGTCTCTGATCAACATGCTTAAGGTTGTAGTTGAGTGGAATGGAGACAGCGATGAACCTGTATGAATCATATCAACCAGAGAAAAGATTGAGAGGAGCTATATTCGCTATGTTTTCGCTTTGTAGAAGAGATACATTCATTAATGATTTCCGTAGATCTATCATTAAATACTAAACAAAAATATAAACGCAACAAGCAAAAATGTCAAAGATTTTACTGAGTTTCAGTTCATAGAAGGAAATCAGTCAACTGAAATGAATTCATTAGGCCCTAATCTATGGATTTGACATAACTGAGCAGGGGCACAGCCATGAGGGGGCCTGGGAGGACGAGCCAATCAGAATTAGTTTTCCCCCCACAAAAGGGCTTTATTACAGACAGAAGTACTCCTCAGTTTCATGAGCTGTCCGGTTGGCTGGTCTCAGACGATCCCGCAGGTGAAGAAGCAGGATGTGTAGGGCCTGGGCTGGCGTGGTTACACGTGGTCTGCGGTTGTGAGGCCGGTTGGAGATACTGCTAAATTCTCTAAAACGACGKAGATGGCTTACGGATAGATAAATTAACATTAYATTCTCTGGCAASAGCTCTGGTGGACATTCCTACAGTCAGCATGTCAATTACACKCTCCCTCACAACATCTGTGGCATTGTGTTGTGTGACAAAACTGCACATTTTAGAGTGGCCACAAGGTGTACCTGTGTAATGATCATTCTGTTTGGCAAAGGAGAAATGCTCACTAACAGGGATGAAAACAAATTTGTGCACACAATTTGAGATAAATAATATTCTTTGTGCATATGGAACATTTCTGGAATCTTTTATTTCAGTTCATGAAACCTGGGACCAAAACTTTCCATGGTGTGTTTATATTTTTGTTTAGTATAGTACAGGGGTGTCAAACTCATTCCATGGAGGGCAGGGTGTCTGCTGTTTTTTCCTTTCAATTTGTGTCCAATTAAGACCTATACAACCAGGTGAGGGGAGTTTTTAACTATTCAGCGATCTTAACTCATCAATCAAGTACAAGGGAGGACYGAAAACAGACWCTCGGSCTTCCGTGGAATGAATTTGATACATGTGTTCTAGTATATTACCTTTGACACAAAAATATTATGTACACTGAGTGCAAAAAACATTAGGAACACCTTCAGAACAGCCTCAATTCCTCGGGACATGGACTCTACAAGGTGTCGAAAGTGTTCCACAGGGATAATGGCCCATGACTCCAATGCTTCCCACATTTGTGTCAAGTTGGCTGGATGTCCTTTGGGTGGTGGACCATTCTTGATRCACACRGGAAACTGTTGAGCGTGAAAAACCCAGCAGCGTTGCAGTTCTTGACACACTCAAACCGGTGCGCCTGGCACCTACTACCATTCCCCGTTCAAAGGCACTTAAATAATTTGTCTTGCCCATTCACCCTTCTAATAGCACACATRCAAAACCAATGTGTAATWKGTCTCAAGACTTRAAAATCCTTCTTTAACCGGTCTCCTCCTCTTCATCTACATTGATTGAAGTGRACATCAATAAGGGATCATAGYTTTCATCTGAATTCACCTGGTCAGTCTTTTATGGAAAGAGCATGTGTTTGGTTTATTTTTTAAATTATATTATTCCCATTTGTGTGAATGCTAATGAGGTTCTTGGCTACAGGCAACACAGAGGCAACAAATACCTCAACAGGCCCTATATAGCTTAATGTCAGTGATAGGCTGTGTAACAGTGAGCAAAGAAAATGATAATCATATCAGCTAATGTTCCCATGCAAATGCTACCTGWCTATCAAGATGGAAACATATTTTATCCTGAGGTTTTATGTTTTGTATGTTTTCTCTCTCTGCTTCATTTGTGCTTTCCGTTAACACTGATTGCTTTCAGGGAGAAGGGGGGAAGAGAGAGATGACAGGTCATTGCTGGAGATATGGTTATTTTCCTAATCCGATCTAGTGGAGGAGACACTATGACCTATGACTTGGGCTGATAGCGAAAGCAGCAGGGTTCTCCTCCCTTGTACTGCTAACGCTGCCAGCACAACTCCCAGCAAAGTGCTTTTGGAGAGAACATGTTAGTATTGGTATTCAATGGCTCAAACATTCGGACACAGGGAAGGAAAGTTAATTGGAATCCATAGATTATTTTTGTGAACTTGACCTAGCTCAAACATCATGGGGGGGGGGGGTATCAATGAATCGACTCATGCTTGTATTGCAGTGCTGTTTCTGTCATAAGTCACACTTGACGTCAGCGCTTTGACCACCACCTGAGAGGTCGGATGTTAACAGAGAGTTAAAGGTCGATAACCTGTCGATGCTGATGGCGCAGAGGTTGAATATGGAGGCCGTACACAGCATCACGTCCATGGTCATCAGGCCGTCGCAGACATGCATGTTCAGTGACCACAGACCACCCTGGAACTGAAACAGAGCAGCAAACACACACGGTCAGACAGGCAACATCACTGAACTTAAAAAGAACTTGGTCTCTTTCTCGAGGCAAGGACATAGGATGCAAGGAATCACATAAAGATGAATTGAGATAAAGCCATGGTCTGCTGACTACCCTTTGCCCCTCCCTGCCCTCTGATGACTTCCACRAGGTCTTGCCCTTGGCTAGTGTTCTGCACCCACCAGATTGGCTGTGTGTGAAATCAATTTCCTCATTAGCGCTGCTGCAGCTCTATCATAGAGCTGAGCAGAGTGAGGCCCCTCTGGCTGATTGGAAATTGCAGGCGTGGAGCACATGTCAGTTATGACAAGTTTTGGCCTTGACACAATTTAGATGATTTTAATGGTATTCTAATCACATATTTTAATTGGCTTGTTTTTAATAACTTCTCTCTCTCTGATTTGGCTGCCAGGTTGGGGACATGTGTTCATTGTCATGTAACGTGATAYATGTGGCTCTGTTCCAATAACATGTAAAACACATTTCTCCTTCCATCATTCCCATTACGGAAAAACCACATGAATTTCACATGTGGGAAATCACATGATTTCTCATGTGATATCATATAAAGGCATGYGTTTTTTGAATATTTCTCAGGTGATGATAATTCACATGAAACTTCACGTGGATTTTCACATGTTGATGAACCTAACCTTTCACATGTGCACATTTTTGTGCTCATTTCATGAGTTGAAATAAAAGATCCCAGAAATCTTCCATATGCACAAAAAGCTTATTTCTCTAAAATGTTGTGCAAAAATGTGTTAACATTCCTGTTAGTGAGCATTTCTTCTTTATCAAGATAATCAATCCACCTAACAGGGTTGGCATATCAAAAAGCTGATTAAACAGCATGACTTTTACAAGGGTACACCTTGTACTGGGGAAAATAAAAGGCCACTGTAAAATGTTCAGTTTTGTCACACAACACAATGCCACAGATGTCTCAAGTTTCTTCACCTGCGGAATCGTCTGAGACCAGCCACCTGGACAGTTGATGAAACTGTGGGTTGGCACAATAGAATAATTTCTGCAAAAAACTGTCAGATACAGTCTCATAGAAGCTCATCTGCGTGCTCGTCAACGTCATAATCAACTTTAGTGGGCAAATGCTCACCTTCAATGGCCACTGGCACACTGGAGAAATGTGCCCTTCAAGGATGAATCCCGGTTTCAACTGTACCGGGCAGATGGCAGACAGAGTGCACAGCGTCTTGTGGGCGGGCAGTTTGCTGATGTCAACATTGTGAACAGAGTGCCCCATGGTGGCGGTAGGGTTATGGTATGTGCAGGCATATGCTACGGACAATGAACACAATTGCATTTTATCAATGGCAATTTGAATGCACAGAGAAACCATGACCAAGTCATGAGGCCCGTTGTTGTGCCATTCATCCGCTGACATCACCTCAGGTTTTAACATAWTGCACAACCCCATGTTGCAAGGATCTGTACACAATTCCTGGAAGCTGAATGTTTTCCAGTTCATCCTTGGCCTGCATACTCACCAGACATGTCACCCATTGAGCATGTTTGGGATGCTCTGGATCGACATGTACGACAGTGTGTTCCAGTTCCCGCCAATATCCAGCAACTTCACACAGCAATTGAAGAGGAGTGGGACAACATTCCACAGGCCACAATCAACAGCCTGATCAACTCTATGCGAAGGAGATGTGTTGCGCTTCATTCTGGTCACATCAGATAMTGGCTGGTTTTCTGATCCACACCCCTACCTTTTTTAGGTATCTGTGACCAGCAGATGCATATCTGTATTCCCAGTCATGTGAAATCCATGGATTAGGGACTAATGCATTTATTTCAATTGACTGATTTCCTTATATGAACTTCAACTCAGTAAAATATTTGAAATTCTTGCATTTTGAGTTTATATTTTTGTTCAGTTTATTTTCAATAGATTCAATGGCAGTCCTTAGTTTCGCCACACGGGGCATTGTGCCGATTTCTAGGTAGATGGCCTTATTTCATCAATAACTAGGGTATGGGCAGGGCTTAGGTAGCCTATCTCTAATTGGATCACTAACATTTTGAAGCTGAGCTCTTTGCTCGTGCTCTGCTGYGCAGTACAGTCCTATCTGCATCAATAGGCCTACTGCTATGTAGTAAAATACAGTTTACTGCCCAGCCATAAYTTATACAGCAAWTATTATTGAACATGTCCTCACCTGGGATTTGAAACTCTTGGTTCACGGCATTCCGATCTTCCTGCTACGCCACCATGTCTGTGACAATGACTGATTTTACCTGTATTCCTACACTTTGGACTTAAAACTAAATCTTAGCTTTGTTAAAAATACAGAAAACCCTAAAATTGCTACAAATATGTAAATGATATCAACGATGAAAGAATAGTCAGATTAAATGATGGCTAAAATAGCAATGCAAATGAAACTCTTTTGCTAAGTGCAGAGATGTATTATACATGCCTTCAGAAAGTATTCACACCCCTTGACTTTTTCCACATTTTGTGGTGTTACAGCCTGGATTAAAAATATATTAAATTGAGATTTTGCCACTGGCCTACACACAATACCCCATTAATGGAATTATGTTTTTCAAATTTCTACGAATGAATTAAAAATTAAATCCTAAAAGGTCTTGAGTCATTACGTGTTCAGCCCCTCTGATATGGCAAGCGAACAAATACTGTAAATCAGGAGTAAAACTTTTCTTAACAAGTCACATAATAAGTTGCATTAGACACACTCTGTGTGCAATAATAGTATTTAACATGATGTTTAAATGACTACCTCATTCCCACACATACAATTATATGTAAGGTCAGTTGAGCAGTGAATTTCAAACACAGATTCAACCACAAAAGACCAGGGAGGTTTTTCAAATGCCTCACAAAGAAGGGTACCTATTGGTAGATGGGTAAAAATACAAAAAGTAGACATTGAATATTCCTTTGAGCATGCTGAAGCTTTTAATTACACTTTGGATGGTGTATCAATACACCCAGTTACTACAAAGATAAAGGTGTCCTTCCTAACTCGGTTGCCGAAGAGGAAGGAAACCACTCAGGGATTTCACCATGAGGCCAATGGTGACTTTAAAAAAGTTACACAGTTTAATGGCTGTAATAAGAGAAAACAGGMTTGATCAACAACATTGTAGTTACGTCACAAATAGGCACTAAAGTAAAACTGCAACAAATGTGGCAAAGAAATGTACATTATGTCCTGAATACAAAGTGTTATGTTTGGGCCAAACCCAACTAAATAAATTACTGAGTGACACTTCATATTTTCAAGCATGGTAGTGTCTGCATCATGTTATGTGTATGCTTGTCATTGGCAAGGACTATGGAGTTTTTTAGGATAAAAAGAAACGGAATAGAGCTAAGCACAGGCAAAATCCTAAAGGAAAACCTGGTTGTCTGCTTTTCAACAGACACTGGGAGACACTGAAATTCACTTTTCAGCAGGACAAAAACCTTAAACACAAGGCCAAATATACACTGGTGTTGCTTACGAAGTTGCTTACTAAGACCACATTAAATGTTTCTGAGTGGCCTAGTTACAGTTTTGACTTAAATTGTCTTGAAAATCTATGTTAAGACTTGAAAATGACTTTCTAGCAACGACCAACAACCAACTTGACAGAGCTTAAATAGTTGTTTGAAGAATAATGTGCAAATATTGTACAATGCAGTTGTGCAAAGCTCTTCGAGAGTTATACAGAAAGATTCAAATCTGTATTCGCTGCCATAGTGATTGTGACATGTATTGACTCAGAGGTGTGAGTACTTATGTATTAGATGTTTCTGTATTTAATTTTCAATAAATCTAAAAACATGTTTTCACTCTGTCATCATGGGCTGTTGTGTGTAAATGGGTGATAAAAAATCAAATTTTCATGCATCTTGAAGTCACGGGGTATGAATACTTTCTGAAGGCACTGTTGTTAATGAATGTGTAAGGGACTTTGTGGGGAAGCAGGAAAATCAGCGTACCCCAAACGCAGAGGCTGTGAGTTAAAATCCCAGGTGGGGTCATATTGACAAGTCAGTACTAAGTGATCATGTCAAATGTAATTATATTGTCATTGATTAAAGATTGTTACATTATTTCTGCTGAACAGCGTACACTTACTTTAAACCTCCCCATACCATTTCATTACTTATCATGGTTTAGGACCATCTGGGTCCATCACATGATGTCCTGACGACTGGGGGAAAAAATGTCTTGAAAACATCTTACAAATATCCTAACATGTTCGTCCAATTATGTTCTTCGGATGATGTGTCATGGTCCCCTGGAGCTTTTTGTCAAGTTTCCGTTTTGTTCCAGTAACATTCCCAAAGACGTTTCTACTACCTTCTCGAAACGTTGTGTCATGGTTCCCTGGAGGTTTTGTCTAGTTCCAGGGATGTCCCCAAGGATGTTATTGGGATCTTGTGTCATGGTCCCCTCCCCTCCTCCAGGGGACCATGACACAACGTTCAGAGAAGTCCTAAAAACATCCTTGGGGACGTCCCTGGAACAAACCGGGAACTAGACAAAACCTCCAGGGGACCATGACTGTTTAAATTGAATTAATGTCAATTTTGGCTTTTAAAGTAAAACATTCTAAATTAAATTTGATACCTGGGCTTTCACACGTTCAAATGTTGTCATGTGTAGTTTAATTTTATCATGTTATAATTTTGCATCCCCATGTTATGAGATCTTTACACGCGACAACATTTGAACACATGTGAAGATATGATCTCATGTGAAAGTTTCATGGATTCACATGTTGAAAGATTGCATCCCCATGTTGTCACACTTATTTCACGAGATCATGTTTTCACATGTGTAGTTTTATGTTATTGCATGTTGCTTTTAACATGTTGTCACATGTTTTCACATTAACTTCACATGTGATTACAAAATTCATGTGGTTTTTCTGTAAGTCTCCGTCTTTAAGTCCTTGAAGTAATCACTGAAAGTGAAGATTCCATCATATAGCCGATTTATGGTCAATCTGGTTTCTGTATTAGTCAAACAGCATGTACTGCGATGTGGCCTCTGCGGAAGTTAGGGCATTCAAAGTCTTGCTCATCGTTGAGCAGAGCAGAGCTGTTGTGAAGGAAGTTGTCAAGGAAGTGAGTTTGTGTTTATACAGRACGTACCGCCCCCACCTACCGTCAACCAATCATGTCAATGCAGAGCTTTATGGAGCCCTCCACATTGTTACAAAATTTGGGTCGTGCACTGCGATGCGGTACGGAGCTTGATTTGGACTCCGGAGGCTCCGCAATTGCTTCACCCCCAACGTACGGAGCCTCCGGGCCACATTTCYGGATCAAGCATAAATGGTATTTTACACCAGTCATGTCAAATCAGCATTCCCCCCAAGGAGAGGAGGAAAGGAGGGATGCGAGGCATGATGGATGCATTCTCAAAGAATTAGAACAGGACCCCCCAATTTCATCCATCGATTCATCCATGGTCTCTTTCCGACTGGCCAGTTGGTTGCTATATCAAGCTCTCTTGAAGGGGCCATAGTGGTGTCCAGTGTGATGCTTGGGACAGTGACCCTGGGAATGGAATGTTCTGTCAGTGAAAAACTATTGTTCCTATGCTGGGTCTCTTGGCTACTAGTGGCTGTCTGGCTGAGGGGGGGGGGGGGGCGGCTGAGAGGAGGCGCTAGTCAGCCTCATTTCCCCGGCCCAGTGTTGACTGCCTGCTGGGACAAATGTGTGTATTGTGCTGCGATTGTTGAGGCATGTGCTGTGGCAGAACGGATGGGGATGCAGCCGTGCAATGACTCGCTGCAGGGGGTTTTGGTCCCATCAGTGGAGAGGCAACCCACGCATCCCCCGAGGGGTCAAATACAGTTCATGCCTACAGTGTAGTTACAGCTGTGTGGTTGTTGGAGTTAGATTGAATTACAGGTTTGGGAAATTCTGTCAATCCACGGTAATGACTTATAGACAGTAGATCTAAGCGTATCTGATTATTTCTGAAATACTTAGAAATAGTATAAAGTTGAAAATTCAGTATGATCTGGTGAAGTCATGTCTCAAATACTCAATGGTGTTTGCAAGCCATATGAGACGTTTTGACAACAACAGCAAGCTAGGCACACATGCCTTTGCAAACCGTTGGATTAATGAGCCAACTGTGTTTATCCAGCATTCACATCATCCATTCTGTGCAGTGTTCACCCTTGCATCAGCTGCAACACATGTAAATAAACCTGGCCCCAATAGATGATAGGTTGTAGACAATAACCAATTGTGTAAATATGGCATACTATTATACATGCATAATAGCAATGACAATTGATATTATTGGTTAATAACATGTGGTCTTTTCTGTCATAATCTGTGATTTGGATTGATAGATGTTACATTACATTATAAAATGTTATGCTCTAATTTGAAATAGCTTCCAATCACAATTAATTGGACCTTTCTAATGAATATCATCAATTATTATAATGATTAATACTATCACTACTAATAATATTATTAATATGAATCATCATCATCATCATCATACAGGCACATTGTTTTAATCATAATAAAATGCATGGCTTTGACTGAGGCACCATACCATTTTGAGACATATTACTCACCTCAACATATATAAACAGTGGCAAAACCAAAACTGCCAACATCAAATCAGCCACAGCCAGACTGACTATGAAGTAGTTGGTTGTAGTTTTCAAAGCTTTTTCCCTGTACACGCTAAGGCACACAAGCAAATTTCCACAAATGATGACCACAATTAGCAATATTCCGAATATCAGAGCAGGGAAGTTAAAGTCGGTGTCCCGGGTTTGTGCGGTGTTAATATCGGCACCCAGAACTAGCACGGTATTGTTTGAAACGGTGAGGTTGGCTGGCATTTCTGCAGACAGCCGCTCTTGCACCTAAAAATATCCACTCTCCCTTTCTACTAATAGAAGAAGATGAAGTTCAATCAYGGCCGGTCCGAGAGAAAGCAGCAGTCTTGAAAGGGATTTTCATTTAGGCGTCGCTTCAAATAGGTATACAGRATGGGTTTCTTTTGCCATCTCGAAGTCTTCATCACTGAAAACTCTGTTGAGACGCCTTGTTGTTGTCCTTTATTATATTTTCAGCACTGTGCGCGCTGGACAGAGCCACAGAGCGTCATGCTTTCCAGCAACAAGCTTGCTCTTCAMGCGCGCTCTCTACGCGGGGTTCCTGCTGACAATAACAGGCAGCAAAATTACTGCCAGTCGACCCTGACCCATTGCATTCATTCCCTTTAATGTATCTATTTAAAATCGAGTCACTTTGGCACAACACTGGTGTGTTCCTCCCCAAGCCCAGTTATTTCCAGTTGAACTGATTTATCAAGTTTATCAAGTGTGCCGTTACGAATCCAGGGGCTTAAAACCGATTACCTGTACTGGTTGTTTTCATGGTCTGCCCTTGAATCTTAGGCCAAGAAGCAATTTAATAATTCTGAGCGTGCATTTGTTTCTTGTCAGTCACAGGGAAAGTGACTATTGGAGTGGGAGTTTTTGTGTGACCRATGACAAACACTGGCTTTTCTTGGATACTATAAATGAACAACTATTAGACACAATTAAGGAACCCTTGAGTCTTAAAACAGTGCGTGCCAATCATTTGCATACATTTGCTCTTTAGGGTCATGGAGTCCTGGACCATGGAAAGCTCGTTTCAGCAGACATTCTGAGTGTGAAATGTCATGCAATTGCGCAATTAAAACTCTCTCTGACACACTTCAATGAAATTATACAGAATGCATAAAGTACATAGGCGAAATTGCCACAGGGATGGGGGGACATGTACATTATATTTAGAACAGGTCAAATATTCAGAACATGTCGTTTCATCCCCCTCCCCAATAATTTCTTTAAAATAAACAAAATAAACATGTCATAAGCAATGGCAAAATGTTTAGAATTGCAGGAAATTAGCTTTAATGGCCGACCTTGGACACGAAAAACGGTCCAACTGCTTCTCTTTCTCAATTTTCAAACAGAAATGGGGTGTGCCTTTGGTGGTTCATCGATGTGTCATCCTGGTCATATGCACCACCACYGATGTAGCTAGTTCGTTAGCTAAGCTAGCCACATAACTCCTCCAGTATGTGCTGACCTCATTTCACAGGATTTGTTTTTGGACAGCTCCTGTAGAGATCGGTCAGAAATGGCACTTCTGTAGCCAAATATCTTATTCATCCATTGTTTTAAGCGTTAAATGACCTGGTATGATGGTGCATTGTATAATGATGCATTGATCACTTATACAGTTTAACAAGAATTTAAGCTTTCTGCCAATATCAGATATGTCTATGTCCTGGGAAATATTCTTGTTACTCATTTCTCATGCTAATCGCATTAGCCTGTGTTAGCTCAACCGTCCCATGGAAGGGACACCGATCCTGAAGACGTTTTAAAGCCCTATAACCTTTTAAAGCCCTATAAAGTAACTGTCCAGTGTTTCTAGATTTCTATGAAATATGACCTAGAATTAATTACAATGGCAAAATGTGTAGTAGGAAATTTGCTTTAAAACTGCAAAATGTTCTCTCAGGCACATGACGACATGTGTAGAATAGCATTATAAAACTACAMWTTTTTYCACTTATCCTTCCACTTATACTGTTTTCAGAAAAAGTCTTCCATATACCCCTCAAGAGAGGCRTAATAAGTAATGTCARACTTTGTAGARTTGTAGGAAATTGAGTTTTAAAATGTCAAAATMATTTCCGGGGGAGGACCCCACCGGAGCCTCGTCTACTGTTCAGCCCCCCCAATATCTACACCACGTTTTGTCCCTTAATACACTATGACCACAAAATTGCTTATTAAAGCACAACCTATACTGTGGGGTCCCACTTTAAAAGATGGTCAGGTAATAAAGGCTTCATAAAGCCTTCAAAATGCCTTCATAAGCACTACATAAATGTGTTACAAATGTGTTACATAGCATATATTACCATATGTCATGMTTTATAAAGGGTTCATAAATGTGGCACAGCTGTGACAATCACGAATGTCAAATGTCACTTAATTCAACATGTCGAATATTATATAAACATGTGCTTTATAAAGGATGACATTTTGTGCTGAAGGATGGCACACGCTCTAAATTGAAGTCATGTTAGTCACATTACACAACATCTAAATCAAATCAAACTTWATTTTTCACATGCACCGAATACAACAATTGTAGACTTTACCGTGAAATGCTTACTTACAAGCCCTTAACCAACTGCAGTTCAAGAAGGAGAAAATGTTTACCAAGTAGACTAAAATATAAAGTAATACTAAAAGTAACACAATAAGGCTAACAATAACGAGGCTATATACAGGGGGCACCGGTACCGAGTCAGTGTGCAGGGGTACAGGCTAGTTGAGGTAATCTGTACATGTAGGTGGGGGCGAAGTGACTATGCATAGGTAACAAACAGTGAGTGTACAAAAGGGAGGAGGGGGGGTCAATGTAAATTGTCCGGTGGCGATTTTATGAATTGTTCAACAGTCTTCTGGCTTGGGGGTAGAAGCTGTTGAGGAGCCTTTTGGTTCTACACTTGGCGCTYCGGTACCSCTTKCCGTGCGGTAGCAGAGAAAACAGTCTATGACTTGGGTGACCGGAGCCACTGACAATTTATGCGCTTTCCATTGACACCGCCTATTATATAGGTCCTGGATGGCAGGAAGCTTGGCCCCAGTGATATACTAKGCCGTTTGCGTTACCCTCTGTAGCGCCTTATGGTCAGATGCCGAGCAGTTGCCATRCTAGGCGGTGATGCAACCGGTCAGGATGCTCTCGATGGTGCARAATTGGAGTGGGTCTAGGGTGTCCGGGAGGATGCTGTTGATGTGAGCCATGYATTTCCACCAGCATTTCAAAGCACTTCATGGCTACCGACGTGAGTCCCACGGGGTGGTAATAATTTAGGCAGGTTACCTTCGCTTCCTTGKGCACAGGGACTATGGTGGTCTGCTTGAAAGATGTAGGTAGTACATACTTGGTCAGGGAGAGGTTGAAAATGCCAGTGAAAACACTTGACAGTTGGTCCGYGCATACTTTGAGTACACATCCTGGTAATCCGTCTGGCCCTGAAGCTTTGTGAATGTTGACCTGTTTAAAGGTTTTGTTCACATCGGCTACCGAGAGCAGTCATCCAGAACAGCTGGTGCTCTCCAGCATGCTTCAGTGTTGCTTGCCTCGTAGCGAGCATAAAAGGCATTTAGCTCGTCTGGTAGGCTTGCGTCACTGGGCAGCTCGCGTCTGGGTTTCCCTTTGTAGTCCGTAATAGTTTTCAAGCCCTGCCACATCCGACGGGTGTCAGAGCCAGTGTAGTAGGATTCAATCTTAATCCTGTATTGACACTTTGCTTGTTTGATGGTTCGTCTGGATTAGTCTCCCGCTCCTTGAAAGCGGCAGCTCTAGCCTTTAGCTCGATGCGGATGTTGMCTGTAATCCATGGGTTCTGGTTGGAATATATACGTACAGTCACTGTGTAGGGACAACGTCATCGATGCGCTTATTGATGAAGCCGATGACTGAGGTGGTGTATTCCTCAATGCCATTGGATGAATCCTGGAACATATTCCAGTCTGTGCTAGCAAAACAGTCCTGTAGTGTAGCATTTGCGTCATCTGACACCTTCCGTATTTAGCAAGTCCTGGTTCTTCCTGCTTTAGTTTTTGCTTGTAAGCAGGAATAATTATTGTCAGATTTGCCAAATGGAGAGCGGGGAGCGCTTTGTATGCATCTCTGTGTGTGGAGTAAAGGTGGTCTAAGGATTTTTGGTAAATTTGGTAAAACGGATTTAAGTTTGCCTGCATTAACCTCTCTTGGGTTGGGAGCAGTATTTTGAATTTTGGATGACTGACGTGCCCAAAGTAAACTGCCTGTTACTCAGGCCCAGAAGCTAGATATGCATATTGGTAGCATTGGATAGAAAACACTCTGTTTCTAAAACTGTTAAAATAATGCCTGGGAGTATAACAGAACTGATATGGCAAGCCATTCAAATGCTTGTCTATGGGATATTCAAAGAATTCCTCCCAGATTGCAGTTCCTTGGCTTCCACTAGATGTCAACAGTCTTTAGAAATGGTTTCAGTAGTTGTAGTTTTTCAGGGTGGATCTCATTTGGACTGTAGTCTTGTGGCCGCATGGATGAGGGCGTGCACTTTGTTTTTATCTCCGGTATTGAACATACTACATTCCGTCTTAAATTGTATTGTTTATTTACATATTAATGTACCTAAGGATTGATTAGAAACGCCGTTTGACTTATTTGGACAAAGTTTATTGGTAACTTTTGTGATTCCTTTGTCTGCATGTTGACGTGGAACGGATGGAGTACTGATTCAAACGCGCCAACTAAACTGACTTTTTTGGGATATAAAGAAGGCCTTTATCGAACAAAACTACCATTTGTTGTGTAGCTGGGACCCTTGCGATTGCAAACAGAGGAATATCTTCAAGTTTAATTGATTTTTTTCATCGCTATTTCAGATTTTTGTGACGTCTCTCCTGGTTTGGAAAATGTTTTTAATACTGGTGTATGCGGGGCGCTGTCCTCAGATAATCGCATGGTATGCTTTCGCCGTAAAGCCTTTTTGAAATCTGACAAAGCGATTGGATTAACAAGAAGTGAAGCTTTTAAACGATGTAATACACTTGTATTTTMATGAATGTATAATATTATGATTTTTGTATTTTGAATTTCGCGCCCTGCAATTTCACCGGATGTTGTCGAGGTGGGGCGCTAGCGTCCCACCTAGCCCAAAGAGGTTTTAACCTCTTAAAATCTAATTTTAAGAAGATAAATTGTGTAAATGGGCAGGGTTTAGCCATAATTATGACTTTGTGGCTGTGTTAACTAGTGACAACCAGGGAGAAAGAAAAACATATTACTAGCAACGGACAAAGCCTGATGACAAATACTTTACTCAGTAAGGTCACTCCCATAGAAWTGTATGGTCACTCCCACTTAGTCCAATTTTGAATGGTTGATATCCCCGGCTTATATGTCCTGTGTGAGCAATAGCCTGAGGAGAAGGTTACACCAAGAAAGACTTACGTTGATAAAAGTCACCAACATAAGCAAATTGAAAGTGGATTTCTTCTGGAACCAAGTTGCATGTTCCTCAGTAAAACACAACAACATAATGAGCCATACTGTGAGGTGCTGGGCCCAGTCTGGTCTTTGACACATTCACCCACTCCCCCGCTGAAACAACAGCCACAAAATGTTGGCACCATTGTAGTAGGTTGTAATCAAGCCCTGGTCTTCAGCATGGGAACAGAAGAAGAATACCTGGTGTGGTAGTCTCAGGTTGGACTACTCCAAATCATCTTGGCTCTGACACACACACACACACACTTTGCAGGTCCATTAACCTATTTAAATACCTCTCACATCCTACAGTAACCTGTGGATCATGAGAGAACCTTCATAAATCAGCAGAACGTTAATAACCAATTTATGTAGTATCCTGTAATACTTAGTTTGAAGTGAGACACCTTTGGTCATTTATAATACATACATAAATGCCTTGTATCATACGACGCTGTACWTACCATGAAGTCAGAAMCCTTTGGTCATTCAWAACATATAYGGTACATAAAAGCTTAATGCACAAGCATTTCGGTACACCCGCAATAACCTCTGCTAAACACGTGTATGTGACCAATAATTTGATTTGATTAATGATGCAAACACAAATGTATTAACACTTAGTGAATGATCAATAACAGCTAAAGAAAATAAACATTAAAGACATACACTTTCTTTTTCATTTTACATTTTTATTTTACATTTTTAATACAATACAAAGTCCAGCAATGCAACTACATTGAACAGGGCTGTGAATAGTGTAGAATGCCTCTCTGCCTGCTGGAGGTGCTGYATGTTGGTTCCAGCCCAACAACAAAGAAAGTTAGGTCTGTTAGGAAATGCCTTTGTCACACCATCTGGAAAATGGCATTTCTGTGCTATGCCATAAAAACTCTAAATGGGGAGATGGAAAACTCAATTTGATTCGTATTATTATATTTCTCTTTCATTTACAACTCCATGACATGACTGTGAGACGTGTTTCTAGGGGGATTTTTATTTAGCTGAGCCTGCTAGCTAGTTACATTTCGTTAGCTAGCTAGCAATTTCTKTGAAGTTACCGAAATTCTTTGAAATAATGATTGATGTAGCTATTTAATCGCTCAACACTTAATTACTACAAATTAATTTAAATGACAAAAAATAAAGGTTAACTTACTTGTTTTTCACTGTCCAGTGGCACATAAAGTGGGCATTTGATTTGCGAACTCATCACATGTGCGTGTACTGAGCTACAGAAACACCGCTAACAGGGCAGAGCAGGGCATGTACGCTGAAAAAAAGGTTTAAGCATGGTTGTGAACACAGAAAATCAAATTGAGTTGTTTTTCTATTATAAAAGTGTGAAAAAACTGGGTGAAAATCAGAAAACAATGGGGAAATTTGAAATCTGGATAAACAAATCCGAGGAAACAGAATTGGGGGAAAAAATGAATTAACTGATTTTAAAAGGCCTTCCAGCATTTTTGGGAATAATTAGGTCAAGTCCAATATTGGCTATGCACCCAAGAGAGAAATAAGTTGGGCCACCCTAGAAATGTTTTAGAGTTATATAATATAATATAAAGTACACAATTTAGTAGACACTTTTATCCAAAGCGACATACAGTACAGTCATGCGTGCATACATTTTTACTTATTGGTGGAACCGGCAATCGAACCCACTATCCTGGCATTGCAACGCTCTACCAAGATGCGTGACAAGGTTTAAAAATTMTTTGTGAAGCCTCAATTTAATGTGATTTATAAAGCTTTTATTTAGTGGTGCTTATGCCACCCTTTATAAAGCACAGGTTTATGTCATATTTGACATAGTGGGTTATGTTCCAATTGACATTGGTGGTTATTTCACACAGTTATGCCACATTTATGAACCCTTTATAGATCATAACATACAGTTATAGAGGATTTGTGACACATTTATGAAGGCTTTATAAAGCCTTTATAAGCTGCACATCATTTMAAGTGGGACCGAATAGGGTCTACCTCTACCTAGGGTCTATCTGGATGATAGATGACCAACGTGCATGACCCAGTCMGAGCTGCATGTTTTCACTTGGTTAGTTAGTATAATCTGGTCCATGASCTCATGCAAGCAGTCATATCGACCATGGCGTCTTTGACATTTCAGTAGGGTACCACCTACCTATTACTATTTAGCTGCCAAGCTCCTGGAGGAGGGCTTGAAGTTACAAAAATATCCAAATGGGTTTGGATTTATTATAGCAACTGACTGAGTTGTTGCTGACATGATATCTGTGATTCAGTACAATACCCTATTCATATCCTGCTCTCCATCTTCTTTACCTTACTAAGAAAGTCAGTTAAGAATACATTCTTATTTACAATGACAGCCTGACAGCCGACCAGGGAACTGCCTTGTTCAGGGGCAGAAAGACAGATTTTYACCTTGTCAGCTCGGGGATTCAATCCAGCAACCTTTCGGTTACTGGCCCAACGCTCTAACCACTAGGCTACCTGTCGACCAATCTGGGGTATTAGCAATAACAGAATAGTCAAGGAATTCAAAGTTTAACTGAACCTAAAACATAGATCTTAAAAGTGGTCATGCAACCATCATAATAATGTGACAGAATACCTTTTTCAAGAACCTTGAATGGAACATAGCCTAAAATGCAACATTATTGATTAAGATCAATAGCAAGTGCACTATGATATTCATGATCTATAACCTAAGCCTACTGATCAAATAGGTTTCAATTTCAATATCCACAAGAGAGTGGTTTTGACGTCAGCAATGACATCAATTCTACTTTCAATCTAATTAAATTTCATTTTCAATTTAATCAATTTCATTATCCTTTACCAAGAGAAAATATTTGACATTGTGTTGCTGTCTTACGTCAAAACGTATTCCCCCCTTGCTTGGAAATGGTGTGAAAATAACATTATGATATCTGCCATAAATGGTGTAAGTGCTATTAACGTTGTTTTCTCCTCGGTTTCACACTTTGACTCTCAGTGCTCAGTCAAGCGCTTTCTTTCACTATTTTCACTTTGCTGTCATCCAAYTACATCCTCAGTTTCAAGCATCTAGATGGGCGTGTGTCATTTATAATAGAGAAAAAGCAGGGCTCTGTCTGAAATGGCTCCCTATATCCTATATAGTGCACTACATTAGACCAGAGCCCTATCCCTGGTCATAAGAAAAGCACTATATAGGGAATAGGGTTCCATTTTGGATGTACCCCATGCTCATTTACATTTGAGACTTGATGAGGAGTCTATCAACATAATCAGTAGTTCTACCCTCTGCCCTTTTAGCCCATGGAGACTTGTCAGCGTGCCTTACAAATGACCTCGATAATGCTGAATGTTCTTAACATTATCCACTCAGCATTCTGTGGTGGCCATTGGGATGCATCCCACTATGAGCTAMTGTAATGTACAGTAATGGAAGCTATGAATCCTAGGCGTGTTCCCTTAGAACTCAGTTCATACTGTATAGCGTCATATCATGGTATCATCTCCGATAAGATAAGCATTCCTGCAACATTATATTGTTGAAATCCCAGAAAAATTACGCTAATTGATTGCAACGAAGTTGGCCATTTTCATTTATAAGATTCAGACATTCAATAAATACACACTGGRAAAAAATATAAACACAACATGTAAAGTGTTGGTCCCATGTTTCATGAGCTGAAATAAAAGCACAAAAAGCTTATTTCTCTCAAATTGTGTGCAAAAATGTGTTTACATCCCTGTTAGTGAGCATTTCTTTGTTGCCAAAATAATCTATCCATCTGACAGATGTGGCATATCAGGAAGCTGATTAAACAGCCCGTTTATTACACAGGCGCACCTTGTGCAGGGGACAATCAAAGGCCACATTTTTGTCACACAACACAATGCCACAGATGTCTGTGGCATGGAGCATGCAATTGGCATGCTGACTGCAGGAATGTCCCACAGAGCTGTTGCCAGATAATTTAATGTTCGTTTCTCTAACATAAGCCGCCTCCAATGTCTTTTTAGAGAATTTGGCAGTACCTACAATTGGCCCAGTTCTTCCATGGCCTGCATACTAACCAGACATGTCACCCCCTGAGCATGTTTGGGATGCTCTGGATCCACATGTATTACAGCATGTTTCAGTTCCCGCCAAAATCCAGCAACTTTGCACAGCAATTGAAGAGGAGTGGGACAACATTCCACAGGCCACAATCAACAGCCTGATCAACTCTATGCGAAGGAGATGCGTCGTGCTGCATGAGGCAAATGGTGGTCACACCAGATACTGKCTGGTTTTCTGATCCACTCCCCTACCTTTCTTTTAAAGTTATATGTGACCAACCGATGCATATCTGTATTCCCAGTCCTGTGAAATCCATAGATTAGGGCCCAAATAATTTATTTCAATAACTGATTTCCTTATGTGAACTTTAACTGAGTAAAATCTTTGAAAATGTTGCATGTTGCGTTTATATTTTTGTTCAGTATAGTACCCAACATTCGATTTGGACCAAACATTTTCTTACCAATGAGTAATACGTGAGGAATCCCCAAAGACCTCCCGCCTTAATTACCATAATAGAATGTGAAAGTACCTGGTTTTCCCACTAGATGATGCTGCTCCTGCTACCCACCCTTGTATCCAGTTTGTTGGTCTCGTGTTTATTAAATGGATCATAACACGGCCTCTCGAGTGCGCAGTGGTCTAAGGCACTGCAGCGCTAGCTGTGCCACTAGAGATTCTGGGTTCGAGTCCAGGCTCTGTCGCAGCCGGCCGTGCCTGGGAGACCCATGGGGCGGCGCACAATTGGCCCAGCGTTGTCCGGGTTAGGGGAGGGTTTGGCCRGCAGGGATATCCTTGTTCCATTGTGCACTAGTGACTCCTGTGGTGGGCTGGGTGCAGTGCATGCTGACACGTTCACCAGGTGTACAGTGTTTCCTCTGACACATAGGTGTGGCTGGCTTCTGGGTTAAGTGTGGGTTGTGTTTTGGAGGATGCATGGCTCTTGACCTTCGCCTCTCCTGGGTCTTTACGGGAGTTACTATTAGCTTTAGCTCATGATGAAAATCAATTGTGTGGCTATCCTCACAAGTCAAGGCCGTCCTCCATGAAAGCAATTCAGTTTGTCCATCTCTAGCAACCTAATGCTTCAACCCAACTCTCCTTGAATAGTCTAACAAATGGCAGCTCTCAGAGGGCTATCCTATGGTGCAATTCTCATGAAGACTTTTCCTACAAGCCCAAAACTTGATGGAGAAATGGGCTAGTGACTAAACTGCTGTGACAACCCTAATAAAATAAAACAATTAAAAACCATTGCATGGCAGTCTTATGTTTCCCAATAAAATGATTAGAAAACATCTCTATATGTAGTATCATAAGTAAAATTTACCATTAAAACCAACCCAATACCATTGCCATTGTTTGTGTTTTTGTTGGACTTTTACCATTGTAGACCATAACATTGAAACCATTAGAACTGCTGTAGCCTAGCGGTGTACTTGTTTACCAGGAATGACATTAGCGGTGTACTTGTTTACCAGGAATGACAGGGTATGGAGTCCCTCCATAAGACATTACTTCAATGTCTTAAGGAGAGACTCCATACCCTGGCAGAACGCCATGACCAGGAGTTCGATACATTACTGGAGCAATTCAGCGGATTCCCCACTGGGCAGCGGGTCACACCTATAATCTCCCAGCCTACCCCAGTGTTCCAAGAACCCCGCTTACAACCTCTGGAGCGTTACGCTGATTCTGGAACCTGCCGGGATTTTCTCTCTCAGTGCTCCCTCATTTATGCAGCCTTCTTCATTCCCTTCGGACCGCTCAAGGATAGCATTCATCATAACGCTGATGTCTGGGAGGGCACTCGCCTGGGCCACAGCGGTGTGGGAGCAATAGTCTGCCTCRGTCTGGAGGAGTTCGTGGARGAAGCTCGGAAGGTGTTTGAGTSTCCTTTATCCGGGAGAGAGGCTGCTTGTAAGCTGTTACAGCTAAGTTAAAACTTCCATAGTGAGGCAGACTACGCRGTGGATTTTTGCGCRTTGGCGGCAGAGGGTGCCTGGAACCCGGAAGCATTGTTTGACATGTTCCTGCAAGGAGTATCGGAGGAAGTAAAGGACGAGCTTGTAGCCCAGGAACTACGAATGGATTTCGACTCGCTCATCGCCTTGACCATTCGAGACATCCCGGAAGTCCCTGTTGGCTCCATTGCAGAGAACCCGAGGCTACCCGAGTTCCCCAGAGAGTCTCCAAAGTATGCCAATTAATCTCTTCCCGAGCCGATGCAACTAGGCAGAGCTAGGCTGTCCCCAGCCAAATGTCTATACAGGCTTCACACGAAGAGTTGTCTGTATTGCAGGACTGCTGATCATTTCGTGGCCACCTGTCCACTAAAAGACCAGGCTCACCGGTAGGAGCGAGTACTCTGGTGGGCCATACGGAGAACTTTTCCTCTCCCTKTACTCGCACCCCTTTTCATGCCATCTTGCTGTGGGGGAACCAGTCGAAGTCTCCGGGTACTCATCGACTCTGGGGCTGACGATAGCTTTATGGACACTACCCTGGCGTCTGAGCTGGGCATCCCAACTCAACCCCTCTCCATTCCCATGGACGTTAGAACGCTGGACGGGCACTCTATAGGCTGGGTCACCCACAATAACACCCCCAGTCCAACGGCCAGTCGGARCAAGCCAACCAARACCTGGAGACAACTCTTCGCTGCCTGGTTTCCACCAACCCCACCACCTGGAGCCAGCAACTAGTGTGGGTCGAATATGCCTGCAACACCCTTCCTTGCTCTGCCATGGGTCTCTCACCCTTTGATTGTTCCCTGGGTTATCAGCCCCCGCTCTTCCCGGAGCAAGAGGACAGCGTACCCTCGGCCCATATGTTTGTACGGTGCTGTACCTGGAAGAGACCCAGTTGGTTATTCTCAAGACCACCTCCAGGTATCGACAACAAGCGGACCGCCACCGGACCCGGCTCCCAGGTATCGTCTCGCAAATTGGGAGTTTTCCATAAGAATACGTGGATGACATCAACACTATCACTATCTACTGGTTTTAATGTCTATGGACCAAACATGTCTTCAGGTGCAATGTTAGCTATGCAAATATTCCTCTCACATTAMACAGAGAGAGGCTATGCGTTTAGCTAGATACATCACAGCATCATAGTCTAGTATCATGGCATAGCCTATCAAATAATGACTATAAACAAAATGTAGCTACCTACCAACAACACACCAGTCTCAGGTTTGACAGTTGACAGCCCAAGTACATTAGAAGCAAGTCAGATGTAATTCATATCCTGGCCATCTGCCTAAGATTGTTTAACAACTTTATGGAAGCCCATTTACACTAGAGTAGCTATTTCCAGAGCAAGGGAAAGTACTCACCACTGTCTGGGGAAGATGTTCCAGTGGGAGAGTTCGTTTTGCATGACAAGGTGCCCTGGGTGGGCGGTGTTTGCTCATTTTGTATCATTACATTAGTCCTCCTAAGGAGAGGTCTCCGGCCGCCCGGGGCACTGGGCCATGCGAAGCGAACTCGCCCAGTCTTTTCCCAGAAAACACCTTTCCACCACATGATAATAGGCAAATGGGGGCATGAATTGTTGACATAATTGTAATTCAAACCCAAGCCCTGGCATTACAAGTGCCATACTGTACCAACTGAGCAACAAAGGACCATAACAATATTTCAACAAAATAATGCAGGAATGCTAATCTTCTCTGTTCCTAACTACAGAAACAATTTCCGAACAATCTTATATGGGTGGTTTGGAAATCCTCCTTCTTGTTCTTTTTGGAGGTGGAACAACCCTCTGGTCAAAAGTAGTGCACCACATATGGAATAGTGCACCACTTCAGAAGCAGACAATATGTGACCGCTCCACAGCCCAGGTTCAGAATGACAACAATGGAGTGTACTGGTGTTCTGGCAGCGTTAGAGTGGCCAGTTAAACATTAAGTCAAAACAGATCAGGGCTACACTCACTCCACAGCTCCTTCCGAGCCAGACACAAGCATTCCATCAGTGGAGGGTCATTAGAGAAGGTCTAAATGGCAACCTATTCCCTAAATGCAGTAGTGCACTACTTTTGACCAGAGCCCTATGGGCTCTCACTACTTTTGACCAGAGCCCTATGACCAGAGCCCTAAGTAGTCAAAAGTAGTGCACTATATAGGGACTAGTGGCATTTGGAACGCAGAGATGGTCCCGTTGACAACATTTTTCAGGGATTCTAGTCGCCTCTTCATCTTGCGGCCTGGCATTGCTGCACATTCAATTATTAGAATCTCAATCTGCCTAGCCAATTTCCACTACTACCCTGACTGATTGTCATTTGCTTTAAGAAGGACTATTTTTGGGGCGAGGTCAGATGGAATATCTGTCATACAGTGTAGCTGGCACATTTATTCTCCTGCGGTTGTTATGTCATTTTGTCGGTTGGGCCTCTTTTCTTGAGAAATCTAATTGCCTGAACATCTGCACTGACTCTGACTTTGAGGGCTTTTGAAGTTGACTTCAAGATCTGGCAGATGCAACCCTATATCATCCCCAACCCCCAACACACTTTGCCTGTAGCTTGGAACAGAAATGTTATATTCCTCAATAAGAAGCCAAAAATCGTCTCAACAGAAAAACTGAACTTACGAATTAACCACTGAATTAACCACCAAAAACGAAATAGTGGGGTTTTAAAATGTGTTCTGAAAGGCATCCAAAAGACCAATTAGTTGGAAAAGATCAGAATTGGGCTGCCTGTGTAAATGCAGCCTTAACTCCCACAGGAATTTACAGGCACCATGGGTTCACATTGGTTGGACTCAGAGAATGATGGAGAAAGCATCCCTAGGGTGTCTGTAAGCGCACGGCAGYGCCATTGAGGCAATCTCCATTTTGAAGTAGTCAACTTTCTTCTTCRCGATTGGCTGATCCCCCTGATGACCCGGTTGGACATGACTCCAACAGGGTMACCAGGAGGGATCAGCCAATGAAGTTGGAAGTCCCCCACCAGTTGACTACATTAAAATGGTGGAAGCCCTAAATGGCGCTGCCCATGCTAGTACAGCCTTTTGGCCACTAGAGGCCTTTATCATTCTCTACAGTTTGATTTAAAAACGCTTAAGGATTAGCCCCTTTTTTTTTTTTTATTGCCTAAAATGACATTCCCAAATCTAACTGCCAGTAGCTCAAGCCCTGAAACAAGGATATGCATATTATTGGTACCATTTGAAAGGAAACCCTTTGAAGTTTATGGAAATGTGAAAGGACCGTAGTTGAATATAATACAATAGATCTGGTAAAAGATAATACAAAGAAAAAAACCTAACGTTATTTTGTATTTATTTTGTACCATCATCTTTGAAATGCAAGAGAACGGCCATAATGTATTATTCCAGCCCAGGTGCAATTTAGATTTTGGCCACTAGATGGCAGCAGTGYGTGTGCAAAGTTTTAGACTGATCCAATGAACCATTGCATTTCTGTTCAAAATGTTGTATCAAGTCTGCCCAAATGTGCCTAATTTGTTTATTAATAACTATTCATGTTCAAAATTGTGTACTCTCCTCAAACAATAGCATGGTATTATTTCACTGCAATAGCTACTGTAAATTGGACAGTGCAATTAGATTAACAAGAATTTAAGCTTTCTGCCAATATCAGATATGTCTATGTCCTGGGAAATGTTCCTGTTATTTACAACCTCATGCTAATCGCATTAGCCTACGTTAACTCAACCGTCTCGTGGAAGGGACACCGATCCCGAAGAAGGTCCATTAGTTCCACCACTTTCTCAYGAAGAGTTACACATAGCAGTCATATCATCTAGGCCACCTCTGTTGCTCTTCAGATGCCCTTGAAGACTGTTGTACTAATAATGTACCATATCAATCTGTCTCAGTTTGTTCGGTGTCTCTGACTGTAGCAGATAAGCAATGAGGCTGTGTGTGTGTTCTTTTACACAGAATGGTTAAGTATTACAGTAGTATGACTGTTTATTTTATTAGTGCTTGAATAAAATTATTTTAGGGGAAAGAACAAAAGGACATCTGGCTCAAGCATTTCAGATAGGAAATTCACTGATTATAAATATTTTACTTAAAGGATATTTGAATCTAATTTCAATAAAAGTGGTTTACATCATTCACAGGTAATTACATTCCATTAAGTGTGACTTTTTGAGGAGGATCATCTGGGTGAAGACGAGGTGGAGGGTCCTCCTCAAAACTTTCAAGACATTTCTTTTAATAAGCAGGAAGCTTCTGGAAAGCATCCAGGTTTAGCTTGTTTTTTGGATAGAAGCCATTGGGTTGTGTGATATGAGATGAGTCAGTAAACAAACCCATTGATTTCTCTATTCCTGCAATTTGGTATTGATCGAGCGAGACCAAAGGGAAATACAGTATGATGTTGCCACTTCCTTGTTTTAATCAAATCAATACCTTGGGGGTGAGAGCTCTAAAACTCAATAGGCCTATTATGTGCTGTCTCTATAGCTTTGGCTATTACTACAACATCATAACTGTGTCTGGTTGTATCTAAATCTTAAACAGAAGGCGACCCTCAAAAGGATGAACGTAATCAAAAYAGTAAGTCTCCATAAAATCACATCTAGTAAAAGCTGTAATAATTTAATATGAGCTGAGAGACTATTATTTCACTGATTCTATTGGTGGTTCTTAGGGCCCGATTCAGGCTTAAGAAATGTACACCTTTCCTACGCAAGCTTTCATACGCACTTCTTAGTAGTTGGTATTCAGATCTTATGCTGAATAAATGTAATTCAACTGCTGAAAACCCTCCCACTTGCTGGCTCAAATATCTTCTTATGGAGTTTGCATTCAGTAGGGTTTTCATTACATTTATCTTAAGCCAACCTTTTAAATACGGTGTACCTTTATTTCAAATKTTGTCGACAGACTCATTAGAATAAATAGAGAGAAGGGGTTCAGAATATAGGGATCAATGGAAAAAGTTTACAATAGGGGTTGAATAATAGTCATAAATCTACCCTAATCCTGATGGAACTGTTTAACAACGGTCCAGTYGTCATGAACCGTGCCCCAGTCTTCAGGTTTAAACTGTGTGGTCTGAGTTCCATAATGATTCAAATAGGCTACAAGTCCCAAATTATTGCACAACGTTAGCCTAAAGTGATCGTGTATTGCTAGCGACCCCCAGGAACAACTAGACAGATGTGACCTTGTGAAGTTGCTGGAGGAAACAGGTCAAAAAGTATCTATATCCACAGTAAAAAGAGTTCTATATCGACATAACCTGAAAGGCCACTCAGCAAGTAGAAGCCACTGCTCCAAAACCGCCATAAAAAAGCAACAGACTACGGTTTGCAACTGCACATGGGACAAGATTGTACTTTTTGGAGAAATGTTCTCTGGTCTGATGAAACAAAAATAGAACTGTTTGGCATAATGACCATCGTTATGTTTGGAGAAAAAGACGGAGGCTTGTAAGCCGAAGAACATCATCCCAATTCATGAAGCAAGTGGTGGCAGCATCATGTTGTGGGGGTGCTTTGCTGCAGGAGGGACTGGTGCACTTCACAAAATAGATGACATCATGAGGCAGGAAAATGATGTGGATATATTGAAGCAACATCTCAAGACATCAGTCAGGAAGTTAAAGCTTGGTCAAATGGGTCTTTCAAATGAACAATGACCCCAAGCATACTTCCAAAGCTGTGGCAAAATGGCTTAAGGACAACAAAGTCAAGGTATTGCAGTGGCCATCACAAACCCTGACCTCAATCTTATAGACAATTTGTAGGCAGAACTGAAATGTGTGTGCAAGCAAGGAGGCCTACAAACCTGACTCAGTTACACTATTTCTGTCAGGAGGAATGGGCCAAAAATTCACCCAACTTATTGTGGGAAGCTTGTGGAAGGCTACCCGAAACGTTTGACCCAAGTTAAACAATTTAATGGCAAAGCTCCAAACTGGGAATGTGATGTAAGAAATAAAAGCTGAAATATATCATTCTTGCTACTATTATTCTGAAATGTCACATTCTTAAAATAAAGTGGTGATCCTACCTGACCTAAGACAGGGGAATTTACAAAAGGTAAATGTCAGGAACTGTGAAAAGCGGAGTTTAAATGTATTTGGCTAAGGTGTACAGTCATGGCCAAAAGTTTTGAGAATGACACAAATATAAATTTCCAGAAAGTTTGCTGCTTTAGTGTCTTTAGATATTTTGTCAGATGTTACATGGAATACTGAAGTATAATTACAAGCATTTCATAAGTGTCAAAGGTTTTATTGACAATTACATGAAGTGAAAAGAGTATGCAAGAGGATCACTGCAGTGTTGACCCTTCTTTTTCAAGACCTCTGCAATCCGCCCTGGCATGCTGTCAATTAACTTCTGGGCCACATCCTGACTGATGGCAGCCCATTCTTGCATAATCAATGCTTTGAGTTTGTCAGAATTGTGTGGGTTTTTGTTTGTCCACCCGCCTCTTGAGGATTGACCACAAGTTCTCAATGGGATTAAGGTCTGGGGAGTTTCCTGGCCATGGACCCAAAATATCAATGTTTTGTTCCCCGAGCCACTTAGTTATCCTTTTGCCTTATGGCAAGGTGCTCCATTATGCTGGAAAAGGCATTGTTCGTCACCAAACTGTTCCTGGATGGTTGGAGAAGTTGCTCTCGGAGGATGTGTTGTACATTCTTTATTCATGGCTGTGTTCTTAGGCAAAATTGTGAGTGACCCACTCCCTTGGCTGAGAAGCAACCCCACACATGAATGGTCTCAGGATGCTTTACTGTTGGCATGACACAGGACTGATGGTAGCGCTCATCTTGTCTACTCCGGAGAAGCTTTTTTTCCAGGGGATTCATCAGAGAAAATGACTTTACCCCAGTCCTCAGCAGTCCAATCCCTGTACCTTTTGCAGAATATCAGTCTGTCCCTGATGTTTTTTCCTGGAGAGAAGCGGCTTCTTCTGCCCTCTTGACACCAGGCCATCCTCCAAAAGTCTTCGCCTCACTGTGCGTGCAGATGCACTCACACCTGCCTGCTGCCATTCCTGAGCAAGCTCGTTACTGGTGGTGCCCCAACCCGCAGCTGAATCAACTTTAGGGACGGTCCTGGTGCTTACTGGACTTTCTTGGGTGCCCTGAAGCCTTCTTCACAACAATTGACGCGCTCTCCTTGAAGTTCTGATGATCCAATAAATGGTTGATGAAGGTGCATTCTTACTGGCAGCAATATCCTTGCATGTGAAGCCCTTTTTTGTGCAAAGCAATGATGACGGCACGTGTTTCCTTGCAGGTAATCATGATTGACAGAGGAAGAACAATGATTCCAAGCACCACCCTCCTTTTGAAGCTTCCAGTCTGTTATTCGAACTCAATCAGCATGACAGAGTGATCTCCAGCCTTGTCCTCGTCAACACTCACACCTGTGTTAACGAGAGAATCACTGACATGATGTCAGCTGGTCCTTTGTGGCAGTGCTGAAATGCATTGGAAATGTTTTTTGGGGATTCAGTTCATTTGCATGGAAAAGAGGGACTTTGCAATGAATTGCGATTCATCTGATCACTCTTCATAACATTCTGGAGTATATGCAAATTGCCATCATACATACTGAGGCAGCAGACTTTGTGAAAATGTATATTTGTGTCMTTCTCAAAACTTTTGGCCACGACTGTATGTAGATTTCCGACTTCAACTGTACTGTATATGTGCAATATGGTAACCGTTCGTTAAGTTGCTGTGTTGGCTCAGGAATTTAATATCGACAACGATGTTGAGTTATTTATGGTTCACCGACTGTYCTGGATGTCAGAGAGGCTGCATTTGTGTTCTCCTGGTCAAACTGTTAATGGAGATGAGCCTAGGTTGTCTGCATCTCCTGATATTGGCATGCAGTGTGGGTGTCTTAGGGTTAACTTTTTTTTTTTTTACCTGGAGCAACATTGTTGTCTAATGTTAGATTGCTTGACAGGAAGCTCAGTCATGTGTGTTGTCCCAGGTGTATTACMTGTGTGTTTTCAAGTGGTTGCTGGGATTGTTGACCCTGGCCTGTCCTTAATTTGGCAATACCAGATGATGTTATGCTGTCTATAACGGATTGTCTTTGCTATGGCGTTCGATGCAAGCTGACTGGCTGAGGTGCTGAAGGTCTACAGGTCGCTGTCCATGAAGGTGAGGCCAGGTCAGAGTACAGCACCGCCACAGCATTGTGAAAGTTCAATGCAGTCCACCCTAGAGCACATATTATGCATTGTCAGAGTGGTGTGTGTTGAAAGGCCTGAGGCATTACACCTAACACCCTGAATTGATCTATAGTTGTATATTCAATGCCTTCAGAAAGTATTCACACCCCTTAACTTTTTCCCAAAAATGTTTTTGGTGTTACAGGCTGAATCTAAAATTGATTACATTTTGATTTTGTGTCACTGGCCTACACACAATACCCCATAATGTCAAAGGGGATGTTTTTAGAAATGTTTACAAATTAGTTAAAAGCTGAAATGTCTTGAGTCAATAAGTATTTTGGGGGTATCTGTGCTTGACTTTACTATTTATATTTTTGGCAACTTTTACTACATTCCTAATGAAAATTATGTACTTTTTACCTCATACATTTCCCCTGACACCCAAAAGTACTTGTTACATTTTGAATGCTTAGCAGGACAGGAAAATTGAGCCTCTGATGTGGAGGACTCACTAAACACATGCTTCGTTTGTAAATTATGTGTTGGAGCATGCCCCTGGCTATCCGTAAATGAAAAAAATAAATAACATAAATGATGCCGTCTGGTTTGCTTAATACAAGGAATTTGATATTTATACTTTTACTTTTGATATTTAAGTTTTTAGCAATGACATTTACTTTTGATACTTAACTATATTTAAAACCAAATACTTTTAGGCTTTTACTTAAGTAGTATTTTACTGGGTGACTTTCACTTTTACTTGAGTCATTTTCTATTAAGGTATCTTTACTTTTACTCAAGTATGACAATTGGGTACTTTTTCCACCACTGCCGAAAAGACAGAGTGAAAATAAGGAAGTCTGTACAGAATACAAATATACCAAGACATGCACCCTTTTTGCAATAAGGCACTAAAGTAAAACGGCAAAACATGTGGMAAAGAAATTAACTTGATGTACTGAATACAAAGTGTTATGTTTGGGGCAAATACAACACGTCACTGAGTACCACTTTTCATATTTTCATGCATTGTACTGGCTGTATCATGTTATGGGTAAGCTTGTCATTGATAAGGACTAGGGAGTTTTCTAAGTAAAAATAAATAAATAGAGCCAAGCACCGGCAAAATCCTACAGGAAAACCTGGTCCAGTCTGCTTTCMAACAGATGCTGGGAGACAAATTCACCTTTCAGCAGGACAATAACCTAAAACGCAAGGCCAAATATACACTAGAGTTGCTTACCAGACGACATTGAATGTTCCTGAGTGGCCTAGTTACAGTTTTGACTTAAATCGACTTGTTCAAATTTTTCTTCCACTTTGACATTAGAGTATTTTGTGAAGATTGTTGACAAAAATKACAAATAAATGTTCATCCCCATTTGAAACACAATAACATTTGGAAAAGTCACATGACTTCATTATTTTGTGGTCCGATTAACGCTTTTATCAACACTGTATGCAAGATTTCCTTTGTGTTGTCATAGCAATGCCTCATTATCTCACTAACCCTCTCTTGGCACATCTCTGTGAAGCAAGYGGTGCTGTTGTCTTTATATCCTGTAGGTCTGATATCTGATTGGAAGTTCACTCAACAGTAATGCTATTGGCTACAACTCAGATTTTCAATCTAAAGATGGTCAAATGCTTAYAAAAGTGTCTATTTTGTTCAGGTCCTGCTCTAATGATATACTCTCTTTCTCTCCCTCTCCTCTGCATGGACAAGCAATGACTTCTCTCTCCCTCTCTGATCATGTCTAGATTATTAAAGCCAAAGGACAGTAATACCTTGGATCTTAAGCTTTATGCCTTGGATGTGGATCATTCACTTTACAATGTAACTACATCTGTTTGCCTTTACTAGACACTTCTCAGGCCTTTCTTGATAGCCAATTTTTGTAAACTCATCAACAGTCCTGGTTGCACATTGCTAAATCATCTTTATGGAGTCAGATATCATGGTTTAATAGACTTTGCTAATATTAATTGCTTACTCTTMTCATGGGTTGGATGTGAGGTGTGTATATATATAATATACATACAGTATATGATAAATATTACTTCACTACAATCTCTCAATGGTGACATTGGTAAATGTTTAATTGCACTGTATATCTGCATGTAACCTCTTTTATCTATTGGGTAGATGTATTAGGACAAAGTCAACGATAGATGGATTGCTGTGTAGATAAAAATGAGGCCAGACCATATCCAATCTCTCCATTGTTTAAATACATTTGTTTAGTGAAATAATAGTAGCTACTCTCATCAAGCCACCTCATCCTGGGAACYATTACGAAACTTGCTCAATGTTATTAACAGCATAGTTATGTTTTTTAAATTAAGACATGATTTTCCTGCCCACTCAAAAAGGAGCAATGTGAGCAATGCAATGATATAAGTATTTTGCATTAATTCACTAAACAGGACAGTACGTTTGTAGATAGATCCAGCATAGCGCATAATGCAAAACACAAAGATAAAGGGTGTCGATGTATAATTACTTAGCGGGAGCTATTTCATTTTAGCGGAAAAATAAATAACTATTTATTCAAATAAGACAGAGGGAGACCAAAGACAAATTATGTAGTGATCTATTTAAAGGGTTTCCACTTTTCTTGGAACAATTAAAAAATACATTTAACCAGTGGACAGTCCTAAAGCCTTTGTTCGGGTTCCAATAACCAGTTTTAAAATGAGTGTCATGTCATTACCCAGCACCTGCATAGCTTCCTGTGGCACAGAATAACCCTGGTTCCTTCTCAACTGACCCCATAGTGCTCTGGTCAAAAGAAGTGCACTAWAAAGGGAATAGGGTGCCATTTGGGATGCCCCCCATCTGATTAGTTTGGTCAGCCCCAGTGGAACAAACAGCTCTTTAATTGACCGGCCAACTACATCCGTCACAAGCTGTTCAGCTCCATTARGAAGATGCCTCCGTTGTGTCCATACTCCGTACTGTAAGCTGTACTGTTCGCCTTATACGGTCATGACACACCACTTCACTGCAGACACATATCTGGCATAGTTATTAAAATAGGTTGTCACCAAGGGGAAGTGGGGACTGGGGAGGTGGAATGGGGGTTCCAGACGCTTTTAGAGGTTGAGATATTTTTTTCAGAGCTGGGAGGGCTGACGACTTCAACTGTGTGACTGGCCATTTTCCTACATGGCTCCAGGCAGTCCTCCATGGGCTAGATTGCTCCAAAAAACCTATAGGATCCTAAGAGTGGAGCAGGCCAATGTGGCCACAGAGGCACATACCCATGTCCCGGGGGGATAGTGTGAGAGAGGAGAGAGCTTTCCAAAAGAAAAACTTGTGAGTTATGTGTGAGAAGAAGAGAGATAGAGAGTGGCTAAGTGTATGAGTTGGAGAAACTGGGAAAGTTAACTGAAAAACTTACCAGTGAGTTCCCGGTATTAAGTTTGTCTCTAGTAAGTTGGATAAACTTTCACCGGGACTGACTTTAGTCTACCTGTCCCAGATCCTTACAAAAAAATTCTGTCAATTTTTTCCAGACTTCACCCCCACTGTCGAAAGTGTTAGTACTAACTTGGATCCGGTAGGCATGGTCGGACAAATTTTGTTCACTTAGGAATGTGGGTGTATTCTCATGATGATGAATGTAGATACAAGTGTATGGTGTACGTACATGATAGGGAGTGTAGTTCAACACTCAAGTAACTTTGAAAGTTAACGGCGTTCAAAAACACTCTGAAACCACCTGTCCCATTTACTCTCTGTTCTGTCAATTATTTTTGGTGATTAACCGCGCTCTCTCCCAAATCTTGTGTCTAAGTCATTCTCTTCATTGGCATATCTGTAAAAGCCATGTCCTGACATACAAGATTCAGATTGTCTCATCTTAGACCTAATCAAATCTAATGTCCTAGTCAGGCACTAATATCTGATAAAATGGCTACATAAATAAACTGAAGCCTGTATAATTCAATGTTTTTGATACGGTCTCCCTGACTAGGCTTAGCAGAAATAATATAATAAGCTATTCTTCTTAAATATATGAATATCCTTGTCTAGCTTTATATTAGATTTAACACTTATTTCACCAGGTAAGTTGACACATTCTCATTTACAGCAACGACCTGGGGAATAGTTAAAGRGGGTACATGTTATTTTATTATTGCGACATTGTATTATTCCACTTCATCTGCGTCACCATTCAATGAGTGTGTCGACTGCTTCAATGTTCAACGAGTTTGTGTATTGTATTTCCTTTTTGTTTCTCATACGATCCAGAATCTCCTCCAAAATCCTTTCATGAACAGGTGCATTATCTAACTACTAGTAATCTTAGTTTTTGGATACATATTTGATATACGGTTCTTTCACATACCTTGAGGTGGATTTGAACTTTTCCAGGGGATTTTTGTCTATTTTCTTTACAATATTTCGCCGGTTTAAATCTGCCGCAGATGTTCATAGTATTCTTAAATCTAAAAGGTATTTAAAATGAAAAGCTGGTGAATTTGATCATTAATATACATTTTCACAATTTTCTGGCAAAACTTTGGTAGGATCAGGTGGCAGTGAATGACCTAAGGATAGAAGATGCACTGGTCCATGCCAAGTTACTAACTTGGCCTGTTTTGAGCAAGGAAAATCGTATCATAATCTAAAATAATATTACAAATACCAAGACTATACAAATTGTAGTTGCTAGGTAAACACAAACCTAGCTAGGTAAACAACATGTAAGATCACACACATCACGTCACATTAGCTAACGAGCCAGCCACCTAATGTTGGCTAGGGAGYCAGCCACCTAATGTTGGCTAGGGAGCCAGCGAGCTGACGCTAGCTAACAGTACACTTTAGCTTGAAATGAARCCACTTTCTGCCAAAATTATAAACGTGTAATATCTGAAAATGTARCTAGCTAGACTATCTTACCCGTATACATCATCATGCATGATGGACGCGTCTCTCTGTCACAGATCCACGCCACAAATGCCCTTAGTTTGAAGATGTAATCCRGAAACAGGTGTTTTCCCCATCTTATTTAATAATTAATTTAATTCCACTGATTTCGRAACTCGATCCTCCAGAAAGTGGAGAGCAACACTTATGCAGCTACATTAAAAAAAGATGCGTTCGACAGGATGACCAAAACAGACTGACCAGCTCAAATAGACAAAAGCCCTCTATATGGCARACCAATTCAAACTCATCTCTCGTCATGTCCAGCCCACTCATTATCTCAGCCAATCATGGCTAGTGGGACGGTTGCTGTCTTTTTATGTGGCTTAACCAACAAGGCTCGTAATTTAATAATTGTATTCGTATTTACAGACGGCATACACGTTTGTAATTAAGGCCCATGAAAGTTCACATGTTCAAGAAGGAATTTCTGCCAAAAGAAACGCATTTTGATTTTTAAAAAAAAATGTACGTTCAAACTGCTCTCCTGTGAAGTCAACACTTCAGTTTCCTGAATCAGGTCACATATGGAGATCATTATCAGTAATTATTCACCTAATCCAGTTTGTTTAACTGTAATTGAGGAAAATCATATATAGCATGTTCATATTGATGAATAGCAATTTAGATTTAAAAAATAAAGTATCTGATTTCATCCTACTTTGACTGTCAGGCACTTGAAGAGACTTCAAAGCCCCAGTGTTGATCACACCAGCAGAATCTAAGRGGTAAAACACTAACATTAAAACACACAAACAGGGGAAAATGTATACACACACACACTCGGCAAAGGGAAGAACTTTCGAGACGCRTTCCAAACTTACAAGACACAGTCGTGTCACTCCACAATACTCAGACAGGGTATTTAACCTCACAACTAACCCAAGTCTTGTCAGCTAACCCAACCCCAGAAGCAACCTCCTTAAAGAATATTCCTGTATATAATATTCAAGCCTGCGGAGGAAGTATCTAAACTACCAAGTATCTTAACATRGTTGATGTCAAGTTAGATACCGAAATAACTTGGTATCTCACAAATCTCAGCCCTGAAGAACAAGTTGATCTGGACTTTCCCTATCTGGTTTTCCATCAGCATACAGTACATCTCAATATGAGAAACTTTACATACTGATAAAACATCAATACAATTTAGCAAATTTGCAGTGCTAGGTACATTCTATGTACATTCTGGACAAAATATATTTCCTCTCAGATTAGACATTTGGTTTTACAGTGACATTTTCCAATAAATAAGAAAATGTATTGCGTCATACGTTGGCCCCCGTCACTCTACGAGTGTCGGGGAATCACAGTGAGATGAACCAATTCCTGCTGCTTGAGTCTCTGCAGGTTCCCGTGGTATTGGGATTATCTTGGCTCCAGTGACACAATCCCTCCATTGACTGGGCTACTGGTGCCATTGTGGGCTGGAGCCCATCCTGCCACACTCATTTCCTGAAGTCAGCTCTGCCTGCCCCGGGATGTCTTCCTGGGGGCTTGGAAATTGCCCCAGACCTCTCCGCTAGCTCTACAGAGTACCAGGGCCTCCGGGAGGGGGTTCAGTAAGGMCCAGGCCACTTCGCTTCTACAGCACCGACCAGTATCCAAGAAGGTCAAGCCTGAGGCGCTGGCACGCCGCCATAGTTACACCCCCAGAGGCCGAGACCTTTCCCCCCACTCCACAATCATTAGCCCCTCTGCTGTTTGTCCTCTGTTGCCCCGTACCCTCCGTATTTTTCCTTTTCTGTGTCTAGAGTTAAAACTGTCTGACTGCCCCTTGTCTCCTGTTTCCAGGCTCACACCTATCCCCTGTCTCATCGACGGCCGACCGGCATACATGGTGAGACGTCTCCTGAAGGTTCGACCTCGGGGCAGGGGATTCCAGTACCTGGTTGACTGGGAGGGTTATGGGCCGGAGGAGAGGTACTTGGTCTCCGCTAGGGACATCCTTGACCCAGACCTCATCACTGAGTTCCAGCGCCGGCACCCCTCTCAACCAGGTATGTGCCAGGTGGCAATTAATAAACTTTTGTTACTTCGACATTGTCTGCACCTGGGTCTTACCTTCAAACGTGATACAAATAGAAACACACCCCAGCCCCTCGTCTTACCAGGCGTAGCTGCTCTGTCCTGCTGATGCACGGAAAAGCCAGCCAGCTCTATATTATCCATGTCGTCATTCAGCCACGTCTCTGTGAAACATGTGATATWACWGTTTTTAATGTCCCTTTGGTAGGATAGTCTTAAATCRTATATCGTCCAGTTTCTTTTCCAATGATTGCACGTTGGCCAACTATATGAAGTGTAATTGTGGTTTACCTACTCGTCAGCGAATTCTTACAAGGCACCCTGCCATCCCCCMCTTTATCTCCGTCTTTTCTTCACGCGGATGATGGGGAGTTGGGCCTTGTCTTGACAAGGTAGTAAATCCTTCGSGTCAGACTCATTAAAGAAAAWATCTTTGTCCAGTTCAAGGTGAGTGATTGCTGTTCTTATGTCCAGAAGCTCTTTTTGGCCACAAGTAATGGTAGCAGCAACATTATGTAGAAAATGAGTTACAAACAATGCGAAAAAAACGGCGGCCATCCCCTCCGGCTCCAATATTTGCACATTATTATGTTTACAGTTGTTTAAGCTCTGTCAAGTTAGTTGTTGATCTTTGCWAGACAGCCATTTTCAAGTCTTGCCATTTCACTTTAGTGCCTTATTGCAAACAGGATGCATGTTTTGGAATATTTGTATTCTTTACAGGCTTCCTTCTTTTCACYCTGTCATTTAGGTTAGTATTGTGGACTAACTACAATGTTGTTGATCCATCCTCAGTTCTCTCYTTTCACAGCCATTAAACTCTAACTTTTCAAGTCACCATTGGCCTTAAGGGGAAATCTGAGTGGTTTCCTTCCTTTCTGGCAACTAAGTTAGGAAGGACGCCTGTATCTTTGTAGTGACTGGGTGTATTGATACACCATCCAATGTGTAATTAATAACTTCACCACGCTCAAAGGGATGATCAATGTCTGCTTTTTTAACATATTTATTAACGATCTACCAATAGGTGCTCTTCTTTGCAAGGCATTGGTAAAACCTCCCTGGTCTTTGTAGTTGAATCTGAGTTTAAAATTCATCGCTGGACTAAGGGACTTTACAGATGTGTGGGGTACAAAGATGAGGATGTCATTCAAAAACCATGTTAAACACTATTATTGCACACAGAGTGAGTCCATGCAACTTAGAGTATCTGACTTGTTAACCACATTGTTACTCCTGAGCTTATTTAGGCTTGCCATAACAAAGGGGTTGAAAACKTATTAACTTGACATTTTAGGCTTTTCATTTTGTAATAATTTGTAAATATTACAAAAAACATAATTCCACATTATGGGGTATTGTGTGTAGGCCAGTGACACAACATCTCAATGTAATCTATTTAAATCCAGGCTGTAACAGAACAAAGTGTGGAAAAAGTCAAGGGGTGTGTATACTTTCTGAACACACTTTATGACCAGTGTAGAGTTTTCCCCATTTTTCTTACAAGATTCATGATTTTTCCATTTGTAATACACTTTTAGCATTAACATTCTTATTGGATGTATAGAGCGAGGTAATAATTTGTTTCATAAGAGCTGTAAGATCTCTCAAAATAAATAAATGTGGCTATTCTCTCTAACATGATACACAGACAGTTTCCCATTACTTTTATGAAGGGTTCTTATTGAGCCAAAATGGGGTTATTGAGCAAAAAAGACACATAATCCACCAAGGAGTCCTTGATATTTATACCCTAACCCTCCAGGATGGAGAGAGCTTCCCTCAGTTCATGTAGAAAAGCCTTTGTTACATCACCAAATCTAAACGTGTGGCTGCGGTCTAAGGGGTTGGTGCTTAGTCCCCTCCTGTACTCCCTGTTCACCCACAACTGCGTGGCCAAGCACGACTCCAAATCGATCATTAAGTTTGCTGACGACACAAAAGTGGTAGGCCTGATCACCGACAACGACGAAACAGCCTATAGGGAGGAGGTCAGAGACCTGGCAGTGTGGTGCCAGGACAACAACCTCTCCCTCAATGTGAGTAAGACAAAGGAGCTGATCGTGGACTTAAGGAAAGGGAGGGCCGAATAGGCATCCATTAACATATATGGGGCTGAAGTAGACCGGGTCGAGAGTTTCAAGTGCCTTGGTGTCCACATCACCAACGAACTATCATGGTCCAAACACACCAACACAGTTGTAAAGSGGRCATGACAACAACTTTTCCCCATCAGGAGACTGAAATGATTTGGCATGGGTCCCCAGATCCTCAAAAAGTACTACAGCTGCACCATTGAGAGCATCTTGACCGGTTGCATCACCGCCTGGTATGGCAACTGCTCGGCATCTGACCATAAGKAGCTMCAGAGGRTAGTGCATACGGGCCAGTACATCACTGAAGCCAAGCTTCCTGACATCCAGGACCTATATACCAGGCACTGTCATAGGAAGGACCAAAAACATTGTCAAAGACTCCAGTCACCCAAGTCATAGACTGTTCTCTCTGCTACCGCACGGCAAGCGGTACCGGGGCACCAAGTCTAGGACCAAAAGGCTCCTTAACAGCTTCTACTCCCAAGCCATAARACTGCTGAACAATTAATCAAACGGCCACCCAGATTATTTACATTGACCCACCCTCCCATAATCACTTTACAAATTACCTTGACTAACCTACAGGTGTTGTGAAATGCGGCATTGACTCGGTACTTGTAGCCCTGAATATAGCMTCGTTATTGTAATGTAATTTTCTTGTTATTTATTTTATTTCATAAWTTTTTYTTCACTTTAGTTTATTTAGTAAATATTTTCTTAACTCTATTTCTTGAACTGCATTGTTGGTTATGGGCTTATAAGTAWGCATTTCACAACACCTGTTGTATTCAGCGCATTTGACAAATTAAATGCAATTTGATTTGCATCACAGTGCTAGAGGCATCACTACAGACCCGAGTTCGATCCCGGGCTGTATCACAACCGGCCRTATCGCGAGTCCCATAGGGTGGCGCACAATCGTCGTCCGGGTTAGGAGAGGGTTAACTCCGCCAAACTCCTTTTGGCGGGCCGGGCGCCTGCAGGCTGACCTAGGTTGTCAGTTGAACGATGTTTCCTCCGTCACATTGGTGCGGCTGGCTTCCGGGTTAAGCGGGCGGGTGTTAAGAAGCGCGGTTTGGCGGGTCATGTTTCAGGAGACGGCACAAAGTGCACCTGTGTATTTATCTGTAATCAGCTTCTTGATATGCCACACCTGTCAGGTGGATGGATTATCTTGACAAAGGAGGAATGCTCACTAAAAGGTTTGTTTGTGCCAAAAAAAACTTGAGAAATAAGCTTTTTGTGCTTATGAAACATTTCTGAGATATTTTATTTCAGCTCATGAAACGTCGAACCAACACTTTACATGTTACGTTAATATTTTTGTTCAGTGTAAGTCTCCTACATAACCAAAGCTATCTTACTAAAGTTGGGGTCTAGAACATATGTTTATTACTTCTACCAAAGCCACATAGGCCGTTTTCAACCAGAAATGTTCAACCAGAAAATGTAAATTAAATAATCATAGAAAATGTTAGTGAAATAATAAATWATTCAATAATGATCAAAAATGTAAATGCAATAATACATAACTCAATAATGGTTTAAAAAAAACATGAAATAATACATAATTGAATAGTGTAAAACATTATACATTCAAATATTTAATAATTTGTTTTAATATTTCGCCACCAATCAAAATGTCACTTTTTTCATAGGGTGGCAGACAACTTAATACATTTTCCTGGGTGGTGTTTTTTTCCCTCAAAACTAATGAGGTGTTTTTGTGGATAGCATCAAGACCTCTGCTGCCACACTTTTAGTTGTGGTTATGTAACAGAGGCTTTTCTACATGAACTGATGAGGCAAGCTTCATCCTGGAAGGTTAGGGATTAAAAACAAGACAGCCTTGATGTTTGGTGTGGTGTCTTTTTGGCTCAATAAACCCTTTTTGGTTCAATAAGATGCCTTCATACAGTAGAAGTAATGGGGAACTGTCTGCATCAGTGGCGACCYGTCATTCAGGGCAGGTGGGTTTTGAGCCCCACATTTTTAGCAATGTTATTTTGCCATTAATACGTGTCACATATCAGTTTGTAAACCATGTAGAAAATGTATACATCATTGAGTTAATAAAGTTGCATACAAACGTGGTCTCTTTTTGTTTTCTTTAGTAAGGCAGCTCCAAAATGCAGGTGTTTCAGCCTATTCCAGTGCTTTATGTTTTGGTGGGGCAAGCCAGCAGAAAATACAGAGCGTTGCGCCGTGATTGGCTCAGTGTTCTGTCACTCATGGGGACACTACGTCACCGCCAAGTCTAAGGGTAGAGCTAGAACATTCTAGCCCCTTGTGTGCTGCCATAGAGTTACATTAGAAGTGCCCATCCAAGAAGGCTCAAGGTCATTGGCCACAGATAAAATGGCGTCAAATCACGTTATATGTACAGTAGCTTTGATTGGACTGGTCATGTCAACATCATACTTTTAAAATCTTAGCTAGCAGTCATCATCATGAATCAAGTCGACAATCTACTGGCAAATAATTTTAACCCTTGTATATGAAGAGAAATTAGAGATAAAACGTATCTACGCTCATCGGCCATTGGACATAAACATTACAGAACAAGTTACAAATTCAACAATGGGTGGTTTGGAAGGAATCAGTGACAGTGGCTAACTGCAAGCATTGCAAAGCAATCACTAGCCAGTATTCAGTGGAGTGACTGTGTGGTCCCAAATCTGGGATTAAGGGGCTCTTATCCAAGTTTAAAATTATAAACCTTCAACACTGGCCATTCTGTCAATGAAGCATGATTTGTGCCGCSCTCAAAACAACTGTTAACTCGGAACTGTGAAAACTTGACTTTGGTAAGTTCAAGACATTTGGGAAGTTGGGAATAAAYKAGCTCCGACTGGGTAAATACATTTTGAATGATCATCCAACTCGAAATTGTAAATCCGGCCTCTTTCTAGAGCTATGACCTGAAGATCAATGACATCATCATGATTCAACTTWATTTTTTTCCGACTTCCCAGTTGTTTTGAAAGCCCCGTCTAGAGAATGTCAGACTTTGATGACAAAATTTGTCCACGAAGGACTGCCGCGCCACCTTCCTGTTCAAGTGAGTACAGCACAACAAGGTGAGTCCAAAAATGTATTGCATGCTGCTGCATAAATTACTTGGTGGTGAACATGTAGGAATACTTGGTCATCAAATGTCACCTTTTTAACCTTCTGAGAGAGTTCTCAGGGATTATCGCCACGGCTGTGTACATCCCGCCCCAAACCGACACCAAAAATGCTCTCAAAGATCTTCATTGGACCCTCAACAAACTGGAGACCGCTTACCCGGAGGCAGCATTCATTATAGCGGAGGAATTTAACAAGAGTAATTTGAGGTCCGTGCTCCTGAATTACTATCAACACATTTACTGTCCAACTCGTGGCAATTCCACTCTTGACCACTGCTATACGCCTTTTAGACAARGGTATAAGGCCCTCTCCCGTCCTCCTTTYGGCAAATCTGACCGACTCAATTTTGCTCCTACCCGACTATAAACAAAGACTCAAGAAGGAAGTTCCGGTGGTCAGGTGTGTACAATGCTGGTCTGATCAATTAGAAACAATGCTCCAAGATTATTTTCTATCACGTGGACTAGAATATGTTCTGGGGTGCCTCTGGGGATAATATCAATGAATACGCCGACTCCGTCACCGGATTCATAAAAAAATCTTGGATGTACATAAAGGATGTACATAAATTATTCAAGCGTGTTAACACTTGCAAGGCTGCTGCTCCAGACGGCATCCCTAACCGCACCCTCAGTGCATGTGCAGACCAGCTAGCTGTTGTGTTTTTTTGACATTTTGAATCTCTCTCTAGCTCAAGCTGTTATCCCCACCTGCTTCAAGATGTCCACTATCATCCCCGTGCACAAGGAAGGGGAAGTAACTGAACGGCTACCTACCTGTAGCACTCACTTCTGTCATCATGAAGTGCTTCGAGAGTCTAAGACCACATCACCTCCTCCAACCATGACACACTTGACCCTCTCCTGTTCATAATCTTTCCCTCTTATTCTGCGTACATCACACAGCGGGCGTCTGTCAGGTGTTTACTTCTAAGGTGTAATTCAACACAAGAGATATTCTAAATATACRTTGACTCCCACTTCATTGTGGGGCCTAGTCCTTGGCTAAAAGTGGTGATGGGTGATGGCGTACAAAACTCCAAAACTATTTAACTTAATCACACTTTATTAGGGACCTCACCTTCTTAGATGGGTTGATATCATSTGACCATGAGGCATGAACTGATGATATGAGGTTGTTAGACAGCATCAGGGGACTCCATCCCAACCATCCCCCCTCCGATCAGATGTTGGAGTGATTCATCAACTCTGTCTCTCCAGAGAAGGTTCTCATGTCTACCTGCTCAATGAGGTAATCTGGAGACAGATTGCTGGAGTTAGGGAGAGAGAGACAGTGATCAGAAAACAGGGCAGCTTTGGGCGTCACCAGAGAAAGGGAACGACTCACCTTGGCTTCTCTGTCCTAAATTTATATTTACATTGTAGTAATTTAAAAGATGCTCTTATCCAGGGCAAGTGCATATTTTTCATGCCGGCCCACTGTGGGAATTGAACCCACAGCCCTGGCTTGGAAGCACCATGCTCTACCAACTGAGCCACACTATCCACCTGCAGCCCTCGGATGGATTGTGAGTGATCCATTACAGGCACTATCAGAGGTATACAAGAAGAAAGTGGGCTTGAGTTTCTCTGCCGAACAAAATCTGTAAACAGCATTAAACACCAAATTTCTTCAAGAGGCTCTCGTCCCTCTCACCTTGATGGTAAAAGGTGAAACATTTGAGCCAAGCAGGTATGAGAAATAAGTGCCAAAAGGATTACGTTTCTTGGCATTGATACTCAGAGAAATGCGAATGTCTTCGCAGCATTGTGGGACTCTGCATGGCAGGCCAGCACAGATGGCTCATTCCACAGGTTCAGATGCTCCATTTGGCCTGTGCTGCCATGCCTTCTATTACTGAGATTGGTTCTGCATGCTGAGGTCATATCAATGCAACCTGGTCCCAGATCTGTTTGTACTCTTGCCAACTATAAGACAGCAGAAACCGACTCACACCCAGGCTAACATCAGTTCAGCCATCACCGTCTTCCAATGCAACGTAGTGTCTGCATATGGGTGCCAGGAGGATTTGGGAAGCGCCATATGGAGCTGGGCACCGGCTGCTGTGATGGGTCAACTTGTCACATGGATGGCACTGGCACCCTGCTAACTGTCAGTACTGTTAGTGCTATTCAGTGCCATCCTACTGCATGTAGTGTCAAGGATAGACAGTGCAGTAAGAGGATTTGGTTAAAGGGGTGGACAGTCCACTGGGCACAGACATCAGTTCAACGTCTATTTTACATTGGTTCAACATAATTTAGTTGAAGTGACATGGAAACAACGTTGATTCAATCAGTGGGAGGTTAGAGGTGGGACCGTCAAATACAATTGGTCATCCATCCTCTTTGGGTTCTGCCACCACCTCCTCTTYCATGTTTAGAAGATGCATCTCATCGTGAAAACAAAGTCATTTCATAGTTTACAGCTGATGTTTATCATGGTTGCTTTATGTTAAGTCTTTTTTATATTTTTCAGTTTAGTTTATGACATGGAGGAGACCCTTTCATGGAACCCCTGCTGGGCTCTACTGTGTTGACAGTCATRTAGCTCATGTATTAAAACAGAGAATACACATCTACACAGGGTTAGACATCAGGGAGGATCCTGCATGTGATACAAACAAACTTTTGGGCTTGGTGGGCCAAAATATAATAGAAGTGGTGGACCGCAGGCCRAACAAATATACATTATGTATTTAGAAACATAAAAAGGTAAACAATTGTTTTTTAGGGTCTTTAAACAATAGCTATTGAAAAAAGGTATTGAAAAGTTCAGGAAAACATCAGGGAAGCACATCAGGCAGAAGCGCTTCTAGCCTTTTTGGGGCCCGAAGCGAGATTTTTCTGCAATTCRACCCATTTTCCCATGGAGTGTAGAGAAACTTTTGCTAATTTCCATGATGCAACGTCCATGTTCATATGAGTGAGAGCGACTAACAAAATCAAATAGGGGTCCCTTGGAGGTCARGGCCCCTGGACACATCTCCTGMGTGCCCGGTTGGTAATGTGGTGATGATTAGCCTACCAGAAGGTTTAGATAGCAGGCTAGACTACCTTACCTAGCAATCTAAAAACATTCTGCTGACATGGACTAATTGAGTGACTGTCAGTGACTGACATAAGTGAAAAACTGCTGATGCACTACCACATTTCGAAATTGCACCTTATGTATTCTACATTTGTAACTTAACAGTAAATTGAGACCATGACTAAGTTCCTTCTGTAGGGACAAACCAAATGTCATTGCGGGCCAGGTTTGGCCCGCGGGCCCCAGTTTGGTTGAGACTGAACCAAAAGGGTCCTTTTTTGGTGGACCAAAAGATTGGTTTTCAGACAACTGCAAACTTTAAGGAGAAGAGCATTCAAGGACTTGGTCTGATGGGAATCCGTGATGTCGTCGGCCTCCCCCTTGCTTGATAAACAATAGAAGAGCAATAGAGAAACAAAGAGGAAAAACCCACTCCATTGTCTGTTATTTCATGACTTACCTGGACCACCTATTGAGATGTACCTTTTGTTATGTAAATCAGGTGTTAAATGAGGTGAAAAGGAGATTGGAGTGCCACTTTAAAAGTTTATTTACCACAAGTTAAAAAGGCTTCCCAAATAGTATTGAATCTGTTGCTATGGCAACTGAGGTTACTATCACCGACAGTATACTTTTCTTGTCCATTGAACTTCTTTGTCTCCAGTGCAATCTATTGTGTCTGCCTTGTTCTTGTGGTGTAACATTTGCATATAGAGTATATTATTAGCGTGATTTAGATGTTAGTGCTGACATTGAAACAAAATGTTATTTCTTTCCTTATTGGAACTCTTCCTTTAGGCTAATGCAGGAAACAACTCGTTTTTCAACCACTCCACAAATTTCTTGTTAACAAACTATAGTTTTGGCAAGTCGGTTAGGACATCTACTTTGTGCATGACACACGTAMTTTTTCCAACAATTGTTTACAGACAGATTATTTCACTGTATCACAATTCCAGTGGGTCAGAAGTTTACACACACTAAGTTGACTGTGCCTTTAAACAGCTTGGAAAATTCAAGAAAATAATGTCATGGCTTTAGAATCATCTGATAGACTAATTGACATCATTTGAGTCAATTGGAGGTGTACCTGTGGATGTATTTCAAGGCCTACCTTCAAACTCAGTGCCTTTTTCTTGACATCATGGAAAAAAGATCAGCCAAGACCTCAGAAAAAAAATTGTAGACCTCCACAAAAGTCTGGTACATCCTTGGTAGCAATTTCCAAATGCCTAAAGGTACCACCTTCATCTGTACAAACAATAGTACGCAAGTATAAACCAATGGGACCACGCAGCCGTCTACCGCTCAGAAGAGAGACGCGTTCTGTCTCCTAGAGATGAACGTCTTTAGTGCGAAAAGTGCAAATCAATCCCAGAACAACAGACAAAGGACCTTGTGAAGATGCTGGAGAAAAAGTTTTAAAAGTATCTATATCCACAGTAAAACGAGTCCTATATCGACATAACCTAAAAGGCTGCTCAGCAAGGAAAAAGCACTGCTCCAAAACTGCCATAAAAAAGCCAGACTACGGTTTGCAACTGCACATGGGGACAAAGAGATCAATCAAAAATAGAACTGTTTGGCCATAACGACCATCATTATGTTTGGAGGAAAAAGGGGGATGCTTGCAAGACGAAGAACACCATCCCAACCGTGAAGCACGGGGGTGACAGCATCATGTTGTGGGGGTGCTTTGCTGCAGGAGGGACTGGTGAACTTCACAAAATAGATGGCATCATGAGGAGGAAAATGATGTGGATATATTGAAGCAACATCTCAAGACATCAGTCAGGAAGTTATAGCTTGGTCACAAATGGGTCTTCCAAATGTACAATGACCACAAGCATACTTCCAAAGTTGTGGAAAAATGGCTTAAGGACAACAAAGTCAATGTATTGGAGTGTCCATCACAAAGACCTCAATCCTATAAAAACTTTGTGGGCAGAACTGAAAAAGCGTTTGTGAGCAAGGAGGCCTACAAACCTGACTCAGTTACACCAGCTCTGTCAGGAGGAATGGGCCAAAAATTCACCCAACTTATTGTGGGAAGCTTGTGGAAGGCTACCCGAAACATTTGACCCAAGTTAAGCAATTTAAAGGCAATGCTACCAAATACTAAGAGTGTATGTAAACTTCTGACCCACTGGGAATGTGATGAAAGAAATAAAAGCTTAAATAAATCAATTCTCTCTACTATTATTCTGACATTTCACATTCTTAAAATAAAGCGGTGATCCTAACTGACCTAARACAGGGAATTTTTACTCGGATTAAATGTCAGGAATTGTGAAAAACTGAGTTTAAATGTATTTGGCTAAGGTGTATGTAAACTTCCGACTTCAATTGTATGCTGAAAACGTTTTTGGAGATGCGATGGATCATTGGGGATCATTCAATATTCCCTTTCTTTTGTTGTTCASTGAAATCAGCCCATGTGAAGAGTCAACTCATTTAATTAAAGTTCAATCCGTAACAATAGTTTTTTTTTCTAATGGAAGGATTTAATMATTTGCAAGTAYGTCTACTTATAATAAGGTGAAAGGTTTATGTTTCTTTCTCCATATGATATGGTAAATGTATCCAATGCAACTGGAATCTCAGATATCTCAGACTTCAGTGAGCTCAAGACAACTGGGAACTCTGAAAAAAGCTAGCTCCGACTGGGGAAAATACAGAAAATKATTTTGAAAGGTCGTCCAACTCGGAATTCCAAGTCGGGAACTCTGACCTCTTTCTAGAGCGCACAAGAAGGACCGCCGCACCACCTTCTTGTTCAAGTGAGCACAGCACAACAAGGTGAGTCCAAAAATGGTTTGTATGCTGCTACATAAATTATATAATATGCCAGGGAGATATGTACAGTATACTGTAGCCAAGAAAGTAATACTAAGTGTATGTTGTGTAGTAAGCTGTTAGTAKCCCATGTGCCTAAACCTAATGATTTGGTCCCTTTCCCCCTCATAACTTAGCCTACTGTTCTGACTTGGTGGTGCACATGTAGCCTAWAGCCTGTTTTAGAGAAATGTAATCATTGAACATTGTAAGAGCTTTCATTGTCTGCTTATATGCCCCCTTTATTTATCCTACGGTTATGACTTGGTGTACAGGGAGAACACTGTAWGAACGGCCCATGTTCTGAATTCTGTCGCTGTACATTTCAAAAGTGCTGAACACATGGTTATATTGACTATGTCCGTCCTAGCTCGGATTGCCTCTTATCCGCTCATTGTTCCCTTATGCCATAGTTTGTACATCTCAATTGTCAGAAGAAACCAAATKTGTTTAAGCAAGTCAACCCATATCCGCTGTTTTTTTAAAAGGCAGTATATGAGGCTGAATGAATTGTTTAGCTGCCAGACAAGCCTCCGCTGATAGCCAGGTGTAGCGGTGATAAGGATTCACTCCATTGTGCTGAAAGCTCTGCTGTTGTAAGGGACCTAGCCCGAATCATGAAAAACAGCCACAGACCATTTTTCCTCCTCCACCAAACTTTACACAGTTGCCACTTTGCATTCAGCAGGTTGCATTCTCCTGGCATCCTCCAAACCCAGATTGGTCCGTTGGACTGCCAGAATATGAAGCGTGATTTATCACTCCAGAGAAYGCGTTTCCACTTTTCCAGAGTCCAATGGTGGCGATCTTTACACCACTCCAGCCGACGCTTGGCATTGTGCATGGTGATCTTAGGCTTGTGTGCTCGGCCATGGAAACCCATTTCATGAAGCTCGCGACTAACAGTTATTGTGCTGATGTTGCTTCCAGAGGCAGTTTGGGAACTAGGTAGTGAGTGTTGCAACCAAGAACAGACAAGTTTTACACGCTATGCGCTTCAGCACCCAGTGATCCCATTCTGTGAGCTTGTGTGGCCTACCATTTTGCGGCTGAGCCGTTGTTGCTCCTAGATGTTTCCACTTCAGAATAATAGCACTTACACTTGACCGGGGCAACTCAGGCAGGGCAGAAATGTGACGAACTGACTTGTTGGAAAGGTGGCATCCTATGACAGTACCACAATGAAAGTCACTTTAGTAAGGCCATTCTACTGCCAACTTTTGTCTATGGAGATTGCATGGCAGTGTGCTGAATTTTATACATCTGTCAGAAATGGTTGTGACTKAAATAGCTGAATCCACTCATTTTAAGGGGTGTCCACATACTTTTGTTTAAATAGTATATGTTTTGAATTAAGTATTGTACTTTGCTACCTTTTAAAAGCCATCCATTACAGAGTACAAATGTGTATGTAATACATAATAGTAGATCATAAAGGCATGGAAAGTTTTCGGTCGGAGTCAGCAAAAACKACCTATTGACAGTATGGCTGAAGCGACAGAGACCACAGTGGATCAGCTCATACGTTTTTATTGATTGCTACACTTAGGGATGGTACATTTCATGCTAATACCATGCTTTTATTTGTGTTTGGAGCTCATTATCAGTTTATAAGTTAGACTATTAGCAAGCGAAATCTCTCTTACCTTGGGCTAAGAGCTCATGGGGCATTTAAGTTCTGAACAATCCCTGACAGGCAGTCCTGTCTCCAAGGCTGTGTTCCACCCCCAAGACCAGAGCCAATCGCACACAAGCAGCAACACTGATAACTTTGCTGGTCTTGTTAGCTAGGTAGTCTTGTTAGCTAGATAGCTAGCTTGTTATCTATGTTGGTTGTTAGCTTGCACAACTGATATGCGTATAATTGTAAGGGATAAATCTACAGAGTGCAAGCTGATCAGATTCAATTTCAGCCTCAGAGCTTGTTCAGATTCAATAGCAACCTAAGAGGCTAACAAGTCAGGATGCTGCCTTGTWGGCTGTGTACAAGGAACCTTACATATGGAACAGCCTACAAGGCAGCATCCTGATTTATCAGCCTCTGAGGCTGCTATTGAATCTGATCAGCCGGTCTGAAATGGAGCTCACCAACTGTAAATTTCAATATTATCAACGAAACATGAAGGGTCCCTTATAATTATACACATCAGTTATGTAAGCTAACAACCAGGAAAGATAACAAGCTAGCTTGTTAGCTAGCTAACACAAATACTTCAGTAACTATCTAGCTCACAAGACTACCCAAGTTAGCTGCATTGTTCCTTGCATGCAATTGGCTGTGGTCTTCGGGACGGCATGCTGCCTGTCAGGTGTCCTTCAGGGCTTAAATGCCCCAAGAGTGTATTGCGATCAACGCAGCCACAGGGCTCCTTGATGTGGTGGTTAATCATGCATCTGAACAAATKAATGGATGATGCATGGCTCTTGATTATCTTGTGATCTCGACAAGGCACATTTTGTTATGTCTTGATTATGAGAAAATTATCTTGTGATCTCGACAAAACCACTTTTGTGAAGGGAAAGGGAACGGGGGATACCTAGTCAGATGCACAGTGATCATGAGATAAATAAGTTGTGATTTCGACATAACGAAGGAATTCCTTTTATTCATATGTCCTCTCTGGACTTCCATAATAACTAGATATGAATTAACAAAAATGTAGCTATGATTGGCTCTAGCAGCTAGAAGCCTTGTTGTCTAGCATGTTAGTTAGCTAGGTAGCTACATGGCTAACCACCAGCCGTTGATAATAGCCGTTATTGTGGATAGCACTTCATTGTCACTATGTGTGTTGGTGGCTAGCTAGCCATGCAAGTTATCTGGGCTATCTAACAACATTAGCTAGGCCAGGGATCATCAGCCACAGCATGATTTTCTCTACAAATTATTCCAAATTATTTATAGACTGCAAATGGGCCGCAATAAACTCAAACAGATATAATATTAGACTAAAACAATAATTTCAAACATTGTGATTGTATAKAAATGTAAACAATCACATGTCCCTGAGCTTGGTTAATGTCAGCAAGTGCTAGCTAGCTAACATTAGGTTCTTTGGTCATGACAGAGACCTAGAAATTGTAGCTATGTACTTTGTCTGTGTAAATTAGGATAACGTTAATCTAAAAGCCAGACTTGGTAAGTCTYAGATAGAATGGGTCAAATTGTATTCTTATTTTAGATACTATATTTGGTTAGATCACTCAGATGATGTATGAAAGCAGAGAATAGCCAAGTATCACATCATTCAATAACATAAAATGTATGTTTGCTGGGTAAAACTTTACTATAACTGGGGCCTGGGGTCTAAACTTTACATAAGCATTAATAACATCTTTATGAAGACGTTCATGACACATTAACGGGAGTGGAAGTAGGCCTATTATTCATTACATTAAGCTTCATGATTGACATATTCATTCAACATCAGTGTCTCTCACAAATAATGTTTTATATACACGTCATTCTCATTTTATTCAGTGTGTGTGTGTGTGTAACGTATGTGAAGTGAGGGAGAACAATAGATTAGTTGGTTTGAATGAATTAATCTTGCATAATCTTGAATTAATTAGTCCTGGCTAAATTCCCAATCTGGCCCTCAACCATCACGGTCACCTAATAATCCCCAGTTTACAATTGGCTCATTCATCCCCCTCCTCTCCCCTGTAACTATTCCCCAGGTCGTTGCTGCAAATGAGAACGTGTTCTCAGTCAACTTACCTGGTAAAATAACGGATAAATAAAAATAAAATAAAATAAATAAATAACTGTGAGCATACACAATAGGTACAGCTAGACCTACTCATCTCAACATTAGACAATTATTTTTAGGTTAGAGAACACCTGACTCACTTCAGTCTCAGTACCTGAGAATAACAAGTATGGGAAGTCTGTGTTTAGGTATTTTACTGTCAGTGATATGATTAACTAAGTTGCCACATGAAGCAGAATTTGCTGAAATAGTCAATATGTGTATGTTGTGTATTTGCCACTATACAGGTTTGGTCTACCTGAAGAATCATCTTGACACAACGACAGAGGACGAGACAGAGAAACTGAGGCAGCATCCATCTGATAAAGGGGATTTCTCCTCATCGCTGATGCCTAAAAGGTCACAAGGTACAGGGGAGCTGGATGGGTACCTTGCCTGTGTGTCAGAAAAGAGGACTTGCTTCATTCCTTTCCATACATAAAGAAGCTGTCTCTCAAACTGAACACAATCCATCTAGCCAGACTCTACGAGAAGTACTTTGCAAAGCTCAGAGGACAAACACACACACACACATACACCCTAACGCCTCCATCTCTGACTTCTGGCCCTACTAATGCTTGCGCAAGTGGATGTGAGAGTCAATTAAAATCAAATGTTATGTCACATGTGCTGAGTACAACAGCTGTAGACCTTACAGTGAAATGCTTACTTACAAGCCCTTAACCAACAATGCAGTTGTAAGAAAAATAAGTGTTAAGTAAAAAATAGATAAGTAAAAAATTACAAATAAAAGTAACACATAATTAAAGAGCAGCAGTAAAATAACAGTATATTTTAACAGCGAGGCTATATACAGGGGATACCGATACAGAGTCAATCAATGTGCGGGGGCCCTGGTTAGTCGAGGTAATTGAGGTAATATGTACATGTAGGTAGAGTTAAAGTGACTATGCATAGATAATAACCAGAGAGTAGCAGCAGCTGTTAAGAAGCCTTTTGGACCTATACTTGGCGCTCCGGTACCACTTGCCATGAGGTAGCAGAGAGAACACTCTGTGACTAGAGTGGCTGGAGTCTGACTATTTCTAGGGCCTTCCTCTGACAGCGCCTGGTATAGAGGTCCTGGATGGCAGGAAGCTTGGCCCCAGTGATGTACTGGACCGTACGCACTACCCTCTGTAATGCCTTGCGGTCAGAGGCCGAGGAGTTGCCATACCAGGCAGTCCAGGCCACGCTGTCTCCTAGCTCATAACTGTGTGCAGCAGTATGTAAATGCTTTTAATAAACTCCAACACATYAGAGTGTGTTATTCTGTCATTTACGTTCGTCATATGAAGATGCAACTGATTGAACCATCAAATTAGAAAGCGACAATCTCCTATTCTCCTTATTCACAGCCACATTATCATGATGACAGTACATTATTAACGATTTGTAATCCGGTGCTTATTAGTCTGGCGATACCAAACGTGGGTCACGCCAGCCAGGCTAAGTGCTTAAAAGGCAGAGAGGGCAAATTAAAACTGCAGTGATGATCTACATTTCAGAGGAYCCTATGAGAGCGAAAAGAGGGAGAGGGATAGAGTAAAACTTCRGCTGTGAATGTTATTTGTAAATTGAAAAAAATCCTGAATACATCTCCCTGTTATTGTCTCTGAGATCTCCACAGGTCAAATCATAGTAAGGAATTTGACATTGTGGGATGGAGTGAGTTACACAACCAGAATATTCTGAAAGGTTTTCAATAGTATACTGCACTTCCAAAGAACCTGACTTGAGGGGAGAGTGTGAGTTGCCTGAAACCATWATTTTTTGGGGGCGCTTGGCATGCCATCAAGCAGCTCACAGTAAGCTTCTGTGTTTGAGAATTTATCGATATACTGCAAACACAAAGTCTCATTCATAAAACKTTAAGTTCAGCACCCATGTATTTATTTATATTTTTTAAGATTAGCTGAAGAATGAGCAACTCCACTTGAGATCAAGGTGTATTCTTAGGAACAGAAAACCATTGAAYTGTGGCAGACGAGTGTCATTCTAAAAGCTTGACATTATCTAGTCTGTTCCTGTCGTCTCAATGCTGAAATAAATGGAGTATTTACCTGTGGGTCTTTCGTTGTCTTGCACTCGAGTTTGTTGTGTGTATGCAATGAAGGGAGCAATGGAATATAGATGTACTTGAGGATAGAAAATATGGTCCCGTCCCACTTCATAACTTAWTTAAAGTTGTCATAACTTAATCAAAGTTATTCAAAACTGTAAACAGGGTTGCCGTCAATTTGACAGTCACTTACAGGCAGCTAGTAAGGTACTATATTTCATAATGCAGTACAGCTACTGTAATCTAAATACAGTATCAAAGCAAGTACTGTGTAAYGACACACAGTACAATATCATAAGATGTAATGTATTATACTGCACAAAAAAGTACTGTAAATGCTTCTGTACTTGTAATGAATGGATTAATTAATTAATGGAATTCATTGAGGGGAAATGGGGTTTGTATTTCACAGTATTTTACTTTAATTACATGGGATTGGTGTTGCATGTTGACTGTGAGGTATTGTGTTTACACATTACAGCATCTCAATGAATATTTGGTGTTTAATATCACTTGCACTTCTAGAGGCCTTAACAAAGGCTTCCAAACTGACAGCGTCCTACTTAGCAAAATGATCAACCATTAAAGGGTTATTAAGACTTGCTCCCACTCCAATCTGTCCCCTATACATTTAAAGTTGATGGGGCACTACTACCACATCACAGCTAAATTGGTATAGCACTCTCACTAACGGGTGCACCAAATATAACCTCCAACAAGGCACACCTGATAATGATCCAGGAAAGACAATACCATGCCCACAGTATTGGCCCAAAGTTTTTGGCACTTCCAAAAATATGGTATGGCACTGTATTCTGAAGGRTGGAATGATAGTACCATTCAAAATGTTACTGTCGATAATACCCCAACTTACTATGTCAATGACAGGTTTCCGTTACATTGAAGTTCATTGAAGTTTATTCAAGTTCACGGAAGTTTATTTAAGGCTTTATTTTCCTGAGCAGATTATTTTCTCATCAATTGTATGTCCTTGAGGATTAGACTTATGAATATGGCAATAATTAGAAGAATGTTTTAATTCCCATTGAAAATGATAGAGGCTGATATTTGCTAACTGTTTAGAACACACACACACACACACACACACACACACACNACACACACACACACACACACACACACACAGAGGGAGAGAGAGAGAGAAAGATGCTACTAGAAGAAGCTCTATATGCCTTATAATTACTCTCTCTGTCCTGAATGGTTATGGAGGCAATAACATCTAGATTGGCCATACGTTCAGCCCGCATTGATGATTCTGGCTATGCTAGCTCCGTGCTGCCATCTACAGTTGTTTTTGTTCCCAACAATATTTATTATTGCCAAATACTGTAGCAGATCCAGCATGAACAGATTGTGGACTGAAGGACATTTCCAGAAACATTTAACCAATCACACAATATCACACTCATAGAGACATTTGTTGTTGAACCTTACATGGTCAAAACTGACCTGACTGGTCAGAGAATCTTACAGTACTTGTAATTGATACATCTGCCACATTAACGTGTCTGTTTTCAGTGCCAATGAGGCAAACTACCCACTGGGTTAAAACTGGTTAAATCAACATTGTTTCCACATCATTTCAACCCCAAAAAATCWATGTGATGACTTTAAATCAACATGGAAAACTGCTTGGATTTGCTAAAAGTCATCAACGTAAGGGCATTTTGTCTTTTAACCTAAATCCAGTGAAATTGTTTTTGTTGATTTCATGTTGAATTCATGTTAATTGACAACTCAAACAAATGTAAATGAAAACTAGACATTGAACTGACATCTGTTCCCAGTGGGCAAGTACTTGATAATCTAGGATCAACTCCTACATTTTAATGTATGTCAAGCAATCAGTTCTCTGACATTTATTTTTCTCAGATTTCATCATGTSAAAACACCCATATGACATGCCAAACAGTAGCAATCTGCAGCAGTTCAAACCAATTACGGAAGTGAAGACCGGTAATGTGATTGATCTCTATTAAATAAAGTAAACACGAACATCGTGCCCTGATTAGAACACCAATTACACAGAGATTTAATGACATTAGCAAATAGGAATGACAATAAAAGTATATGACAGAGAGGCAAAGAGGGTCAGTTTGATTGTGAAGGTTGCCGCTGACATCATAGCGCATCGGTTCTGTGAAGGGGGTCAATATTGTCCAGGTCTACATAAGGCGACCGCTCAGAGGGACCCTGCATTCTCTCTGAGGTGAAGGTCACTCTTCTGCTCCACGCTGCACCAGCCCAGGGTGAGTAACTTTCTACCCTCATTCCTCTCTGTTAGATCGGGAGAGCCACCACCACTTCAGCTGAATGGAGCAGCTCAAGGTACTTCTAAGGCGTTGAGCCTCTTAGTGCTATTCTGGTGACTCTGGCCGCTAGGTACCGGGTGAATCGCATCTGGGATTGTTAGTGTTTCACTGCTGTGTTTGTGCTCAAATCTGGTGAAAAAGGTCTCATGTAGGCCTACAGTATGATTAATTAGACTTGTATGACATCTTTGGTCAGATTATGGGACTTGAAGACTAGATCTACTGTGGGACACTGGTGATTCTCTTGTTAGTCCCAAACTATTGAAGGATTTTATTTTTCCAAGGTAAAATCATGGCCTTTCTCATCACCTTGGGACAGATGCTACTGCTCACAACAGTTATCTTCCACCACACAGGATCCCTTCCTCTGTGGGAGAGGTAAGATTCTCTTTTCCACTAATTTAGAGATCACCTTCACTCCATTTGGTCCTCTGCAACTACATMATTTCAACCAGTTTTGCCYGCTGGGATCATACATAGGTAATATAATAATGTATTAGATTTAGCAGACACTTTTAATTTGGTGGTTCCGGGAATCAAACCCACTATCCTGGCGATGCAAGTGCCATGCTCTAGCAACTAATCTATAGAGGACMATGTGTAGTGGGTGTACGTAGCTGGTGTATGTTATCCTACAACATAATATCATGTCATCACTACAGTAACCAAGGGGATCTGGAGGGGATCATCAGGAGTGAGATCAGTCGTTTAAACACCCAGTCCCTGTTCGCCAGGAACTATGTGAATGCCCTGGTTGAAGCCAGCCTGAGGTAAGTTACAGAGGCCCCGTCCATGCTCCTCATATCAACCAATCTCTCTTACTATGGAGGCTTCATGTGTGACATATAACTGCATTAGTTAAATATCCTAATAAGACCATATTGGCAATATAAGCACGAGTACTCACGTTTTCACCATTTCAATTATCCGCCTGTTATTCCACTCAATCCAGATCGGGCCCACAGACGAGACAGTTGGGGGACATTGAGTTTTCCAATAGATACGCTGAGTACTTGAGGTCCAAAGCTAAGCACAGCTCAATCTGCGCCTTCCTCCGACGCATGCAGAGTGCTAAGAAAAGGTAACGTCAGTGTCACCCGTAGAAATAGAATTACTATCACAGAACGTTGACTTGAACGTGGATGTCAGTTTTATAGCTTCTAGTTCTATGACGTCACCAGGGTCATCATATTGTCTCTCTCTCTCTCTCTCTCTCTCTCTCTCTCTCGCTCTCTCTCTCTGTAACAGAACATGAACTAAGTAACAAACATCTTTATGACCATGATGTGTTGTTGTTTCCTGGTGTACTTATCAAAACTCGTAACAGTTTAACACAGGGATGGGCAACATGCACTTTTGTAGGCCCGCTGATTTTTCCCCCCATGGGCCTACAAGTTGCCCATCCCTGTGTTAAACTGTTATGAGTTTTGATGCGTACAGCAGGAAACACCAAGGCATCATGGTCCTTAACCAATCTTTTGGATTGGTAGGGTAAGTCTAGTCAGSTATCTAAACTTGTAGAAATCATAGTCGAATTACCGACCGGGGGCTCACATTGAGTTTGTCACTCTCACTCAGATATCAAAATTTCACTTAGGGCCCCCAAATGGCTAGGTCTGGCTCTGACTGCATGTGTGGGTACGGATGTGGGTATGCAGACCGGGCCGTGAGCCACTGTGGCTCCTCATGATGAGTTGATATTTTTKGTGGCCCCYACCCACATCAAAGTTCCCCATCCCTGATTTAATATATCATAATATATCACTCTGTATGCTTGTCCACAGTGGGTTAGGAGGAGATACAGAGAAGGTCAACCTGCTGTTGAAGCAGTACATGTGTCCCAATGTCTATCACTGGGCGGCTGAGTTATAACTAGAGGACAACAAGGCTGGAAATGTGGGRAACGACTGAAGTCTCCAACTGGACAACTATGGAAGTCTGACTGCCTAATGTTACAGTAGTAACCAGTGGGCTKCTTGAACATTTTAAGATACTATTCTATTAGATTATGTTTAATCAGTCATGGAAAGTTATGACATTTGGAGTTCTCAGGGGTAATACATATGTTTTATTAATTAGACTAATCTGTAATTATTTRAATGAATTTATTGATACAGAAGGAACATCAGTTGTGGCAAGTTGGATAAGATAAATCTAACGATATATAGTGAACATGTAAACAGCAACATTCACACATGACAGATATAAATGCTTACAAGACAAACACAAGTCACACAAATAAAATGTTCACTTAAAAGATGTACTGATATCAGTACAAAATTGTTAGTGGATCTCTTGGTTTAAAGAGAACSTGAGTCTGTGCCCTGATGGCACTACCGTATATTGGCTGTTCAGTGGATGTGTAAGATCCAAAACTATTCCTTTACCCCTCTTACATGTGCACTCTTTGTAAATGTCTCAGAAAGCCATATATATATATACAGTATATATATATATATATACAGTATATATATATATATATATATATATATATATATATATATATATATATAATCTCCTACCTGTACCACCAGTGTCAGTACCACTTTACAAATAATTACTTTCATGATTAAGCATTAATAACAAACTATTCATAAATATGTACTTCATTATTTGTAAACATTTATAAGCATGATTATTTATGAGTATTTATAACACTTTTAAAAGTAATGGCTAATTTACGAAAAATGTTACCCAAGAATCTATAGACTGGGTAGTTAAAATGATTCCTGAACCTGATACTACACTCTTAGAAAAAAAGKGTTCCAAAAGGGTTCTTTGGCTATTCACATATGAGAACCCTTTTTGGTTACAGGCAGAACTCTTTTGGGTTCCATGTAGAAACCTCTGTGGAAATGGTTCTACATGGAACACAAAAGGGTTATTCTACTTGGAACCAAAAAGGGTTCTTCAAAGGGTTCTCCTAAGGGGACAGCTGAAGAACCTTTTCGGTTTTAAAATGGCACCTTTTTTTCTAAGAGTGTATATAAAGACTGTCATGGATTTACCCTTTTCTTTGTAAATGTATCTGATAACAATTCTGAAATGTCACATGATGTTCCTTCCTTTATTGTCATTGTTGTGAATAAAGAGTATTTGACTAGTTGTATGCTGTTTATGTCCATGTGTTTGGTGTCAACACTGAAAGCACAAACTACTTTTCCTCAAGCCAAGAGACCCTTGTCAACTAATTTGCACCATTTWATTTTTATTTCACCTTTATTTAACCAGGTAGGCCAGTTGAGACAAGTTCTCATTTACAACTGTGACCTGGCCAATATGAAGCAAAGCAGTGCGACAAAAACAATAGCACAGAGTTAAACAAATGTACAGTCACTAACACAATAGACAAATCTATGGACAGTGTGTGCAAATGTAGAAGAGTAGGGAGGTAAGGCAATAAATAGGCCATGGAGGCAAACAAATTACAATTTAGCATTAACACTAGCGTGATAGATGTGGAAATGATGATGTGCAAGTAGAGATACTGGGGTGCAAAAGAGCATAAGTAACAATATGGGGATGAGGTAGTTGGGTATGCTATTTACAGATAGGCTGTGTACAGGTACAGTGATCGGTAAGCTGCTCTGACAGCTGATGCTTAAAATTAGAGAGGGAGATACACCTGCATTGCTTGCTGTTTGGGGTTTTAGGCTGGGTTTCTGTATAGCACTTTGTGACATCAGCTGATGTAAGAAGGGCTTTATAAATAAATTTGATTGATTGATTGATTGATTGAGATATAAGACTCCAGCTTCAGTGATTTTGCAATTCGTTCCAGTCATTGGCAACTGGAAGGAAAGGCAGCCAAAGGAAGTGTTGGCTTTGGGGGTGACCAGTAAAATATACCTGCTGGAGCGAGTGCTATGGGTGGGTGTTGCTATGGTGACCAGTGAGCTGAGATAAGGCAGGGCTTTACCTAGCATAGACTTATAGATGACATGGAGCCAGTGGGTTTGGCGACGAATATGTAGTGAGGGCAAGCCAACGAGAGCATACAGGTCGCAGTGGTGGGTAGTATATGGGGCTTTGGTGACAAAACGGATGGCACTGTGATAGACTACATCCAATTTGCTGACTAGAGTGTTGGAGGCTATTTTGTAAATGACATAGCCGAAGTCAACGATGGGTAGGATATTCCGTTTTACAAGGGTATGTTTGACAGCATGAGTGAAGGAGGCTTTGTTTGCGAAATAGGAAGCCAATTCTAGTTTTAATTTTGGATTGGAGATGCTTAATGTGAGTCTGGAAGGAGATTTTACAGTCTAACCAGACACCTAGGTATTTGTAGTTGTCCACATATTCTAAGTCAGAACCGTCCAGAGTAGTGATGCTAGTTGGGCGGGAGGGTGGGGGCAGCAATCGGTTAAAGAGCATGCACTTAGTTTTACTTGCATTTAAAAGCAGCTGGAGGCCTCGGAAGGAGTGTTGTATGGCATTGAAGCTCATTTGGAGATTTGTTAGCACAGTGTCCAAAGAAGGGCCAGATGTATACAGAAGGGTGTCGTCTGCGTAGAGGTGGATCAGAGAATCACCAGCAAAAAGAGTGAAATCATTGATATATACAGAGAAAAGAGTCGGCCCGAGAACTGAACCCTGTGACASCCCCRTGGAGACTGCCAGAGGTCTGGACAACAGGCCCTCCGATTTGACACACTGAACTCTATCGGAGAAGTAATTGGTGAACCAGGCGAGGCAGTCATTTGAGAAGCCAAGGCTGTTGAGTCTGCCGATAAGAATACGGTGATTGACAGATTTGAAAACCTTGGTCAGGTCGATGACGACGGCTGCACAGTACTGTCTTTTATCGATGGCGTTATGATATCGTCTAGGGCTTTGAGCATGGCTGAGGTGCACCCATGACCAGCTCTGAAACCAGATTGCTTAGTGGACGGTACGGTGAGATTCGAAATGGTTGGTGATCTGTTTGTTAACCTCTCTAGGGGGTGTGGGACGCTACCATCCCACCTGGCCAACATCCAGTGAAATTGCAGAGCGCCAAATTCAAAAACAGAAATACTSATTATAAAAATTCATAAAACATACAAGTGTTATACATCGGTTTAAAGATTAACTTCTTGTTAATCCAACCACGGTGTCAGATTTCAAAAAGGCTTTATGGCAAAAGCATACCATGCGATTATCTGAGAACAGCGGCCAGCAGACAAATGATTACAAACAGTTACCAGCCAAGTAGAGGAGTTACACAAGACAGAAATAGTGATAAATGAATCACTTACCTTTGATGATCTTCGTATGGTTACACTCTCAAGACTCCCATTTACTCAATAAATGTTTGTTTTGTTYGATAAAGTCCCTCTTTATTTCCAAAAACCTCAGTTTTGTTCGGTAATCCACAAGACAAAAGCTTCGTCAATATAAAAAGAAAACAAGAAAGGCGTGCTCTCGGTCGCGCGCATGAAAAACCTCAGGGACACTGAATGGTCCACTCATTCAAAGTGGTCTTACTCCCTCATTTTTCAGAATACAAGCCTGAAACAATTTCTAAAGACTGTTGACATCTAGTGGAAGCCATAGGAAGTGCAATATGAGTCCTAAATCAATGGATACTGTAATTTCTTTGGGGGATTTCTCTCAGGTTTTTGCCTGTCATATCAGTTCTGTTATACTCATAGAAATTATTTTAACAGTTCTGGAAACYTTAGGGTGTTTTCTGTCCAAATATACCAATTATATGCATATCCTAGCTTCTGGGCCTGAGTAGCAGGCAGTTTACTTTGGGCACGCTTTTCATCCAGAGGTGAAAATAGTGCCCCCTACCCTAGTGAAGTTAACTTGGCTTTTTAGATTTTAGATCTTTGGGGATCTCAGACGATACGAAAGAGAGTTTGAATAGGCTAGTAATAGGGGTTGCAACAATTTCGGTGGATAATTTTAGAAAGAGAGGGTCCAGATTGTCTAGCCCAGATGATTTGTAAGGATCCAGATTTTGCTGCTCTTGCTGCTCTTTCAGAACATCAGCTGTCTGGATTTGGGTGAAGGAGAAGTGGGGGGAGGGGGGCTTGGGCAAGTTGCTGCAGGGGGTGCTGAGATGTTGGCCGGGGTAGGGATAGCCAGGTGGAAATCATGGCCAGCCGTAGAAAAATGCTTATTGAAATTATCGATTATCGTAGATTTAAATTGGTGGTGACAATGTTTCCTATTCTCCAGCTGCCCAGTGCAGTAGGCAKCTGGGAGGAGGTGCTCTTATTCTMTATGGACTTTACAGTGTCACAAATCTTTTTGGAATTAGTGCTACATGCATGTAATGAATATGAACACAATGTGCAGAACTGCTGAAGGAATCAGTTTTGGWAACTTTAGAGTGTTTTCTATCCTAATCTGTCAATTATATGCATATTCTAGCATCTGGGCCTGAGAAATAGGCCGTTTACATTGGRAACGTTATTTTTCCAAACATAAAAATTCTGCCTCCTAGCGTCAAGAAGTTAAACATGTACTTGAAGCAACACATACAGATATCATGACATTTGGACTGCACACCACGCAGTTGGTTATCAAAGGTCTCACCTGGACTCTGAGGCTTCAGCTTTGAATACATTTAGTATAGACATGCTGGGTTTSTTTTTGCCAAAATATGGCCAGAGAGTCAGTCCACACACCTGGCCTCCAAGATCTAAATCTATTTTTGAACTACATAAAAACAAATAATGAAAACCAGCCATTGGTGGCTGGAGATAAATAGACTTGAGGTGTAGAATCACAGATGAGCTCAGGGAGTCTGGACAGGAGTAAAATGTTCTCTGAAACTAGGTTATATCCCATATTCTAACCCCTGTCTTGAGTTCCAGCCATTCAAAGGTCCTCCATCTCTCATCTGAATAATACAACAATCTTACTTCCAATCGTTTCCTTATTAACCCATTTATGGCAAGAGGGGTCCTTGAACTACCTCTTACAAGTCTAACGGAGGAGTACAAGTGCTCTAAAAGTAAGACTTCAGATGACATTGAAGGACTCAAGAGACCAGGACCATTAGCAAGGCTGCACCTCCCCTACAAACTGGACGGAAATGGACATCATCCAAGGCTGTGCAGCAACCAACATCAGCCCTGAGACACCAAGACATTGTGGGGAATATCCAGAATGGAAGAGGAGGCTTTGGCCTGGCAGCAAGCAAACCAACGTTCCATAAAGGCAACAACATCTGAACGCAGGAAGCTGGGTGGTCGAGGAGGTGCGCAGACAGGAGGAGACTGCAAGAAGTGCAAAGGCTGTCTCTCTGCTAACAAGGGCAATGGACGACGTGGGAAGGCCTGGAGAGGAGAAAGATCAACTGGAGTGAGCTTTGGAAATGAGGCAAGCAACATCAGCTTCATCATAAGAGCTGTTTATGATGTGCTTCCATCACCAAAAAAACCTACATCAATGGTATGGCGAGGACCGACCTTGCCCCCTCTGCCCAGCTCCAGCGACTCTCAGCATATAATGACAGGTTGCAAGACCAGCCTCCTCACAAGGCCGCTAAATCTGGACGCACAATCAGGTCCTCAAAGAGCCTGGCTGCAGCACTTGAGACCAAGAGGAGTGCAACAATATCATACCTCCAAAAAACAAGCAATCCGTCAAAACAACAACATTCATCCGGGAGGGACAGAAACAAGGCCCAAGCATCCTCCTAGCAAAGCCAGAAACTGGACACCTGGCATGGCCCGGGACTGAAAAGATGCTTGTCGATATTGCAGCAACTCATTTTTCCACCTGAGATTGCTTCTACCAACCTTAGGCCAGACATGGTACTCTGGTCCCCTTCACGAAAGGCTGTGTACATCATAGAGCTCACAGTCCCGTGGGAAAACTTCTGTTGAAGAGGCCTACGAGCGTAAGAAACTGCATTACACAGAGTTGCAGCAGACGCAACTCAGCGTGGCTGGAATGCAAAAGTCTGGCAAGTTGAAGTGGGATGCAGAGGATTCGTGGCTTCTTCCACCATCAGGTTGCTGAAAGAACTTGGAATCCATGGACAGGCTCTGCGGCAGACCGTCAGAGCAGTTTCTCAGCAGCTGAAAGAGGCAGCCAGTGGATCTGGATCAAACGGAAGGACCTTTGCTGGGCTATAACTTCATGACCCCCCACCCCCACCTGAGAACCCAATTCAGATCCCTCCAACTTGAGGAGGGCATACGAGGTATGCGGTCAGCTGTAGGGCTGGCTCAGGAAGAAGACGCCCTGCCTTGCATAGTCCCGTGGGAAATCTTAATTGGGCATGGGACACAAGCTAAGGCTTGATCACCCTTTAGCTGGCCACCTTTGATGAGGGTGTTTAGTGATTTAAAGGCCGAAACACCCACTGATTCGAAGGCACACTACTGAAGGATGTGTCCCTAAATTGACATCTTAACCCAGTCTAAGAAATAATAACCTCCATGCACTCTGTCAAACATCACGGCAAATCTCATGTGAGTGGCCATACCATCTATTGGCCCAATGGACAGGTTTTTCATTCTCTTGATTTAGATTCTGTTATATTATCCTACATTAATTTAACATTTCCACAAACTTCAGAGTGTTTCCTTTCAAATGGTATCAATAATATGCATATTGCTGCTTCAGGTCCTGAGCTACAAGGTAGATAGATTTGGGTAGTCATTTTAGGAGAAAATTGAAAAGAAGGGGTGGTCCTTATAGGGCTATACACTAATTAAAAAATACAGATGGT